>NC_056725.1:289632277-289719777 GCF_019279795.1 Protopterus annectens
GTGGAAAAGGATATGTGTCTGTTTGCCTGTCTGTTTTTTTCTGTGGTTGTTTGGTGGAATAGGGGGTCACACACAATAAACTTTATAATGTAAACAGAAGTAATACCAGCAATTGCAGTAGATATAAAGTAGTTCACATGCAACATTATGAAAAGAGTAGCACCCATGGCAATGCTAGTTTTGAAAAAAATGTTTGAGAGCTTGAGTTCCTGAAAGCATGCTTATAATATTATTTTTCTGTCTACACTGTGAATAAAACAGAAGGACCTAGTTTGCCGTGTCATCAAAACAGCATTTATAAAATGTTGTTTTGATGTCTGTGTAAGAAAGTTGATTTTTATGATGAGAAAAGCTGTTTTTCACATTTAGGTGGATTATTTCAGTCAGTCTGAAGTGCAGAATCCATGGAATTAGTAGTATATATAAGCAGTACTACTGACTGTTCGATACAGGTGTGTGTGTGTGTGTGTGTGTGTGTGTGTGTGTGTGTGTGTGTGTGTGTGTGTGTGTGTGTGTGTGTGTGTGTGTGTGTGTTTCTATATCAGTTGTAGTTTTTTTAACAGTATTGCTAGGCTGAAAACCTACTAATTCAAAAATACAACATATAGGCAAAAAAGATTAACATTTCCTTTTTTTACACCAGCATACATCAAGATCAACAGTATTGACAGCTCTGTACACCTGTTCATTTTTGTTTACTTTGTAAAAATAAACAAATAACTCTGTTTTGTGTGACTTTGCACACCTTTTGATTTTGTACCATGATTATATTCACTACTTTTCAATTTACATCTTACACATAGAGACTCCACTAGCAGATGAAGGGTAATGCCTAGAATGGGGGACCAAATCTATGTCAACTTAGATTTAACAGAAAACATCTCCAACATAAAAAACTGCTGTCTTTCTAAATCCCGTATGTTTCATTTACATTTCTGTGGTGAAAAAAACTCCTTTTAAAGTTTCACAATTTCTTTAAATTCTAAATTCCAGATGTAGTCACAGCTTTCTTTTGTTTTGGGGGGCCATATATAATGAAACTGCTCTGCACAGACATAGTTGTAAGTTAATTTTCTTCAACAACCAGATAACCACAGAACAACACATAAGCTTCTATTGTTATTTATTTATTTGTTGAGTGATTGCAATAAGCAAAGGTGAAGCCTGTGGGAAACGCTATATAAAAACCAGGAATCAGAAATAATAATGTTGTAGTATAGGGTGCCAAGTGCATAAAATAAAACAAAAAAAAACACAGAAATATGGCTGAGTAATTTTAATGCACACTGAGACTAAATACAATGTAATAAATCGATATAAACAGTTGTAGTCGACCACAAGCCTTGTAATTTATACAAAAGAATCTGTGTTTTTTTATATGAGGTTTGGGTGCAAGCCAGTTTGCCATGGGACATCTTCAGTGTTGAGGAGGGGTGAGCAAGTGGGAGTAGGTTTGGGCTGCGTGGGGGTGGACAGGGGTTGTAAGTTAGCATGAAATAGGAGGATAGATAAGCTTTGGGTAAGGAAGGGTTAAATTACTGGAAGAAGGTTGGAGGACGTGAGGTATGTGTAGGGTGGGGTTTAGCATAGTTTTATGTGTGGGTAGTTAGCTTGGGGTCACATTTTGGTTGTCTACCCATCCCTCCCTCTTTTTTCTAGGGTAGGAGTGATTGATTTCTCAGTAGTGCATGGGTGATTTAGGTGGAGAAGAGGGGCAGGCTTGTCCCTCTTCTGTCCTCCCTCTGGTATTTTGGTTGGTGTAAAGAATTTTGTGGGTGAAAGTGAGCAATTCAATGCTGCTTCCACCTTTGGTGTTTGGATGGATGTGAGGATTTGGGGCTGAAAGCGAGCGGTTGGATGCTGCTTGATGTTAGGAATAAGTGAGCGGAGCTGAGGACGCTGCTTATTCTGAAAGAGTGAGAGGAGATTCACTGCCCCGATGAACATTTAAAGGATGTTTCCTGGTGTTTAGTAAATCGAAATGATGCAGTAAAGTTTTGATGCAATAAGTTATGATGTTTGTATATTTAATAAAAGGTTGTCAAAAGGCCATTTGGTGTGTTGTCTCTTTAATGAACTGGAGCGTGATTACAACTGTTCTGATAAAGTCTCAATGTATTTGAGCAGACAAAAGCTCTCAACTGATTTATTATATTTATTGATATATTACAGTGTATTTAGTCTCTGTGTGCATTAAAATAGCGCAACCATATTTCTGTGATTTCCATTTTATTTCACGCAGTTGGCACCTGACAGTATAACGCTATTATTAGTGATTGCAATAAGGTTACTAAGGTCAGATGGGATGCCTTTGGAACTATTTGTTTTGAGTAACAAAGCTGTTGCTGCATAATGTAAAATTTCTTAATAACATCTGAAATTGACATAATAGCATTCAGCTGGTTCTTTTCAGATGGTCAAGGTTATTTTGAAGAGCTGTACTATGTGATAGTATTGTCAAGGTTTACAGCATTCCTGACATCTTGACTATGTAAGAGCATGGGCTTCCCTACACAAGCTTGAGGAGAAATTATATGATCATCAGTAGGCCTCATAAAAAAATAAATAATTAAAAAATAAGACAGAACGGTAAAGCCTGAATGCTTTTTACCATAGGAGATCATTGCAGGTGCAGTTTCCTAATAGTATGATGGCAGTGATTCACTTATTTAGGGAGAGTTCTCCCTTCTTTGAGTTGGTGTGAATATGGATTTGGTATACATAAGTTCAGGGAGTGTGGGGGACTTGCCCCCTACATCAGAGGTGCAGGGTGGGGAGCTTGCCCCCCACAAAAAAACAATAAAAGAAGGAGTTCTTCGCCAGTTTTACTTTTGAGCATTTTTTTCATCTTTCTGACACATCAGCATTTAGAAAGTTGGCATTTTATTGCAGAACCAAGGGCAGGATGCCAGCTCATTAGTTATCTGGAAGAATCAACTCTGGAGAGCCATAGTGGTGTTATGATGCTCTGTAAGGTGACTTCTCTAGTTGGTAAATATCCAGCACACAGGAGGCGCTGGATGCTTTGTAGATGATCACATGCAAACTATTCCTTTCCTTTACCAACAAAAAGAACCAGGCACCACAGAGTATTGCAGGTAACCCAGTAATGCTCTATTCAGGGGTGTCACTGAGGAAATCATTCAGGGTTTGCTCTACTTGTAACTCACTTTGCAGACCCACTGAAGAACTTGCTTCTAGCTAGATTTCAGGATGTTGTAAGTCCATGGTTATAAACATTGAAACTAAGTTAGTTAAGTTGTATCCCTTACAGTTCAGTCATGGTGAAAGCTTGTATTTGTTTGTTCAATAATTAAATTGTTGTCATGAAGTATACTGTTTTTGCCTTTATAGTTGCTGCTGTAGTGATATCGGCACATCTGGTGTTCGTGATGCCATGGCAGTGGGCTGAGAACTCAAACCTGGTGAGGGGAAATAACTGTAAAATTGAGGTTTAAAGTAGCCATCCATAATTTTGTTGGCACCCTCTTATTTTAAGACAAATTCCAGATTTTTCAGCCAGTACTGGACAGATGAGAGTTGCGCCCATGACCTCTGCCACTGTCATGAATGCAGATGGAGTATATTTTACCTAGGGGTAGATCAGTTCACTATTATTGTTATTATTATTATCACTGGCTGTTATTCACTTTGTATACATAACTGAGCTGCTAGGTGGAACAGAGGACTAAACCTTTGAGCTGTTAATTAGCTGCTTCCTGTGCCCGGGGTACAGGATTTAATTCCTTCCGCCTTCATTTGCCTAGTATGATACTCTAAGCAAGTCATTTAACCAGATAGTGCTCCTGGTTTGCACTTGAAAACAAACAACTGTGTTCAGTGGGTTTACCCAGTTAAACAAATAAAAGTAAAAAAAAAAATCAATTCACTGACGGTGCTCATTTTGTGCCATTGATACTGTGGTTTTGCAATGCCCTGTGCATTTCTATATTTGAAGATTTTCTTTTTAATTATTTAATTAAAGAAAAGAAATATTGTCCATTGGAAGAGACGTTAAATCAAAGTCCCATCTGCTTGAGGTGGTGGTAGCTCAGGTGGATGTAAAAGATCCCATGGCCCCTATCGAAAAGAGCAGGGGAAATTCTCTGATGTTCTCTCCAAATTTCCCCTAGTAATATAAATACCACCTCAGGTTTCCCCCGAAAACACGCCACTAGCCTGGTGGGAATAGCGCAGTCAACAAAAGATAAGTAAATACATTTACTATGGAAAATGTACAGATGCATTTCACACTAAAATGGAGGTAAATATTTCTTTTAGTGGTTGATTTCTAAACTTTGCATCTGCAGCTTTAACTCTTGTCAAGCTCGTGTGTGTTTTTCTGATGGGCTAATCTGACCTTGTTTGTAGTGATAATTGTACTTGAACACTGCTAAGTTTTCTCCGTTAGGTAGTCATATCAGTAGTTTTGAGACAACTTTTTGTAGAAATGGTATAGAATACGTTGTTTCATACAGCTCAGCAGGTTATATAATTTTAAGAGTTTTCAGTAACTTTGTTGTTTGTCTATTGGCACTTCTCCTCTTCCCCATTTATTCTTTAGCACTCTGTGTTACCTGCTGTTTCTTATCTGCTCAGTTTTATGTGCCCAAGCAAGTACTTTAGTTCACTTGAAGTGATTGACTTACATGCTTTGGAGGTGTGTCTCTGTTCTCCAATCACTGTTGTTTGCCTGGTGAGATTTCCTTTTGAAGTGCACGACCTCAGAATCATGCAGTTCACTCTGAAGTCCAGTATCAACAATTCTCAGAGCATCACACATGTATGCACACATATAGATGATGTGCATGCGCACGTCCATACAGACAGACACACACACACAGACACACACACACACACAGACACGCACATACACACACACGCACACATACATACACGCACATACATACACACACACACACACACACACACACACACACACACACACACACACACACACACACACACACACACATGCACACACACGCACACATATACACACACAGACACACAGACACACAAACCCAGACAGACACACATGCATGCATGCACACACGCATGCACATACACACACACACACACACACACACACACACACACACACACACACACACACAGACACGCACACGCACAGACATGCACATGCACACATACACACAAGCACGCGCACATGCTCAAACACAGACTCACATACATATTCATTTCGGACTGTATATGTGCAGTAATCTGATTCCTGTGTACAGCAGTTGCAGCAAAGAAATGTCTCTTTTCAAATGTAAATGCACTTGGCACTGTAAAGAATATATTAAGTTTTGCTGCATATTCTGCTTCGCTTGTGACAAAGCTTATCAGAAATCTAATATGACACCAGTAATGTTTAATCCAATAATATCAATTCTCTGAGATCATGACACTTAACAGCTATTGTATATTCTAATGGACATTTCTGAAATAAATAAAACATTGTTTCCTTTATGCTGTAAATATGATTTATAATAAACACCATCACCATTCAGCTTGTACGGAACTTGGGTGCAAGCCCCCCAATGTGAAGTATGATACCTCTTCTAGCAGTATGCGGTGAGCTTTATTACTAATCCCATTTGATTAGAAAAAAAAACTCCTTCCATCCTGTTTGCTTCCATTTCCTGAACCAAACTGTTAACCTAAAATTAGGTGTTACATTTCCTGTAATTATATCTTTCTCCAGGACAGATGTACACATTCTGACAGTACTTCATTGGATATAGTTGTTCATTGATATTCAGGACCATAAATACTGAGTTCCTGTAAATACTGCAAAATCATTTTTGCATCTGTAGCCTTACAAAATAAAAAAAAAGTTTCTAAAGCAGACCTAAATAATGCAGTCTATTTCTTCTCAGCATTTTTTGAAGGTAATGTCTTATTTTAGTGTCACCAGAACAATTTTTTTGTATGACTAGTACTTGTTCCTCCTGCCTGAATAAACACAAACTATACCGATGATTACCAAGGTACAGTGTAATATCTGAACACTGCTGTCACAAGCGTCACAATTTATACTATAGATCAGACTCACTTCTATGAATGCTTCAAACTGCCACACAGCTGAAATGAAAACGCTCAACGTACCACAGCACCCTTCATCCATCCATCCAGTTTTAGATGCAATGATACATATTTTAAAAGGACAGCTACAGACAATTTAGAGTTCATCTAATGAGGCTGACAAAAGTCTATAAATGGAAAAATATGCTTTAGACTCAGAAAATTCAAAGCTCCAGATATGAACTTTCATTTCTCCTGTTTGTGAAAGCTGTGGTTCTGTAAGGGGCTCCAGTGTGTTAGGAAGTATTTCACTCACTTTCTATATTAGGCAAGCACTCAGAATCACTAACAATTACTCCTGAAGATGGGCTCAGCACTTGGTAAATTTTTAGTGTCTACAGCTATCCTAGGTCACTAGGTCCATGATATGTGATATCTGTGCAGGTCACTACATCCTAGATATGTGATATCTGTGCACACTCCTTTAACTCTGGCTACCCTAGGTCAATACATCCTCAATAAGTGATATCTGTGCACATGACTAACTCTGGCTACCCTAGGTCACTACTTACTTGATAAGTGATATCTGTGCACACTCATTTAACTCTGGCTATCATTAGCCAAAAAGAAACCTTAGTCAGCACCTGTCACCCCTGTCAATGAGGGACACAGGTGTAACTCCTGGGACAAATTTGTGGTTTCCCATCCACTTATCAGAGTTGCACTTGAAGAGGGTGAGTGAGGTGCTCTGTTTGACGTGTATGAGAAGTCTATTCCAGAGGCAGGGCAGCCACTGGGAGACAAACCTGTCTCTCCAGCAGGTTTTGTTAATGTTGCATATTAGATTCAGGCCTTTTGTAGTGTGCCGGTAGCCAGGTAGTGTGTGAGGAGTTAAACATGCATATGGTGCATCTCTAGTAGGGTCCAATATTGCCTTATAGGCGAGACACAGATCACTCCAAGCAGTCTGTATGAAACTGAGTAGAGTGATAATTATTTGAGCCTGTCTGCACAAGACAGGTGTTGGAGGCCATGGATTCTCTTTGAGGTATTTCAGTGACCTTTCCAGTTGGTACAGATTCTTGGAGAGGTACATCCCAAGCGAGGTGTTATACTCAATTATTGGTCTAATGAGGGAGGAGTATAGAGACATAATTACCTCCTTTTTTATCTATCTATCCTAAGTCACTATGTCCTTGACATGTGATATCTATGTGCACTCTTTAACTCTAGCTATCCTAGGTCACTACGTCCTTAATATGTGATATCTGTGCCCACTCCTTTAACTCTGGATATCCTAGGTCACTATGTCCTTGATATGTGGTATCTGTGCATACTCCTTTAACTCTGGCTATCCTACATCACTATGTCCTTGATATATGATATCTGTGCACACTACTTTAACTCTGGCTGTCCTAGGTCACTACGTCCTTGATAAGTGATATTTGTGCACTTGACTCTAACTCGAGTTACCCTAGGTCACTATGTCCTTGATATGTGATATATGTGCCCACTCCTTTAACACTGGCTATCCTAGGTCACTGCATCCTTGATATGTTATATCTGTGCACACTTCTTTAACTCTGTATGATACAGGACCTATTTATTCAATTACAATCAAACTGGGACCCCTGCTATCATATTAGAAAGGTACACCAAGTCCAAATCAGTGAAAGAACTGTCCATGGAATGCTTGATGTGCTGAAACCTCCCTCGGTACTGCTTTCTTCTTACTGCAACTCTTAGGTTAGTTCTGATTACATCAGACCTGGTCTGAACTTGTTTATTTAGTGTCAGCTCTGCAGATGACATACCTGCAGTATAGTTAGGGTGGTTCAGTTTTACAGTAGGAACAACAAAATGTTATCTTCCACAAACAATACTGTATCTAACACCTTTTAGCATTCCAGTTTCATTCCAGCCATAAATCTTTGAATGTCTCTTTCTACTAAGCACTCATAGTAGAGTGTGTCAGTACACTGAGTATATGTATGAATATTACATATTGTTTTATGAAATGATAAAATTCTTTAGACATAAATTGAATGCTATTATCCATGACAGTATGTTCAAGAAGTCCATATGAAGCAAACAACCTCGTTAGGTTACCAATACTAATTTGTGACGTAATTTCAAAAATTTTAAATATCTTCAACCATTTTGTTTATGCACCTGCCATAATCATAAGCATATTATTTATGAAAGAACTTGCAAGCTCAATATGCATGAATTTCCTGCTTCTTCCCAGAAAGTCATATGGATACAATAGTGCATGCCAAGGCAGTTTCTGTTACATCTGACATGATGTAATTTTTTACACATGCTCAAAATGATTATATCACTTTTGCCACCAGACATACTTATGTACCATGTTTTACATCTTTACAAGTCTTAGATATTCATTATGTATCTCACTTAACATTGATTATCTCAAACTCCAGGGAATATAAAATGCAAGTTGTCTGTAAATACTTCATATCTCACTTATAGTATACTTTCAATTAATCTGTCTATCTATCTCTCTGTCTCTCTCCTACCTGATAATGCCAGCCTTCCATCACATAACTCAAGAAAGTCCTTAGTCAGTCTGAATCATCTGAGCTATTTTCTCAGCTTTAAAAGAATTTCTTGAAAATGATCCTCTGTCAGCATTAATATACTCTTGTCATTACTTCAGATTCTCAGTCAGAAGGTTCTAGCAAAGGAATTGTCAAGATGCTGTCTGCATTTGGAAGTTCAGGGCTCATTTTGGTAATCATGTATGGAAAAGATTACTGTCTATCTCTGGATATGTGCTGTTGGCATGCGAGGCAGACCTTTATGCTCACCAGACAATTTTAACAATGGCTTATAGTTTACCGGCAACTTCAACTTTGTAATTTCTTTACACCAGTACCATATTGAGAAGCCTCTCATGTTAATGTACAGGGTAGATTCCATTCATACTGCCCCAGCACTGTGCCACATGCTAATAATTGTTTACATCCTTTACATGGATTCTGCTCCTGGTATTTTCAGGGAAACTATTCTTTCAGCAGCCTACAGTAGGCTGCCATGTCTATGTGTTGGTTAGGTACAAAATTTTCACATATGCTAACTAAGCTTAGAAATACTCGTAACTATTTTATGTTGGGGGGAGTATTTCACAAATAGCCTTTAACCTCATAGTAAAAATATGACTGCGATTTTTATCCTGATCTTTTCCAAGATACACAATTTATGATGTGACAAACTCATGTTTCAATTTATATCATAGTTAAGAATTATGAAAGTGCCTACTTGAGTATGACAGGGGCGTGTCATATGACTTTCTAGGAGGATGCAGAAAATGAATGCGTATTGAGCTTCCAGTTCCTTTTATAAATATGTTCATTATTATCATAGGCATACAATCAAAATGGTTACAGATATTCCAAATTTCTGAAGACACATCAAAAATTAGTATTGGTAATGTGTTTTTTTCCAGACATATCTGAGAAACTAGTGAACAGGATCAAACTCTTTTCTGATGGTAGAAAGGCATTGCAGAAGTGAAGGACAGGGGCAAGTCTAGGAAAGGATTAAAGGCTGAATAGGTGAGTAGAAAGGTAGCAGTTCAGGTTCAGTGTAAACAAATGCAAATTACTGCACTTAGATCACAACAAACCTGGTGTGAAGTAACAATTGTGGGAGTGGGAATTAATGGCAACAGAGAAGGGAAAATGTCTACATGTATTAATCATACCTCACTTAGACCTCAGGGAGCACTGTTGTAGAAGCAAACAGAATGCAGGGGTGTATCTGCTTGGGGAGTAGATTCCAGAAGTAAAAAGAAATAAAAGCACTATACAAAATAAGAAATGAAGCTTAGCACAGTGGAAAACTCTACCCTCCACAGGATTCATAGAATTTATAGGAATGTCTAATTTAGGCTTTTTTAAGACAATTGAGTCTCATGGCAAGGCTTGCTAGTGCCATCTTTTAGGCTGTCAGCCCTTTGTCTAGGAGGGCTACACCAATCAAGTGCTGGATAAATTCATGGATACCCATCCAATCATCTAGGTGCTATTTGGAGGATGAAAGTGCATCACCGTGCTTAATCTGTGAGGGCAATTTGTTCCAGATGTGGGGGAGGTGCTGCATGATTAATCTCCCCCATATTGCAGAAGATTTTCTTTGCTCAGAGATTTAGCCAAAAAAATGCTATAGTACATTACAAAGCAAACTTCTTACAAGAATCTCAAAACAAAATCCAAAACAAGCAAAACAAATTATGCAACCTGTGACAAAGGAAGATACTGCCAGCACAGCTATCTGGAATTCTGTAAATAATTATATGTCATTTGTGAATATCAACATGATTTATACAAGGTGCTTGTGTTACAAATGTATTAGAACTGTATGTCACATATGTATCAAACTGCTGGAACAGAAGTGTATGTTGAAAAGGGTTTTGCAAAGTGATGTTTGAAATCTAACCACAATGTGCCTTACTGGAATAGAACAGAAATGTACATGCACTATTGTAATTGTTTAAATATATATGTTTTAACAGTGGAAACTGGAATACAGGATGTTAACCTCAAAAGAATAACTGAAATTAAATTATTTTATGGCTACACCATAAAAGATGGTATCTTTCAGTTTCAATGCAACAAGGAGACACAATGTTTAAAACTAGAGAGCTTTCTGTATTGTCTTCAGAGTGAACTTATTACTACCTCTGAAAGCATGAAGGAATCCAATTGTTTTATGAATTCCAGCATCTGCCAAAGATCTGAGGTCTATGTATTTTCACAGGTAGATGCTAAATACTGCCAACCTTCCAGCAGTGGGTGTTTCACCTGGGAACTAATAGTCAAATGACAAGAAATTATGTCATTCTGCAGGTTATCCCATTAGTATTATTTGGGATATTAATTTGAGAGGTCTCTGAGAGGAATATAGCAAAGCTTAGTTTAGATATTTTTCTTTATTTATTTGTGACTGTCCTGCAATGTTGTTTTAAATACTTCCTGTGATTTTGAACACTGATGTCACTGTGAATATATACTGAGCATTGTCTTGTTATTCTGTTATTTATTATTAGATATATTTAAACATTTCATTGTTGCTGATCTGTCTGGAGACATTTACGTTTTGAGAGGGTTATAGAGCCCAGTAAAGATGGTAGTATAGTTCTACAGATTCAGTGGAAAAGATATAAATAGTAAAATATATTGCAGAGTCAAAAAAATAAGCAGACAAGCACACAAAATGTGACAACAAGCAACGGGGAGTGTAATGACAGCAAGAGTGGTAAGAGGTGTGATGGGTTCAGGTGAAGTAAGTCATCCACTCTTGTTAAGATGGATTTCCTCCAGTAAAGCACAGGTGAAGGAGGAACAGGCAAGTGTTCACTAGAACCTAGAAGTAGTAAACATACCTCTTAACCACTTAGTAGAAAATTTTTGAACAAAGCCTAAAACATGGGGCAGGGGGAGACAAAAGGCCAAAACCAGAGCTAGATTTTAAAAATTGCTCTTATAAACTTAGAAAGTTGTTAGAATAATAGATTTTGCATTGGCGTGTATTTTCTGAAGGATTTGAAGTTTGAAACACAAATGTTTATCGTTATTTAGTGACTGCAGTCCTCAATGGTTTGCCAGAAAACAGTACATTTTAGGAGGGGCAAACCAAACTATGAGACATAAATTTGACATTCTGTGAAATTTTGGACAGTTTAATTGTATGGCGGTAAGCCAGGATGGAACAACTTTGTAATCTCTTGTAATTTAGCCAAATAGTTGATAACTGCAGCAAAAAGGGAAGCTATGGAAGTTGAGTATGGAAGTGTAGAAGTTAAGGTGTAGACTAGGGGATGCAGAAAAATGCTTGAACTGGAACAGCCTGAGATTACAGTATTTGCAAAAGAGGAATGGAAGCATCAACTGCATTTGACAAAATTATTTTTTAGAGGAACAGTTTGGGAGTATCAAAGATTGCCCAAAGAACCTACTTGACAATAGAAACAACACACACAGTTGTGGGGGGGGGGGCAAAGAAGCTTAGACACCTACTATGAAAACTACTTTTTCACAGAGCTGTAGTGTAGCTTGTCTGGAAATAAAATGGCAACACAAGAAAATAACTGTAAGCAGAATGCAGGTGGAGTCAGAGAAAAGAAGACTATTGCAATGGTCCAACAGAAAGGACATAGCAAGTGGCTACACTGGAAACCAAAGGATAAAAAGGAGGATAGCAGAGTTTGTGCCTTGGTAACAACAGGGAAAATTGTGTCCTGCAGATAAGGTTTTTAAAATTTTCATCAGGGCTGTAATTATTAGTTGGTGTGGACAGAAATGTGAATACATTAGGAGTGAGCACCATGAGCTGAAACAGTCTAGTAATGGATGACAGGCAGAGGGAACAACTATGAAGAAAGGCTGGAATAGGAGAGGTGGTGTTAGCAATAGTCCATTTAAGACAAAGATCTTGATGGCAATTTAGTAGATTTTTTTTTACAGGATAATATGCCTAGAATTAGCCGAAGAACTGACTGAGTTAAACATTTCATGGAATACTAGAAAAGGCAGATTGCACTAGTCTCTCTGAAGCATGCAGAGATTATTGCCCTTCTCAATTGTAAGGGGGTCCCAGAGGATACTGCCAGTTCTTTTTTACCTGAGTAATAAATACTAATTTTAAGATTTTGCATTGATAATAGCAGCAAAGTTAGAGAAAGTGAATCCGTAACTTACTAGGGCAGAACAGGCAAACTTTATAAATGAGGAAAGCATAAAGCAAGTTCTTAAAAGAGGGGATCTAGCAAATAAGTTGAATGTGCAGAACTTGGGATATTTTGCTCCATCTCTAATGTATCTTATCAACTCTAAGGTTTGTTTTGCCTTCAAGAAAAAAATAATTATCTTAGAGTCACCATGTATGACTATTTGGTAATCTAATCATACCTGAACAAAACTTTGAGGAACCAGCATGTTTATGCCATAGATATATATTTCATTGCTGGAAATTTTAGGTCAAAAAGTAGTAACCTCATTGCAGCAAAGTTTAAGAAGCAGGAGTTTAAGAAGCATCAATATCTCATATACACTCCTCTTACTGAAAGTTGGTGCTGGTGGCAAGACCAAATATCCATTAAAGTACATAAAACTCACTGTGCTCATTGCTAGTAGCAATCACAGTAAGGGTCTGTGCCTCACTGCGCACACTGCTAGTAGCAATCACAGTAAGTGTCTATGCCTCACTGCGCACACTGCTAGTAGCAATCACAGTAAGTGTCTATGCCTCACTGCGCACACTGCTAGTAGCAATCACAGTAAGTGTCTATGCCTCACTGCGCACACTGCTAGTAGCAATCACAGTAAGGGTCTGTGCCTCACTGTGCAAACTGCTAGTAGCAATCACAGTAAGAGTCTATGCCTCACTGCGCACACTGCTAGTAGCAATCACAGTAAGGGTCTGTGCCTCACTGGCACACTGCTAGTAGCAATCACAGTAAGGGTCTGTGCCTCACTGGCACACTGCTAGTAGCAATCACAGTAAGGGTCTGTGCCTCACTGTGCAAACTGCTAGTAGCAATCACAGTAAGGGTCTGTGCCTCACTGTGCAAACTGCTAGTAGCAATTATAGTAAGGGCCTATGCCAGTAATATAATGGATTTGCAACTGGCAGATAGGGCAGTCAGTCTGGTATAGAATTACAGTATAAGTAGCAGGATGCTTTAAATGACAATGAGAAATTGTACATCTGGCTTTCTGTATAACAGCTTTCAAGCTGTCCATACAACTTTATAATCACAACACAATACTTACTCAAGCCAGAAGCTATGTCACTACCTAGAACTAGAAGTTTTCCAATCCTCATGAACTATCTACATATTTGGCTCCCTGCCATGATTAAAAAAAAGTAGTGCATCACTCATTACCGCAGCCTATCCACTGCTGTTTTAAACTGTGAGTCTATTACCATACCTGCTTCATATCCACAGACCTTCTGCTCTTTGCCATGCCAATGAATCATTGTAAAGCAAGGACCATAACATTGTATCTGCTTAGAGAGGGTCACTGTGGTCCATGTATTCATTTCTTTTTAAAGTAAACAATTTTTTGTTACTTAAAAAAATGAAGCACCCTTGTCTGTCACTAACATGTGTTGTGCATGTATAAATGGTAGAGACAGGTATATTGAGGTTCACTAGTGATTATGTTCAGCACACAAACTAAAAGTATGGTAACAGTGCTGAGTATAATAAAACTTTAGTTCTCTTTCTGAATCATATATAAAATTCTTGGAATTTTGCTGAAGTACCTAAATGCATAGTACTTTTATTTTTTCAGTTACACATATACATAAACTCACATTAATTTATTTTTATATGGTTTCTAGTGTGATTTCTGCATTTTGGTGTTTTTCTTTGAAGTATTTCCAAATTTATGTTGTTAAACTTGGCACATTTATCATGTTAAACCATTGCCAGAATACACTATTTAAGTACTCCGGTGGTTCCCAACCTTTGTCATAACAAAAACGTGTGTGTGTGTGTATGTATGTGTGTATGTGTGTGTGTGTGTGTGTGTGTGTGTGTGTGTGTGTGTGTGTGTGTGTGTGTGTGTGTGTGTGTGTGTGTGTGCGTGTGTGTGTGTGTGTGTGTGTGTGTGTGTGTGTGTGTGTGTGTGTGTGTGTGTGTGTGTGTGTGTGTGTGTGTGTGTGTGTGTATACGTGTTACTCCATCATACTGAATGCCATAATAACGAAAAGCACAATAGACAAATAATGCTTGGATATGTGACAGTGTCAGCACAAGCTGGTATATTTGATAAACACACACAAACTACTGCCAGCAGTTACTACTGGATATACTGCGGGGTGCAAATGTTATGAGGACTTTAAGTGCATTTGATTTGACTATGTTCTTATTAAAGCAACTGTCTCCTAATATCTCCTTCTATTTATATACTCTAGTGCAGGCCTAGTCTGATTTTGTTGGAGATCTGGTATGCTGTAGAAACTAATCTAATTAGACTGGTGATCTGAAAACCTACTGGCCTGCAAAAAACATAGGGTTTCATGTGTTCTGTGGTGAGTTTTAGAACTTCTTGTATAGCTGGTGCTGCATATGCGCTTTGGTGCCCTGGAGCTGAAAATTATAAGGGATCTTTTTTATTTAGTTTGACAATAGTATGTGATTTCAGACTAAACAGGGAATATAAGTAGTGGGGCCTGTTTCAGAAATGTGAGTCTGGAGCTGCAGTTCCACCAGCCTACTTGTTATTCCAGCCCTTTGTACAGTCATTGCACCCTCGTTACACAAATTCTTTGAACTTATGGTTAGTTGTACAACATGAGTGCTCCAGTAAGAACCAAGTGCGCTAGCCGTTTTATAGCATTTACTGTTTGTTACTGTATCTTTTTCTCCTTTCTCTGTAAAAAAAGAAAAAAAAAAACAAAAAATATCCTTGTTTTCCCGCTTTTCTGAACTAGAATAGTCCAGTCTTCAGATTTTGCTGATCTCTGGGCTTTGTCTTAGTTCCTGTGCTATCCATATCCTTATTTGGATAAGAGGAAGCTTCTTTGTTCACCAGTGGGAGTGGGGAGCACTGAGCAACCTATTTGTCCCTAGAGGATTGGTTCCAGCCCAGCAACTTGTAGTTTACTGGCCATTTTGGGTCAATTCCTGGCTCTTTTCAACCCCCTGCTATAAAGCCCGCTTTTGCACGCTTTTTCACTTGTAAAAGACTTAGCGCAGCTCCTAGTGGTGTCCTGCAGAGTTCTACAAGCAGCAGAGAGTGAAAGAGTGACTTTCCTGGATTTATAAGTATTTTTTCTGGCTTTCGCTTAAATTACTGCATTTCAACTGCATTTCGCTTAAAAAACAGCTCTGCATATTGTTTTTACTGTACTGTACTGATGTATAATTCAGACTATATTCAGTACATTGAACGGATGTTGCAGGACCCGGAGCAGTATGAACAGGTGTCCAGGAATGAGTTACATATGGCATACTCAAGAATTTCTTTCATTTTATATGACCATCTTTTGCAAGGGGTTTTTAATGAAAAATTGTATAATTTTTTAATTGTTGCCAAGCCAAGAATTCCTGTAATATTTGGCATCCCGAAAACACATAAAGGTCTTGACCCCCTACACTTCAGACCTGTAGTATCTGGGCAAGGAGGTATAACAGAACCGATTGGGAAATTTATAGACCACACTTTGAAGCAATTTGCTGCTTCTTTGAAGTACATCTGCAGGGATTCTTGGGATTTTCTTAGGGGTCTGCAATCCCTAGCATACCATCCGGATCTATTGCTGGTAACTATAGACATTGTTCAACTGTTCCCCAGTATACCTCATTCTTCAGGACTGAAATGGTTTAGTGATGTCTTAGTTAAAGAGGCGAAACTTACTTCCAACACCACAAACTTGTTGGTGGAGTTAATGGAACTAATCCTGGAAAATAATTTCATTTGTTTCAATAGTCATTTCTACAGGCAAAAATCAGGTGTTGCAATGGGGGCGGCCTGTGCCACAGTTTATGCAAACATAGTGCTGCATAAATGGGAAAACACATATATTTTTGGCACAGAGTGGGCACAGTACATCAAGCACTATGTCAGATTTCTTGACGACATTTGCCTTGTATGGAGTGGTACTAGGGCAAATATGGAGGAATTGTTTCATTACATCAACAGCACTACTTCTTTTCTAACCTTTACACACTCGTTGAGTTTTGACAGCTTGAATTACTTGGATGTGCATTTGGTTAAAGATAAAGTTAACAATAGGTTCATATCAAGTGTGTTTAGGAAGCCCACCTATTCAAATGCTTTTTTGCATTTTAAAAGTAATCACCCTGAATATCAAAAAAGAGGCATAGTCAAGGGGCAATTTATCCGTGCCTCCAGAATGTGCAACACAAAGCAGGTGTTTATGGAGGAAATTAGGTTCCTAAAAGAAAGATTCTTTGAAAGAGGGTATCCAAGCCTTCTTGTTGAAGAGCTAGCGACAGAAATTATTAGGTGCAGGGAAACAAAATATCCACCTCTCCTAGACACTACGGGCACATCAATATGCCTAGTGGGCAGTAGCCTGCAGAATAAGGAACAAAAAGGATACATCCATACTTTTAGTATTGATTATGAGGTTGTGGAAAACAGTGTAAAGAAATACTGGCCGATCCTAAGACTGGATGATAGGTTGGGTAATATGATTCCAGAGTTTCCTAGATTCATTAGACGTAGGGGTACTAATTTAAAAGAAATGCTAGAGATGAATCAGAACAAACCAATGGCAAGTAGTGATAATAAAAAAGAAGGCACATACAAATGTGGAATGTGCAAGCAATGCCCGGCTATATTCAATGGACATAGGTTATATTTACCATCAAGAAAATTCCTATATCAACCAAGGGGCCATTCTAATTGCAATGCCAAATTTATTGTTTATTTAGGTTTATGTACTAGATGTAAAAGTTCCTACATAGGAAGGACTGAAAGAACCCTCAGAAGACGTATTTATGAGCATCAGTATGATATAATTAAGAAAAAGGAAACTAATGCTTTTTATAGACATTCCCTTTTTTTGTCCTAACATGGAAATTAAATTCATTATTTTAGAACAGCTAAGGTTGGATGAAAGGGGGGGGGGGCTGGGGGTCTCTTTTAGAATATAAAGAGTTATTATGGCAGCTAAGACTAGATGCAGGAAGGCGACCAGGGCTCAATGACGCTTGCAGTATTAGCAGCGTCCTGAGGTTAAGGAAGGCTAAATTATGAATTTTCGGTTTTCCAGTGTTTTCAGGGTTTACATATAGAAATAAAATTTTGCTGAATAAACAGCACATTTAAACATTTTTAACATACTAGCGTGTGTATAGTATTGGCTTTTGAATATTGTTTTAACATTGCATAGTTTTAATATTGCATATTTTTAACACTGTATATTTTTATGGCAATCTGTGCGTACACAAACAATTGATTATTAAGTTTATGCATATGCTTTGTTGGACATTGCAGTGAGTTGTGCTTAGTAATGGTTTGCCTGCAAGCAGGTTTTGTACCAGCAAGTAATTTGAAGGGTTAATTAGACCTTCTCTTTTACTAATTGAATTATTGGTCAAGTTTTGACTATGTATATAAAGAACAACCAGCTTGATTTTATTGTATCTTGAAAAAGCTCAGCACCAGGCTGAGCAAAAGCGCTTGAGGAGATTTTTGTTTGTTATTAAAGCAAGAAAGTTTTTGTAAGTTGCAGCCTTTCATTTTCTGCCTTGCGGAAGAAGGAATATCAGCATTTCATCAACTTTTCATTCTGGGCTTCCAGAGCCAGCTTCCAGGTTGTGGATCTGCTTTGCTTTTTTGGTGCTTTTCACTTGTTCTTGGTTTACTGTACTTGTGTTGCATTTATACTGTTAGCACTTTAAAAAGTTATTTTTTGTTTAATTTAATTGTTAGGCTAACACACTCAAGTGCGCTAGCTGTTTTATAGCATTTACTGTTTGCTACTGTATCTTTTTCTCCTTTCTCTGTAAAAAAGAGAAATAAAAACAAAAAAAATCCTTGTTTTCCCACTTTTCTGAACTAGAATAGTCCAGTCTTCAGATTTTGCTGATCTCTGGGCTTTGTCTTAGTTCCTGTGCTATCCATATCCTTATTTGGATAAGAGGAAGCTTCTTTGTTCACCAGTGGGAGTGGGGAGCACTGAGCAACCTATTTGTCCCTAGAGGATTGGTTCCAGCCCAGCAACTTGTAGTTTATTGGCCATTTTGGGTCAATTCCTGGCTCTTTTCAACCCCCTGCTATAAAGCCCGCTTTTGCCCGCTTTAGCGCGTTCTAGCGTGAATTAGCGCGAAGTTGCTCATAGAGCAGCATCGGGCAGCGCCGGTTAATCAAGTTTAAACTATTTCTGGCTCCGTAAAGTCTGCTCTTCAATTTTTCCCTTAGAACTGTTCTACTTGCAAACTAAACAGCCTATACTCTATCTGAAAAGCTCAGCACTTGCTCCTAAAGCATTTTTATACAGGTAAAGCACTCTTAAACAAAAGAAAGTACTTCATTCACCTAAATTCCCTTGAGTACCCATTTCCCTATAGGTCCTTTCTGACTCAGTTACACAGCAATCTTTTTCACTATTTCTAGCATGTCGAAGGGTCAGTTGCTGGCGTCCTCTCCTGTTCAGCTGGTGAATCTGGGAATCTTGAGGCAATGTTACAATTGCCTCATGTACACAGACAACCCTCTCCTCCTCCCAACAAATACAAATATATGCGAGAGATGCAACTATATAGCCAAACTGGAGGCTGAGCTCTCTCAATTCAGTACTGGCAAGACCAGTCAGGAGGAGAAGGTAACCACGCACACCACAAACCCAGTCTCACATAGAACTATCAAAACTGCAAACCAAACACATAAACACACAAAAACATACTCGGAGGCGCTGATTAAAAATCTACTAAAACAACAGAGGCCTCCAAGGCAGACACCCAAGCAACCACCACCTCAAGCAATAGCACATGCAACACATAGTTCACAAAGTCAGTCTGCTAAACAGTCACAGCCCTTATGGCCAAACAATATGCCAGACACACTTGTAATAGGTGACTCCATAGTCAGACACACTGATGTCCCGCTCACCAGACTGAACAAGGAAAAGGTCACAGTAAGCTGCCTGTCGGGAGCTAGAATCCGCCACATAACACAAGCACTCAGGTCACTCCACAGCAAGTACAAATATGACTCAGTCATTGTACATGCCGGTGTGAACGACCTGAGACGTACCTCCCTGGACTACATGAAAAGAGACATAGAGGAGCTCTCTGATTATGTAGCCCAGGCCGGTATGACCCTGACCCTGAGCAGCATCTTACCCTCACCAAGAATGATGCCACAGTACAAAGACAAAATGATCAGTTTCAACAATTGGCTTAATTACTGGTGTCATTCTAAGGGGATCCAATGTCTGTCTGCTTGGGATGACATGCTTGACAAGCCATGCTGCTTCGCAAGGGATGGCTTGCACCTGTCACCCTGGGCTTCCGGATATTGGCCAAGGCTCTTGCCACCCCATAGTGCCTTTTTAGGCAAGGCTCAAATGACAAACCTACCTCCCTAGAAAACACAAGTGGAAAAAACTAAGGGTAATGCTGCTCAATGCCAGAAGTCTAAACCTCAAGATGCACGCCCTCGAAGCCCTCCTCAGTATGGAGAACATCGATGTCTGTGCTGTGACTGAAACCTGGTTCAAGGCTCCTGAGAGCACCCCAGCACTATCAGGTTTTACCTTATATCATGCTTTCCGGCCCCAAAACTTGGACCGAACCACAAAAGGAGGGGGAGTATCCATATTCATTAAAGATATCCACACCTCCAGGTTAGTGGCAATGCACGAAGCATCGGAGACCATCCAGGTGCAACTAACCATAGGCAAAACTGCCTTACAGTTTGTAGCATGCTACAGACCACCCTCTCAAACTCAGGAACCCCACACAGCCTTCCTGAAGACACTGGAGAGTATGAATGTCTCTCCAAATACCATAATTTTGGGAGACTTCAACTATCCAAACATAGACTGGGAACATTACTCAAGCCCCAACACCCTAGCCCAAAGGTTCCTAGAATTCATAAACTCAAATGCAATGGAACAACTAGTCACCATTCCCACAAGAGGAGACAATATACTAGACCTGATCATCACAAACATGGGGACAAAATGCTCCACACCGGAAGTATATCCCTCTTTGGTAAGATCAGACCATAAATTAATCTCACTGGAAATCCACATCCCGCCCCCACCCCCTGCACAAAAGACCACAGTGAAGAATTTCTCAAAAGCCAACTTCACACTTCTTAAGACTGAAGTGGTATCCTTCAAGGCCCCTGGGCCAGTGGAAACCACAACCCACACCGCTGAATCCTTTGCAAATGCCTTCTACGGGCACCTTCAAGAATGCATGGATCATGCAATCCCAAATAAAACCAAGACCCATTCCCCAAAGGCAGGCCCGGTCTGGTGGACCCCAGCCATAAACAAACTTTACAACAGGAGGAGGAAGCTACTACATGACAGAGCAAAATCCCTAAAAGGGAAGGCATCTCTGATCAGTACTAGCAAAAACTACGATCACTCATAAAATCATCCAAGGCCAACTTTGAGAGAAAAATCGCAAAAGACACAAAAGACAATCACAAGGCCTTCTTTAGCTATGTTAGAAACCTGGGTGGAAACTCCCAGATATGCTCAGAGTTAGTCCAAAATGACACAAAATACACTGAACCCACTGACATTGCCAACATTCTGGCAGACAGGTTCAGTGCAAATTTCTCCCCAAAGGAGAAATAACTATCCCAGCAGAGTGTAGCCTCCCTAACATCTCAGATGCCCAGGTGAGAGCCGCCCTCTCTAAAGCTAAAAACACAGCATCAATGGGACCGGACGGTGTCCCGGGCTGTGTGCTACATGAACTCCAAGAGGAACTAAACCTACACATAAGGCTGCTGTTTAATCTTAGCCTTACTACAGGATACGTACCCAAAGAGTGGCATACGGCAACAGTGGTCCCACTTCACAAAGGTGGTGCTTCTACGGACCCTGGAAATTACCGCCTCATAAGCTTGACGAGCCTGGTCTGCAAAGCTATGGAGAGGATCATTATGGAACTCATAAACAAAGACATTGGATCCTACCCAATTTGGCTTTGTCAAGGGCAGATCCTTCCTTTTGAACTTGGTCAACTTTTTTGAAATAGTCACTAAGGCCATTGATGAGGGTAAGGCAGTTCACACAGCCTACCTTGACCTTGCAAAAGCCTTTGACACAATACCCCACTCGGGCATCATAGACAAACTCACCAGCTTAAATGTAAACCCATATGTCACAAGATGGGTTGCAAACTGGCTCAAGGACAGAACCCACAGGGTCAGAGTTGCTGGAGCTATGTCAGACTCTAAGCCAGTCACAAGCAGTGTTCCACAGGGCTCAGTCCTGGGACCCCTCTTGTTCGGCATTTATTTTTCCGAGGTACAGGCAAACATTGGAGGATTGTGGCTGACAAAGTTCGCAGATGACTGCAAACTGGGCGCCATAATTGATACTCCAGCGGACACAAACATCCTTCAGAGAGGCCTCATAGAAATGGATAATTGGTGCCAGAGCCATGGCCTTAAGCTGAACACCAAAAAATGTATAGTCATACCCTTCGGGAAAAACAAGGTACCCACAAATTACCACATAGGTGGTAATCCATTAAGTACGGAAGAGGTAATCAGGGACCTAGGGACCCAGGTTGACAGTAACATCTCATTTGACACTCACATTGCCAAAGTGGTTAGGAAGACCTTCTATATTGCCCACCTTATCATGAAGGGTTTCACATCTAGATCAAGAGAGGTCATTGTGCCCCTGTACTCTTCTCTTATCAGGCCAATGATTGAGTACAATGCCCCATTTGGGATGTATCTCACCCGACACCTGCAGCAGTTGGAAAGACCCCAAAAGTTCCTCACCAAGAGGATAAAGGGTCTTAAACATATGTCATATGCTGCCCGACTGAAAAAACTCCAGCTCTATTCAGTCGCATACCGCCTACTCAAAGGTGATCTGTGCCTGACGTACAAGGCCATGTCCAATCCGGAATTAATGGACATGCTCCACCTCAGAAAATCCAAATTCATCAGAGCCACGAGAGCAAGAGACTTAAACCCCAACACAGAAATAAATAGGACGTGCTGGAGGGACAGATTCATAACCCAGAGGCTCCCTACACTCTGGAACAGAATCCCAGTCCATGTTAGGCAGAGCCCCTCACTGACTCTATTCAAGAGAAATCTTGACGAGTGGATGGGAGATCGTAGCTTTACCCCGGGGGTCATCTCTGTGTCACTACTAGACAGAGGCACAGTAAACTAAACCCTAAAAGGGTGTAGTATTCTCATCCTAAGGGGTGGTGAAAGCCACATACACTCTGGCTAGGCTTATAAATGCCCTAGGGCAGATAGCCTAGTACGAACCTATGAACCTATGAACCTATATGGTAAGAAACTGAAGCTGTACTCCAGATAAAAAACAATAAATGCCTTTGTTATTGAATGAAAATCACACTGAAAATAAGAGAAGTGCATGTGCATGCATTCAAAAGCAAACAGAACTTACCAATAAAAGCAACAGGAATCTTAGTAACAGCTCTTACAAGGTAGCACTTTAGCTATATATTCATACACCTAATAAAATTATTATTATCATTACAAACCCAGCACGACAGGAAGCTTTGTTTAAAACTCACCAAGTTCTTTGCTTTAAAAGTGACTAAAAAAGGTCTAAAACTATTCAGATTGAAAGCAAACCACACAGAAGGCACCTCATCTGAGAGTAGAAAAAGATCAGTTAAATGGCAGAGAAAAAATAATGAAAGAAATGAACGTTTAACACAGAGAAAAATGCTGCTCTTTTGAAACAAATCCCTAAGTAACAAACATGCTTCTGGCAAAAAATGGTAACACTGTCAAATGTATTCATCTGCACTGAAGAGAATTACCAGACTGAGAGTTTAGGTACTGCTTTTGATGACAGCTTGGACATGCAGGTTTTCATTCCTAATATGAACTTGCAGTAACATGTCTGTGTGTGTGTGTGTGTGTGTGTGTGTGTGTGTGTGTGTGTGTGTGTGTGTGTGTGTGTGTGTGTGTTCCTCCAATGTTTCCAATCAAGATTTCCAGGTTGTATTGCCTCCAAGGATTCTCCATGATGTATTCCCCCAGCACAGATTATAGAAAACTGCTGCCCCTCCAGGATGATCACCGAAAACAGCTTCAGATAAGTCAGTGTTATGGTTATTCTTGCTCAGAAAAGAGTCCCCTACCCTAAGGGTCAGCATCATTGTCTAGTTAAATGACTTGTTCAGAGTCACATAGTAGGTAAATGGGGATAGAAAGACTCAAACCCTGTATCTTTGACTACAGGAAGCAGCTCATTAAGAGTTTAGAGTCTTAAGTAACTGCATTAACTAGCAGACCTTCTTTAACTTATTTATTTTCTGAGACATAATGGAGGATAACAGTCAATAATGCTAGTTATTAGAGTTTCATAATTGTTGTTCAGAAAATACATTTAAAGTTAATAAGATATAGGATCATAGGAGGTTACTAGGCTATTGGCGCCGAGGCCCTTATAAGCCTAGCCAAGAGTTTAGCCCTTGATTAGACAAATCAGTACCCAATGCCCCTGTCCAGCAGGGACATGGGTGTAATCCCAGGGGTATATTTTCTATTTCCCATACAGTTATCCAGGTTGCTCTTTAAAAGGGGTAAAGAGGTACTCTGCTTGATGTCTGACACTTAAGACTTAGAGCTAATAGCACACTGATTCCTGTAGTCAGATGTACAGCCTTTGAATCCTACCACCTCCATTTACCTACCTCATGTCTTTGAGCAAGCCACTCAGACAGTGCTTCTGACTCTGAGTCATACCTGAAAAAGGATGCCTTCTACAGTGAGTTTATGTGGTTAGCAAAGTGATAAAAGAACTGAGGATGAAGTCATACCATAACTTTAAGGAGGGCCTTTGTCCCTTCATTATTTTTGACTTTGTATGGTATTTTTGTCTTATTTCTTGTAAAAGTTGTGGCATTCTGGTAAAATTGCTGTGGACTGTAATCATTAAATAATGACATACAAGAGTGTCAGACTTTGTCTCCTTCAGAAAAATGCTTGTGAATGCAAAGATTTTTTTATTATAGCAACTTTCTAGGTATTTAAGACAAACATTTAAAATCTGTTCCTGATTTTTAGGTATTTGTCACTGATTTGAACCGAGAAGTTGAGAAGGCAGAGTGAGGTTGTAATGGGCTCCACTGTATGGTTTTGACAACAGCAGGCTGAGACATATATTTCTGGCACGTTATTTATGAATGTATTCATTCAGCTGTTCTTAAGCAGATATCTGAGGTATAAGTAGTGAAGGTAGAGGCACAGGAACTACACAAACCAAAGTCCAAACCACAAATCCAATTTATTGACAGCAAAAACAGACCAAATGCAGTCAAGCGCTTTCGTCTTTAGCAAAGACTTCTTCAAAACACTGTGGTACTTGGTTCTTTTCTTTTGGAGATATCTGAGGTATACAGTAATGCAAGTGGCTGTAACTGATTTTATGTGTGTGTGTGTGTGTGTGTGTGTGTGTGTGTGTGTGTGTGTGTGTGTGTGTGTGCATGTGTGTGTGTCTGTATATATGAATACCTCACAGTAGTTATGATGTAAAGGAAAAAAAGTGTGTGTATTAAACAGGAGCACCATCATATGAGCCATGTTCTTTGGGTACATGCCTTGGTTTCCTTGTTTTGTTGATGGCTGATAATTATTTGGCTGTATAAACTGGACGGCATGAAGTCTACAAATTTGATGTTAATATTTTAACTGTGAATACATTTTTAATTAACCTCATTATTTTTGTAGGTACACAGGTATGAAATGCACTGTGTTGGGCTACAGCAGTCTGTCTGCTACTTTGTGTAGATGAGTAAGGCTGTGCTCTGCTTTTCTAGTGCAGGGTTTGATTCCCTCATTTGTCTATTTTGTGACTCTGTCCAAGTCACTTCACTAAAAAGTGCTCCTAGGCTGCAGATGAAAAGGGATACTTACATACAGTGGACTATGCCAATCTGTTAGCAGATGCATTGGTAAATTTGTCTTTTGAGCTCATGCACATTTCACATAGACTATTAGTGCTTCACTATATGCTATTGACAATGGGTCCCAGCACACCTTTTAGTGTAATGAGTTGGCTGATGCATTTTCAGTAAATGTGAGTCTTGAAGGAAGAGAAGTTTACTGTCGCTCATGCTAAGTCTGTTTTCAGTGTGAGACTGTTTTGTTTAGCTAATGGCTGTCTGTTTTTCCTGTAAAATTTGAAATAATAGTTTTAAACTAAATCAAAATATCTGTGATCATTGTAAATTAATTAAAAAAAAAGAAAGAAAAAGAAAATAATATGCACACCAACAGGTTTGAGCTGCATTTTATGGTAGCTGGTTATTGGTGTGGCTGGGAGGCAGTCTATTACTGGGCCTAGGGCCCCATTTAACCATGATCTGGCTCTAGTTACTGGCAAAATACTTCTGTAATAGGAAGATACTGAAAGAGTGTCAAACCTTACTGGAGGAGGGTAATTGTGTTTTATAGCTGTTTTGCTAGTTGCTGTAATGCAGATTAGTTCACTCACATTAATTGCTGTTTTATTTGCCGCACTAGTTACGTATTCACTGATGCTTCATATTCCTAGCCTGCATTTTAGGGATTCAGTACTTGTCTATCCAAAAAGTGAAAATCATAATCAGTAAATACTTTGGATGAACTGAGAAATCCAAATCTTGATTCTAGTGGGAAAAAATGAGGAAATGTCTACCTGCAGAAACAGAATTTTTAATTTCTCATTCAGAAATAGATGTTGCAAAAGTTATACAGGTCTTAGAGAGGAATTATGAACTCAAACAGCTCCACTAAAAAGGTACTACTGACTACAAGAGACAACTGCACTACCTATTTTATACACAGTTCTATAGAATCTAAAGAACACTGGTGGAAATCCAGATTTTCATGGCCATTTCACACTTTTACAGTTTTCCACATCAGATGCATTTGCTGAAGCCCAGATGAGATCACTGCTAAAAGCAGTCCATTCTCACACTGCAATATGATGCACAACTTAAGACTGAAGTTACAACTTCCTTTGTCATCATATCGCAGCACCACAGGCAGTGTTTTGGCCATCACTTATGTCAGACAGGTAGACAGAGGTAACAGAAGATTAAAAAAGGTAAGTGTTGTCATTCTATGTTTACTTTACTGTAACACCACAGGAATGGTGCATTGCCATGACACCCAGGTTGGGAACCACTGCAGAAGACAATTCAAAGTAAATGAAACATGAGGGTCAAAGAAAGGTTCAGAAATAGGAATCAGAGTGTGCAAAGCTTATGAGAAGTTGTAGGTTATTGTATAGTAGATCTGACAGGCAAAGACTTAATAGGACTGCAGCATCTGATACTGGGACAAAACTCTGCCCTGTGTAGTGATAGTAAATTATGTTCCCCAGTTTGCTTCATGTCATTGAGAATAAGGAGTGTGGAAATCACCACTAAACTCACTACCTAGAGAACTAGCTATTTATTTGTCACTGTCTCCATTTAGTACAATATGGGATAATTTGATTACAACATAGAAATCCCTGTCCTTGTACTAGAGTGTGATGGCTGAATTGTACTTTGAGACAAGCCAGACGTCATATTATTGATGCTAATGGTGTGCACAGGTAGTTCAGAATATGATGAGGCCTCTTCATGTTTCCCTAGCTCCGATCTTAATTAAAATTGTCAAAAACAGAATAAATTGCTACAAAAATTACAAAAAATATCGTAATGTAATTTTACATTATAGTAGGCTATGCTGCTGATAGTTTCTCTTCATTCAGGTCTAAATATTTTAAACAATCATATCCCAGTTTAAAAAAGACTGTTTACAGAGTCATTAAAGACACCCTAAATATTTGCAAGTTATTAGTTTATTTCCCTAAAAGAATTAGTGAAAATAAATTATAGTCTAAACTGCAAATTACATCTGCAGGTTTGATTAAATTATATTTCTTTGTACTTCCAAAAGTATCTTTTTTGGTCTCATGCAAAAGGCTGATAATTCTGTTCTTTCAGAAATTCGCTCATAGCAGTGTGCTTTTCTGTACATGGTCACATAGTTTAAGTTTGTTTTAACCAAGAAAGCTACTAGGGAACTGTAGGTGAAATTTAAAGTAGCCACCAACTGAAATGGCAGTTTTATAACCATACACAAATCCAAGAGGTTTCAGTAAAAATACATATCATATAGCAAGGCAATAGCATCTCATGTCAGTCACCTCTTCACCTTCTTGTCGCTGATTTCTGAGGACTTCACCTTTTTTACACAACGTATGCTGACCAGTTTACCTTCCTTCCCTTGTCAAAGTTATTTGATAACTTTAAGAAAGAAAAAAAAAACTCATGTACCTTACAGTGCTGATTAGATGGATGTTTCTCTCTTGAACATTGAATACAGCTGAATACAGGTGTATTAATTTTGTCTACACATGGCATATTTTCTTTGTAGTTTTTGCACGTTATGTTTTGAAACCATCAGACAGAATATCATATTGCCATACGTTAGCAATATCTTTATAATGCTATTAAGACGTATTGTGAACATTTTCTTATTTACACACGCTGCTCCATATTGCATTTATAAGTAGCTTTTCTTCCAAACTCCATTTAAATGACATCTTCCCAGCACTTGTTAATTCAGTTTACAAAGTGAACATAAATAAGATGGTTTGAGAGTATAATTAAGCGAGCTTGGGGACATGTTATATCCTGCCCCAATACTGCTCTAATGCTAAGCTAGCTATTTAACACTGAAATGCTGTGTTTGCAAGCAGTGACTGGCACAACAATGGAAGGAAACAGTAAAAGAACAAAGAAGCCTCTCTTATTCAGACTGTGTAGTATTAAGTATTCGCTGACGGTGCTACATTCCAAAGCCATTTGATATGGCTTCTAAGCACTGATACCAGAACCATCCAACCTCTTCCCCTTTTATCCTGATCACTCGATATATAAAATCATACCTCATAGTTCATTCATTTATTCTTTGATACCAACTTTATCAACTTCAGGATCATCAAGGAGTGGGAGCCAATCATGGTACTCAACAGACATAAAGTATAGATCTAATCCAGGACAGGGAACCAGTCCGCCAAAAGACTACTCTGTAGTTATCCTCAGTCATAGTTGTTATCAATATCATTGTCAAAAGTATAGATGAAAAATAAACTGTCCCTTTCTGTTTGACAAAATGAATATACATAACCATTTACTAAGACCTTGTTCACTAACTGGTCCTGCATATGTAGCAGTTTTGCCTAAAAGTATCTCCCTCTGTCTTGTTTCTTATTTAAAACCAAAAAATACCACACAATTAACAAACGTTGTACAAAAAGTAAATCAAATAAAAGAAAAAACAACTCAAAAACAAACTAAACCATACATGTTAATATTCAGTACAGTACAATATTAAAGTATGTTTTTCTTTGTTTTTTAAGCTGTTTCTTATTTCACCAATCTTCCTCTCAGTCTCCCTTGCTTAACTATCTGAACTGTTCATAATTTGTTCTACTATATATGATCTACTTTCTGTCAACAATTCATATGTAAAATTATACTTGTCTAATATTTGTAATTTCACTATGTATATATGTAAGCATCTTATATCTGATTTATGTAATATGAGTTCTAGGAAAACTGTTTTATCATGCTTGCACTGTGCTCATGAACTCTTGTGAAGAAAATGTTAATTTACTAGGTTTATAAATGTAAACAGTTTTTTAGGATTTTATCATTCGCTGACTACTGTTAATGTATTTTATTATGTAATCATGGAACTTTCCCTCCTGGCCTCTGATGTAAAGGAGCAATGCCCAGTCAGTTAAAATCAATAATGCCTAATGAGCTGATGACACTTTGTTATTAATTATATTTGCAGGACTAGAAGATTGGGTTGGTTTATCCCATTCAAGCTTACTGTGCTTGAAATGCAAACTACACACAGCACTTATGTTACACTGTAACTTAATTGTGTTGCTGCATTTGTGGTATTGTGCCATAGCTAAGTACATTAAATGTGAAAAAAATCGTTTAATGAAACAAAAAATGCAGAATTCTGCTTTTCTGATACATTTAAAATATTTTTATATTTATTTTTTTTCTTACTCTCAGTTCTAGACAACTCTTGTCCAGCTTGCTAGTAGTCAGTAATGTGGCACCTAATTAACTGGCTTCTGACAGGCATTAAAAATAGAGAGAGAGTTAAAATAGGCAGACAGACACATAAATAAATCATAGAATGGTATAAATTCTGACATCTGTTTTAGATGTTCTCACACTTTTTGTATCATGATGCTTTATCCTTATTTGTAAATTGTATCCTTCATCATATTGTGTACCATCATTTTATTGTACTATGTACTGTTTCCTAAATGTGGAACTTTTCTCCCCAGGCCTTCACTGAAAAGGGACTTGTGTACTGTCAGACTTTCCTGGTAACCAAATGTAAAATAAAAAATAAATAAAAAAATTGCATCGTTTTCTCACGTTCCTTCCCTCATTTACCCATATAACAACTAGCATATATTAGGAGAGTGTTAATAAATGGAGCTGTTTGTTTCCACTCCTTGGAAAAATGGCTAAGTGATCTGTTCCCAATGGACAATATTCTGCCTCCCCACTCTTGCCCTTTCATCCTATACTCTCCCTGTGTGCACTCTGGCTACTTGCCCTGCAGTACATAGCTAATTGTTTCCAACCTAACCTGTCCTGCAAAACACCTTCCTTTGGCTCTACCCACTCCATTCGTCCTGCGGGCTCACTCTGCTCCCCTACCCTGCCCCCAATTCCCAACCACCCCAGTACATCTACATTTATACACACTAACCACTCCCCCTATCCATACAACCAATCACATCCTCCAACCCCTTAAAGTGGTACAACCTACCTCCCACTAGTCATCATCTAACTAGACTAACTGTACTCATCCCTGTATACTAACCTACACACAATACTTCTTCAATGCCACCCAACACTACCCTTACACACTTGAAACCCTTACTTCTACTATCACTCCTACCCTTTTAGCCATACCTTACCTACTTACTTTCTATGAACACCTTAACTGCCTAAACTTTTATAACCCCATGAAGCAAACCTCCACACCAATACTTATCATCCCTCATAGCCATAATCACACATCCTATCCACCAAAGTATTTATCAGCCAAATTTCATAGACTCACCCACATCACATACTATAGCTCTAGAGCTAGAAAACCCCAGAACCTAATATGTAAAGATTTAACTCTCACTCTGGCAATACAAATCCACTCCCTAATTGATGGTAACATACACCCAAACCCTGGCCCAAATTCCACCAATAGCACAGAGCCTAACACCTCAACTTCTATTAATATACACCTGCTTAACAGACCCCCTAACTCTCTCCTGATCTCAATATTCGAAGTATAAATAATAAAGTTGCCCACCTACATGCCCTCATGGATATACATTCATTTGACATCCTCTGACTCACTGAAACATGGCTCAAGCCAAATATACATGATACTGCTGTTATTCCCCCAGGTTTCAGTATCCTGAGACTTGACCGAAATATTAAGAAAGGTGGAGGAGTAGCTATTTTATATAAATCTGAATTACAAGTGACCTCCATAGACTCTAAACCTCCTCTAACTAGCAATGCAGAGGTTCTCATCTCCAAAAATTCAACTCAACAAATGTAAATCCATTTATATAATCTGTATCTACCTTCCCCCAGGCAACAATATCAACACCTTAGAGGCTATCCTAAATTGACTGTCCACCACCTACCCACAAGAAACCATAATTCTTGGTGACTTTAATATAAACTGGAAGTGTTGTGCATCTGAATAGCCTTCTACCCATATCATCCTACATGGTTTTATGCAAACCATTATTTCCACATTAGAACCAATAAACATTATAACATTACACCCCCCACTAGAACCAACATAATAACAATGACAGTACCCTAGATTGGATTCTTACAAATAGGCATCACCAATCTTACAAAGTAGGCACCCTCCCTGAAGATATAAATGATCACTCACCTTCTTAATTAGGTATCAGAGTGACATACCAAACCCAACCATTTATAAGAAAATAAGGTCAAACAAAAATTTCAACCCAGACAGCTTTCAAAAAGAACTCAAAGCTTGCGACTGGTCACCCCTGAAACACCTACCTTTAGAAGATGCCAATAAATACTTTAATTCTAATTTTTTAACCATTCTTGACTACCGTGCCCCGACACGGATAATTAGAAGTAGGTCTAAACCAGGCCCATGGCTCTCCAAACCTACCAAACAAAAAATCCTCCATAGAAACACACTCTGGGCTAGCTGGCAGACAACCAAATGCCCAACAGATCACCTAAAGTTTAGACAATTAAGAAATTAAACTAAACATGTCATATTGTCAGATAAAAGAAACTTTTACTGTCACCTCCAACAGGTTGATGAGGTTTGCCTGGCTTCATTCTCAGAACCTCCCAAGAGGATGTGAAGAATGAGATTTTGTTTTCTCCTTTGAATACAGTTCCTTTGCTGCTGAGGTGATCAAAAAGTGCAATGAAATGGGTAAGTTAAATCATCATATCTCTAAGATTTTTCTGTACTCCTTTTTTCAAATATTTCTAAGGGATTCTGTAACTCATCATCCAATGTTCACATAAGGGCAAGGATGTTCCAAAAAGAATTAAGGACCCCCTAAACCCAAGGACAGTCTACCTAGTCACTTTGACTATTTAAAGGGCTTTGTTTCCTCCTGTCACCCTGGCAGTCCCTTTTCCACTCCAGAAAGTCTGAATCTCCACTTTTCTGTTTGGCAACAAATAGTTTCAAACAAATACATTCTGAAGATCATTCATCAAGTTTATTGATATCAGTGAGAGGATATTTCTACTTTCCAGGAAGTTATTCCTCATCCTCCAGACCAGACTTGTTTATTTCCACCTCTCCTTCATTAAGTGCTGTTCCAGAGAGTGATCGAACCAATTTGTCCTTCCCAAGTTGGGAAAATTTTTTGTACAAGGATGTTTTCATGTTTAAAGTGCCAAAGAAAGAAGATACTTGGAGACCAGTTCTGGATCTTTCTTCTTAGACCTGAGTGTGATAGTGCCAAACTTCTAACTGGTGCCACTTCATAATCTGTTGCCTTTCTTTTCTCATTCAAGTTTCCTGGCAATACTACATTTAAAAGATGCTTATCACATTTCTTTTCATCCTGGCTTCAGGCATTTCTTAAGGCTTTCCCCTTTGAACTATCCTCTGAACCAAGAGTGTTCACAAAGTGGTTAGATCTAGTTATAGCTTGTTGCAGACCACAGGGTATCCATTTTCTTTTTTCCATATTTATACAACTTACTTATCTTTGCAGAGTCTTTTTCAAAGTGCCAGGAATCTCTCACTTGGGTGAGAGATCTCTTTTACAAGCTGAGATTCCAAGAGAGCATTGAAAAGTCCTTTTTGACTCCTTCACAGAGGATTGTGTTCCTGGGATGTCAATCAGACACCACAATTCAAACAGCTTTTCTCCCACAGGAAAAAAAAATATATATATATATATATCTAGATCTGTTTTTTAGTTTTTCATTCAGACTTTGGTGACTGGGAGGGAATACCTCAGAAGCTTGGTCTCATGGCATCTGTGTTTTCATGATAACCCTGGCAAGACTCCACATGAGAACGATACAATGGTATCTAAAGAATCTTGGATCCCAGGATCAACATCCCATTTTTTTTTCAAATCTCAGTGTTGGGGTTTGTCAGAACATAAATTACTTGTTGGAGACAGCAAATATCTCTAAGTTTGGGTTTCCCCTTATCCATCCCTATTTTCATCTCAAATACCTCGGACTTTGCTTGAGGATGAGGAGCAGTTTCAGGAGGGATAATAATGCAAGGTGTGAGGGACACCTAGTACAGATACAAAGCACATATATATAAAAGAGATGTTTTCCATGATCAAGGCACTCTATTCTCTGAATCATATTTGTCTCCAGGACCTCTTCAAGTTGTTTTAGATAAAACTACAGTCATGTAGTACATCTATAAACTGAGGGGAATCAGGTAGTAGCCCTTTGCAGATTAGCTGTGTTAGCTTAGGATATTGCTTCATAGCATAATCTCATTCTGCAGGCATCCTTCATGCCATCAGAGGAATACTGTGTTGCAGACAAGCTGAACAGGACAGGGCAGACTCACACATATGCAAACTAGGCCAGGGTCTTCCAAGATTTAGTCCATGTGTGGGGAGTTCCTCTAGTAGATCCATCTGCCTCCTTTATAAATAATCGGCTGGCAAGATTTTGCTCCTGGACTCCATGCAAGAAATCCTGGATGACTGTTGCCTTTTCTTTTCCTTTGACAGAAATGTTCCTGCATATTTTTCCACCCTTTCCACTTATATTCATAGTACTTCTGAAGATCTATAATGAATCTCCCAAGAACATTCTGATGTCTCTCTTTTTGGCCCAGGCAGGAACGGATCTCCCTTCTTTTGGAAATGGCCAGGGGCAATTACTATAAGCTTCCTCAAAGAATGGATCTTCCAAAACAAGATTGGGAGTGTTTGATACACCCCAATCCCAATCAACTTCAACTGACTGTCTGGATGATAGGTTCTCAATTTCCTTTAGGCACCTGTTTACTGAGGAGGTGTAGCAGGTACTAATGGAATCAAGAAAGTCTGATACTAGATGATCATATACTTTCAAATGAAAAAGATTGTTTAATTGGTGGCAACAGCATAACCAGCACCCATTCATGACTAGATGTTCTTTGGTGTTACAATATTTGTGTGAGTTAATTTCCTATGGCCTTTCTTATTCCTCCATCAAGGTTCATTTATTGGCTATTTCAGCATGTCTGCCCATGGATACTCCTTTTTCGAGGCTTTCTCGTGTCAAAAATGTTTTTGAAAGGGTTTTTCCTTAAAAGCCCCCTTCTTGGTATCTTAATTTTGTGTTAGAGAAACTAACACTTGCTCCATATGAACCAGCTAATTTGGCTGAGCTGAGGTTCTTATCACAAAAACAATTTTACTGATTACTGTGATCTCTGCAAGAAGAGTATCTGAGTTGCAGGCTTTTTATGGTGAGTCAACCCTATCTTATTTTTCACAGAAACTGGGTTTTCTTTAGAACTAATTTGTCTTTAATGCCAAAGTGGTATCCAAGTATAATCTAAGCCAAACAATTCGGTCTCCATGTTCTTTACTGTTGTTAAAAATGAGAGAGAAAGGATACTCCATACCTTGGATGTCCAGACAGCTTAGGTACTATCATGACAGAACTAAATCTTTCAGACCTTGTGAGGGTAAGGAGAAGGGGCAGCCTGTGTCAATACAAACTATCTCCAAATGGTTGTCTAAGGATATACTCACTACAATTTTTTTCGAGACAGGGTCAAGGCACACTCCACCAGGGCCTTGGCTTTATCTATGGCTTCTTGGTAAGGGTTGGATTCTAGAAGTATTCTAGAAGCTGCAGCTTGGTCCACTGTACATACTTTTTATAAAGCACTTAAGATTGATTCCTTCTACAGGTATACATCTGGATTTGCTGGGGTCATTTTCTTGGGGCTCCTGGACTCTTCTTTTAATATGATGAACATAGTACAGTGGTGTAAGTAAACTTACCATAACAGTAGATGTTCAAATGATCGCTAATGTGATATCTGCTCCCTCCCCCCATTCCCCTTATTTTCTTGTTGTGTTATTTATGCTAGGGTATGGTAATTTATTTTTTGTTCTTCCTAGTAATGTCCTTTTAGGGCTCAGCCTCCTTCTCTCTGTTAGCAAGAAAGCTCTGAAGGACTTGATGCCCAAACTTGTCTGTCTTTTAGTCAGCTTAGCTCAAGATGACGGACAGTTTGGGTGTGTGGAAGGTTCCCTGAAGCTTTGGACGTTGGACGGCTGTTATATGCTTTGCAGGATATAACTCATATAGCTAAGGCTACTGCAGCAGTGATCATTTGAACATCTACTGTTATGGTAAGTTTACTTACACAGCTGTACTTCCTACCACATATTTATTAATTTTTCATGCTATAGTTAACTTGTCACAGTGTTACAGATGTCTCAAGTTATTTTCACATGACAAAATATATTTCAGAAACACTGACAGTACTCCGTGTCCCTGTAAAGCAAAATGCTGACAAACTTTTACTAAAGGGTATACATGCACTATTAAAAGTCATCTTGCTCGGTATACTGGGCACAATAGAAGTGTATGGAACAGCTTGCTTCTTTTTATTTCTCCATTTAGATGTAAGTTAATAGGATCTCTATCTTCTGCATTGACACATCAGTAATTCTGTCAGGTAGATTAAATTTTCTTCTAGTTAGAAAATATTCTCTTTTTGTAGAGTATTTGATGCAAAATGTTAAGCAATTTGCTTTCTCTGTCTTTTTTATGTATTGGTAAAGGACATTTCTGGACATTTGCCACATAGCTGCCCCTAGTGGTAGGTAAGCATCAAAATGCGTCAGTCATTCACCTCACATTTTAGTTTAACAAGCTCTGTAAAAATGTGTTAAATGTGAATTCTGACTGCAGTGAAATTAGTTAAAACATATTAGTCTTGGCATTTTATATTGCAGTTAGGTAACTGGAACAAAGTAAAATAGTATTTTTTAATCGGGTTGTGTTTTGTGATTTGACTACAAATGAGATTTGTTGAGAGTATTTCACTGCTTTCTGGTGGATACTAGCAAGCAAGCCATTCATCTTAACATATAATTACCTTGACCTTTGCCTTGCCAGCAATGATGAAACATATTCAAACATGACAAGCTAACTTACGGTAAATAATCGTTATTCTCCTATAAGTTTTTATGATGTTTGTGTGTGTGTGTGTGTGTGTGTGTGTGTGTGTGTGTGTGTGTGTGTGTGTGTGTGTGTGACGGGGAGGGTTTAAAGGGTAAAACTTTATTGTACCTGTGATTTTGATAACATGTTCTGCTTTCAGCAGCTACTACAAATGAGGAATTGTAGGACACAAGGTTAAATTGTGAATAACTGCTGGAAGTATATTGGAAACAAAACTATGCAGAAGAAAGATATGACTTATTTGATTTGTTGCAACAAATGTTTAGCTTTGTTTCATGGTACAGCTATCATAACAAAACTAGATACAGACATTTATTTAAGTTTTCAATCCAGTCTATAATATGCTCAACTGCTCCAATGCAGTCTGTGCTGTACCAGCGACATCATTTTTACACACGATGAGCTAATTAACCAAAATGCTACGGCCTAGTGTGGGGAGGAGACTGGGATGTCACCAGTTTTGCAAATGCACGTGAGAGGGAAAGTAAAACAAGATAAGTAATGTTAGTATCATCTTAACAACGTGCAACGTAAGCTAACACAAAAATACGGACAGACTGCTACAGCATCAAGTATGTAAATAATGAATGTTTCTAAATAAGAAAGGACCAAAACAGAATGAGCCACAAAAATGGAGTAAAAGCACTGTAGCATATTTATGTTTTATGGTATGAGGTAACAGGAAGAGCACAAGTAGATAAGGTGAACCAGGTGTCCCTTATTTGCCAAATACATTTTGTTCTTCTTTCTCTGACTTTGCATCTGCTGATTTTCTGACCTACATCTGCATATTGTGCCCATGTGTTTACCTTTTACAAGTGGTGAACATGGTACATCCATCACTTAGGCAGCCATCTGTGTATTTATCTGATGATGGTCTGACTCCATCACTTGCCAGCTAACACATACAACCACTGATGCAAAGATCAATGCAAGGGCTTACAGTACTTCCACACATGTATCTCTACAGAGCATACTCACCATTTACCAGAGCCAAGCATAGATCTCTAGAACTAATGTTACAGGCTCTGACATTTGTCTCACTATACCTGCCCGTCTTGTAGTTCGCTTATAGGATTAAGGCTGTAACATATCAATGAAGTGCTTCCTGTGGACCAGGGTTTGATTACCTCAGTCTCCATCTGCCTACTGTGTGACTCTGAGTCAGTCACATAATCAGTCATTCCAGGCTGAATCCAAAAAGGGTCCATGTGGATACGTGCTCTACCCCAGTCAGCAAGCACACATATATTCATACATTAATTAATAACTAGAAGTAGACCAGACCAACTGCATAACAAAAAAACAAAAAAGACACAATGTTCCGTGCTGTAGCCAAAGTTTACCAGTCCACAAATGAAGAGAACAAAATGCAGAAAAAAGACTGGCAAACTGTTATTTTACACAGCGGTGTTTGCCAGTCTTTTTTCTGCATTTTGTTCTCTTCATTTGTGGACTGGTAAACTTTGGCTACAGCACGGAACATTGTGTCTTTTTTGGTTGTTACATTGCAGTGTGTTCCATTGTGCGTAGCAAGCTATGGAGAATGTTGAGCAAGGAGGGTCCGTATTGGAGAAAGCATTGGCTGAACACATGTTTCCGACTATGAGGAACCCACTGTTGGACTTAGGCTTTCAGGTTCATAGGAATGAGCCTGGGGCCACTCATACACCTGCTATTACGGACAAGAGGTTTGATGATTTGCTGAGGGACCTTAATTTTAAGGCCGTGAGACTGCAGAGGTTGAAATGGCAAAGTTTTCATTTTGAGGCTTTCCAACACTATGGTATTATACCACGAGGCATGCGTATTTTGTGCATGCCGACACAGGGGGATCGCTACCCTGAGTTACTTGCACAGTGGCAGGCATTAAATATTGAAACAAGTTTCAAGTATATGGACTTGTTGAACAATTTCTTTGCTCCAGAATTGTCTGAGTTACTGAAGGAGGTTGATATATTGTATGTCAAGCTTAAGGCTGACTTCAAAGGGGCAGCATTTACTACTAAATTAAATGATTTGCAACGATCCTTATTTGACAGTAATGAGAGACTACGGAGTCAGAAGACTAATAAGTTGAAACGAGATTTCAAAGACTTTTCTGCAGGCAATATCTTTGTCTGGCCGAGACATCATGGGGCTTCGTCCAACGTTCCAGGAAGCCAATTGCGTGACACGTCAGCACGTCAGCTTGGGGAGAATCGGTTACGAGGAGGCGAAAGGAGAGAGAAAAGTGTTGCAGATAAAGCGGGTGATGTCCCGCAGGATACCAGTTTGTTTCCCGTGGTTTCTTCGGAAGTAGGGCAGCCTACTCTTAACATTGTGAATAATTCACACTTGGAATCGGTTGATTCTAGGGAACATATGCTGGGGAAGCCATCTATGGCCTGCTCTGAAATATCGGCTGACACGGCAGCCATGACAGCAGAGGACGTTTCGTTGCGAGCTGTTGACGGTAGCCTGAGGGGGTCCACAGGAGAGAATGTACTAGGGGCACGGCCTAAGACAACCCAGGGTTGCCAGCGTTTTTTCGAAAGGCTTCCAGCTCCCGTAAAGAAACGTGGGGCATGGAAGAGATCCTTGAGCGAGGGGAGAGACCCCAACAAGAAGAGGAGGATCCAGGAGTGACTAATAGTTATTTTTCTGGTATGGTTCATAATTTATCCTCTTATGTATTAAATGAGGATGAGTTGAGTGTTCTTAACAAAGGTTTGACCTTTGTTCCCGGGAGGGCTAGTTCTTTTAATGATATTGTTTTGGACATTATGATGTTTTGTAGGAATTTGGCTTTAAAATGTGTTTTTAATGGTAATTCAAATGGTGATAATGTTAGTATGCATACGGGAACTACCCCAAGACAGCCCAGCACCTATATACCCCCATTTAGTCCTGCTATGATGTTGTTTATCAATAGTTGTGAAAGGGATTTGACATGTTATTTCAATAACAATGAACAGAGTAAGTTTTTTAATCTTACTAAACAGCAGCAGGCAGCCTTACATGGGCTATCCAATAACAATGACATTGTTATTAAGATGGCTGACAAAGGGGGAGCAGTGGTCATTTTGGATAGTGTGCACTATCACTCCAAAGTTAATAATATGTTGGCGGACCATAACACATACATTCCTATTAATCCTACTACTATTCATAGGTTGGTTGAAGAAGTACATACCGCCCTGAGGAAACTAAATTTTGAAATGCAGATAGATGATGACTTGTTAAAGTTTTTGTTGGTTAACAAACCCATTACTCCCATTTTTAAAACTTTACCAAAGTTACATAAATCTTTGGTTGACCCACCCCTTAGACCCATAGTTTCAGGTCGGGGGTGGGTCACTGAGAATATTTCTATATGGTTGGAATATACCTTAAGACCATATGTTGATAGAATACATAGTATTCTGAAGGATACAAAAAGCTTTCTACATATGGTAAGGGCTTTTGAATTGAAGGGTACACATGCGAATACTGTAATGGTCACCTTGGACGTACAGAGTCTTTTCACTGTGATAGGCAACTCTTATGGAATCAAAGCAGTTGAACAGGTTTTACGAAATATGGGTGAGGACCACCATAGGACCTCTTTGATTAGCACCCTCCTGTCCTTGGTATTGGAAAACAATGTTTTTATTGGTGGACAACAGGCTTACAGGCAGGCACAGGGGGTGGCTATGGGCACCCCCTGTGCCAACACCTATGCTAATTTGGTCCTATATCACTGGGAAAGTGAAGCCATTTTTAACAATAAGTTTTGGGCCAAGCATATAGGAGCTTATGCACGTTTCGTGGATGATGTTTTTATGTTTTGGCAGGGTAGTGTAGATTTGCTACACGATTTTCTTGATTATTTACACTCCACCACTTCATTTTTTAGGTTCACCTTGACACATTCTGTAGAACAGATAGACTTTTTAGACACTAGGGTTAGACATAACCAGAGTGGTTATTCTTCTAGTCTATATAGAAAAGAATGTTGGACCAATCATTTGCTGTCATTTGACAGCATGCATCCACGGCCCATGTTTTCCAACATAGTACAGAGTCAGTTGTGTAGGACATCCAGACTGTGTCTAGATGATGAACAGTTTCTTACAGAAGTGGATAATCTAGAAAATAATTTCATCACCAGGGGTTATGACAATCATATGGTGAAGACCAAGATTCAGCACAGTATATTGGGAAGGGCCCATAGGTTCAAACCATGGTTGAGACAAGATAAGGAGCAAGGGTCCCTTCTGAGTACGCGTTCTAAACCCAATAGGGTAAGAATGTACTTTACTTATAGTAGTAACATCACAGATATTCAAGCGATAATTAGCAATAATTGGAACATCTTAAGGAGTGATGTTAAGTTGACTGATTTAGTTGGACCGACCCCTTTCTTTGGGTATAGACGCAACACCAATCTGAAGGATTTCTTATGTAGAGAGAGGGTTACACAAGGTAGCAAACCCCTGATGACTAAAGCAGGAACCTTACCATGTGGTTTCTGCAAGGCCTGCAAGAGTATACATAAGGATCCCACCTTTGTGCATCCATCCACTGGACGTGCATATTATTTTAAAGCTAGGGCCACCTGCAGGACAACACATGTTGTCTATTTAGCTGTATGCGAGCAATGTCCAGCCTATTATGTAGGCATGACCACCAAAATGCTGAAGGTTAGAATACTACAGCACTTGTCTTGTGTTAGAAATAAGGTAGAACAAAATGCACTATATAGGCATGTGGAGAAGCATCCTACACATACTTTTTTGTTTAAGGCCATTACCAATGCAAGGTTGGGTATAAGAGGAGGTGACATTAATCTACTTACAGAGACTTTAGAGTCCATATGGATTGTTACACTCACTTCACATAGGTTTCCGGGTTTAAATGAAAATATACCTTTAAAGCCTGCTTTACAAAAAAGGCGGGTTGTTTATTAAGATCTGATTGGCTGCTACTGTTTTTAAAAAAGAAAGCTTTGGAGTGTTTTAATTGTCTGATGAAGGGTTGTTGAACCCGAAAGCGCTTACACTGTTGGATTCATCTCTATTAAATCTTTGTTATTTTACACAGCGGTGTTTGCCAGTCTTTTTTCTGCATAACAAAAAACAGCCACTCATTCCCACCCTCCCTGATTGGCTCCCCCAGCAATCAGTTTACTAGTCAATCCCGGTTGGCTGGGTCACAGCCAGAGTTTTATCCTTCTACTCCATGCAGCCAACCATCTAATGGAATTTTTTGTTTGATTTATACATGCGTGTAATACACTATCAGTCAAACATTCACAATTAAGACTCGTTTCCATAATGTTACTATGCTCCCAAATTGTAAACCAGATTTATAATCTACTTTAAAAGTTTATTTTAAATGCACCTTAGCAGAGGATGAGTCTCTAGGTTTACATACTTTTCCGGGGAGTATTCTGTATATTCATAGTCATTTATTTATGTTTTTAAGCATAATTCATGTAAGTGCTTGTGGCTTAAATGTGTAGTAATTGTGTATATATAAATGGTCACATCCAAAAATTGGGACAACTGGTGATTTTGCAAGTTAGCATGGTTTCTTTTTTTTTCTATTTCAGATATTCTCAATGATGCAATATTTAATGAGGACCACGATGAAATGGTGATTGTGAAAGACATTGACATGTTTTCCCTATGCGAGCACCATTTGGTTCCGTTCTTTGGAAAAGTAGGTATTTAAACACCAGGTACTGCAGATTTTCATACAGAGATATTCAGGTTAAAATTAACTTTGCTATTTTAAAATTATAATAGAAAAAATGATTAAGTGGTAGATAGCTGACAAAGTGGTTGGTCTTTAGTTTGTTATGTTGGTAACCTAGATATAGAAACACATATTTGTAAAAGGGGGTGGGGGGTGAGGGTCTTAAATGTTCTTCCCTGCACTAAAAATGTCTGACACTTGTGTAGGATACACTAGTTCTTTCTAAAGGCAAAAAGATAAATGGTTCTCAGACTGCTGCTAGGAAAAGGGAACATATGCATAGAAGCAGACACACATGTATGTATATATGACCACTAACTGGATTGCTCACACTTGACAAGTGAATGAAAATGCACCCATTAGTCAATCATGAAGATCACCAATCTATTTCCACTATTACTAGAAATGCCCAGGAACAAGAAATATAACACTGACATCTGCCTTCCATAGTTTTATTCAAGGACTGCAGCAGGCAGATTTCTTGTGAACATTGAAAAACCATTGATTACTAAAAACACCAGTCTATTTCTTGCAAACATAGGCTGGCAGTCGAATGTTTCTATTAATGGATATTCACAGTCAGTGGGAAATAAAGAAAATACAAGGACTAATCCGGGAAAAGGTGTTGAAAAGCTATGGAATACTAAAATATTTGCATAATAAATAATTCAGCATCATTTCTTCATATGTGTTTTATAAATGAAAAAAATAATAGTTACTGAAAGTGCAGACAAAGCATGTTGCTGTCATATGGACTTCTAACAAAAGTAACATCAGGAACATTTAAGAGGTCATATTAAGGGTGAAAAGATTCTCTGGAAAAGATAACAGTAAATAGGTTCATTGATCACAAGAAAATTCTAACAAGTGAGTACAATTTTAAGTACTGTAAGGCAAGTGTAGGGACAACTAGCACAAAAGAAAAATCAAATTTATCACACTGGAACATCTGTGATTACTTGCAGACATGGACATATGTGCACAGCATTCCTTGTTTTGCTTAGGCATTTTCTATTGTTAGAAAATAAGGAGCTCTAATATACCTAAGCTATGTGCTGAATAAACAGTATTAGGCAATGTGTCTAGCAGTATATAAACCAAGTGACTATATTCAGAGTACAAAGAGCAGTCTGCCATTGTTTGACAGAAGGTGTTCCTGTTCCTCCTCCTTGTATGATATCCTGAATCGTATTCTGTAATACGTTCTTTCCCTCCTGCTTTAGCTTATTACACTTGTTCTACGATGACAGCTCTCAGTGTCACCGTCTTTAAAATGTCCCACCTTCACTCCATTATTACATTTTTCTATTTTGCTTGCATATGCACAAATGCAAGGCTTTGGTTAAGTGGCTGGAGTGGAATTTATGCAAATTAGGCAACTAAGCAGCATGATTTTGTGACACTATAGAACACTAAAGGATTTGAATTTTCATCTACCCAACAGTACAGCAGTCTTTGACGTTTAACTCACTACACAGTTCCACAGCAAGGTAGCGTGGCAAATTCATTGGTTTGCAATAATGAAGTCCAAATAAACCATCAAGGGCTGTAATAGCAAAGAGCAGCAAACCCTGCCATGCCAACTGATGTTGTATTCCTTCAGGATTTGGGATTCACTTCCTTGTGTCTTATACCTGCTCCTCTTCATAGATGCTGCAGTCCTGTGGGCTTCCACTTTCATCTCTTTGCTAGGGTTTTGTTTCCAAAAATCTTTTACCTCTTTTCTTTGCTGTTGTTGATACCAGTTTTATTTATCTGCTAGTTATTTTTTTGTTAAGCTTCACAAATGCCAGCTGTTTGTCACAGTACTGTGTAACTGTATTGTATCCTTTTTACATTATGATCAATGAACTATCCTATATTATCTATAGTCAGTAACTTTTCTTTATACTGTTATAAAACAAATATTCATTACGCCCTCTTCACTATTTAACCTGTTGTGCCAGTTTTTCTATCTGTATTTATACCTTTATATTGATTTTTGTCTTTGCCGTAGCCATATGGTAACACTGTCTAAAGAGCCATTTCCACAAACTGCCTGAGCCAAAACAAAAAGTACTACTGAGTATATATATGAAGGAACATAAGTAACAACTTATACCACAGGCATATAAACAACAAAATATATTCAAAATCTTTAGATATTTTGAGTTACTTAGATGCTTGCTAAGAGTAATGTGCTTACTAATCTTATAGATGCTTCCATGGTAAATGCATTCTTAGGGTTTTCAGACCACTGCTTTTGTTATTTCATTTTACAACAGAAAGACTTCTGAAATGTAAGATGAAACATTCTGCCAGTACAAGAAAGACTATTGTTAATGTTAATTAGGAAAAGTAAAGCTTCCTAGATGTCACCAGGTTCTTTAATGTGTAACACTATTAATGTACAGCAGAAATAACTATAGAAATGAGCTGATTTGTGTTGTTCCTGAATTGTTTATCTTGCATTATAAATTATCTTGCCAATTATATGCTGTTGAATGAAGCAGTACATTTGATACTTTCAAACGCTGGCTTCGTATCCCATGATTATCTGTCCAGAACAGAATTCTACAGGAGGAGTTATGGCCATCCTTCTGACAGTGCTTCCTGGGTTGTGGAGGTAGGGATGTATGTTTGGCAGCAAAATAATTGTTAACACGCACTTCATGCAGTATTCATTTTCCTGGCCACAACTATGGTTGTACAGTACGTAAATGTATTTTGCAAAGTTGCCAATTAAAACTGGATGGAATGATGGGGGGATGATTGATGATTGATTGATGATGATGATGATTGATGATGATGATGATTGATGACTGATGATGGTGATGGTGATGCCGGTTAGACCACATTGCAATGGTTCCAAGAAGTGTTTGAAATAAAAATCAATAACTTTGATCAGGAAGTTGTGCACCTACAGAAGCTAGGTACATAAGGAGGGACTATCATGGTTTATTTGGGGTTAGGGATCAAGAAAATATTTTATGGTACCAGGCTTCAGTATGATTAAAAGAGAGATATGGCAGTCATAAAAGTGATGTGGCAGCCAGAAGCAGGGACCACCTTGGCTGGGTTGGTTTTCAGACTGCATGGTCACTACTTTTGGGTGCCTCATATGAGGTCCCTTGTATGCATTTACTTCTCTAAAGTATAGTTCACTCATACTTCATTGTCAGTGCATTCCCTCAGGTATAATGGTTAAATACCAACCTAAGTATTACATAGAAATCTGGCATAAACTGAGGATGAGATAGGAGTAGCAAAATACATCATACTGCTGGAAGCCTAGGGTTTTCCGACATTATATTTGATATGCCTGCTTCAGGTTCCCCTATGAAACCTTGAATGTCAAGATACCAAGGAACCAAAATGTCAAAATATAATGCCTGAAACACACAAGAGTGAAAAACTAAACTGCACGTTTATTTTTTTTTCAGAAGGCAAGCCCCCTTGCACCCACAATGTAAAATACAAATCTGACACCTCCAAGTTATGTATGCCAACTCCATGGTCACACAAACATAAAGAAGGAAGAACTCTCCCAAAACAATAGAATCACTGCTGACAAACTCTTACAAACCACATCAACAGTGTTTCCTGTGGAAAACAATGATCTGCACTGTGTTCCTTGGTGTGTTGTGATTCTGGTAGTTGATGCTTAAGCAATATTATCTTGGTCACCTGTAGATATACTGTCTGATTTTTCAAAGCTTCTTGGTGGTGTGATCTGCATCTGTATATTTCTAATAGTTCTCCCCTTAATGTGTTAATTTATACTTTTCAGCTGTTTCATACTATATTTTTGGCCACCCTTCTTTAACTGCTATTATTGCAGTTCAGCTTCAGTGCAAGCTAACAATTAGCTTTGAAAAATGCATATTTTCTGCAGTTTCAGAGGTCAGAGTCAGCATTTACCTAGTGTACTTCTGACACTATGATACTGTGAGGTTGCTATAAGTTAATACATACTAGATCCTCTGACAGGTGTCCCACACCATTCATGCAACTCTGTACTTGACGCATCATGCCAATATTGTCTTCCCCCTTTTCTTGTGTTGCTAAAAGTCAGATGGTTACATGCCTCTGGTAACAACCGTAACAAACTTTGGTGAAGATAGTTTTATGATAAAGGGGCATCATTGCTGGATAACAGTATTTTATTTACATTGTGTTATATATTTTGAAAGTAGCTCCCAAACAGTAAATATTTAAATGAATGATTCTGTAGAGTGAAATTAATTTATGCGAACATCAATGTACTAAAGTTGTATTAGATTTTACAGGCAAGCATCATCTAAATAATAGAATAATGTAAATCAGACAGGGCTACACATACATGAAAAAAAGGATCAAATGATAAATGATTATGCTCAAGTACCTTCACCCAGGGTACACATATCACCTTGTTATTATGCAGATGAAAGTGAATGACTTGAGACTCATCTCCTTGTATCATTTAAAGAGACACATGACGGAGCTCTCTGAATATAAATCTGATAATTGGCATGAAAAGCTGCTGCTAATGGCAGCAAATCACAAAGTCTGTTTCCTTAATGGTTTTTATGAAGCCCAAAGTACTAGTCTTTAAATGTTTTGCAGAAACTGAGCACCATATGTTGGGATGTCATGGGAAATTGTTAATGTTTTATCTGTACAATTCTGAATAAAAAAAGGTCCAATAATAGGTCCATCTAGCAAGATGAGAATATATTCTCTGACACTAGTGCTTTTGTTAGAAACAAAGTTTTTTAAGCGCTTTGTGGATGATGTTTTTTTTAATGTGGTAGGGCAGTATTTAAAGTTTAGAATTTTTTTTTTTACATATATAGATTCAACTACTACCTTCTTGAAGTTTAAACCTAGTTATTCAAAATCAGACAAACGTTTTAGATATTAATGTATCTAGTAAAGATAATGCAATAAGTACGAGAATGTACAGAAAAGAAGTTCAAACTGCTAGATGCACCCCCCCCCATATATACAAAGGCGTTGTGCACAGTCAGTTCCTCAGAGCCAGTCAGCTAAATACTGATATATCTGACTGTATCAGACAGTCAGATGAGATGATCACAGAGTTTAAAGATAAGGGCTATGGTATTAAACTGTTAGAAGAAAAAAACAAGTGTTGAGTAAAAGAGATGGCCTAGCTAGACCATATTTCTCAAACATAGAAGAAAGTTCAGTTAATGGCACTGTAAATAATATTATGGATAGTATTTCCAGAAATAAGTGTAGATATATTATGCTATATAATGCACATACAAAATTGATCTATACTATGTACGTCTGATGTGGTTAAGGAATTGTAGGTCTATATCACCAAGTTTTGTGTTTAGGAAATGTAGGAATGTGAAACAACAGCTCTGTTATAAAGACCTACAAATGTGTTGTATGAATGCTATAACAAAAACTAAAAATGCTGTACCTTGCTATAACTGTCAGTTTTGTCACTATATAAATAAGAACAATGTTTTTGTACACCCTAATACAAGCAAGACATTTTATTTTCACAAATATGCCACTTGTAAAACCAGGAATGTGGTTTACTTGGCCACATGTTAAACATGCACTTCATTTTATGTTGGAAAAACCAACAGGATGTTAAAAAAAGGATAGCCCAACACCTATCTGATATACTTAGGGAAGTGGAGAGTAATCTAAATATATCATAAGTTCAGATAAAATGCATAGTTTTACATTTAGGGTTATAAAAACCATTGAAAGAAGTATTAGAGGAGGGGATATTGTGTTGTACACTGAGAATGTTGAGTATAGATGGATTAATTACTTTCAAGCAGATGTGCCCTCTGGGCTGAATGATACTGTGAGTTTAAAACCTGTTCTTAAGAAAAGGTCTCTTTTTCCATGAAACAGACACTCAAGTGTTTATTTTAATTATTTTATTGTTGCTGCACTTGTATTGATTTGTATTTGTTCATGTGGTGTATATGTCAAAATGAGTTTTAGTATGATTTTAAGCACTGAAGAAGAGTTTTACCTCAAAAGCTTTGCTATTAAAATTACTTTTACATTACTTTGTGAGTTCCTTTTGCTTTTTATTCTTGGGCTGTTTTGTTAATATAAAACAATGAGAGATGACTAGCTTTTAACAGGATGTAATGTTTACTTGTGTGGCAATGAGGAAATACAGATGCATAGTGTAATCCTGTTGCTCACAATTAAACCAAAGGTAAACCAAGTGTACTAACTGAAAAAAAACTACTCCATGCTGCAGAATCACTGTAGATCTAGTCTAGTGTAGGGCTAGTAAACAGTTGCAACAGATACTGTAGGTTCAGTTCTGGGACCTGGCAAACACATCTGTTTCAATTTACCATCCGGCAAAGCCAGATATAAAATCAGAAACTCTGGGAGATGTTTGAGTACCATGCTGTATTTAACATGTTTTTTCAATTTATTGCTAATTGGGCTCAGTTATTTATTCATTTTTATTGAAGCCTGCTTTACTCTGTACACTGAAACTGAACTACAGTGGTAATGAACCCATAACAGCCCTGCATTTGACTAGGCAACACTTATCACTGTGATTTCTTTTACAGAATTTATTTAAGCAGTTATGTCACTGTGGGTGGGGCCAGTAGACCCGCCTCATCTCATAACTTAGCACAACTCTTAGCAATATATTATGACATAACTCAAGGAACTACCTCTAGTAGGGAATCTTTATTGAAGCACTAAGATCTCTAAGATCCCTTGGTGGGAGAATACTTACAAAGTAAAACGATGACTTGGGTAGATATGTAGTTACTGAGAGTAATTGTTTATGGCATGTTCAGCACACTCAGCCATTTTGGTAATACAATAACAGAGCACTATTGAGTACTCTTCAGGGCATTTATTAGTATTTCAAAGAAGAACAGTTCTGTAGGTTGGTAGCTGCTGCACTGTTAGGCATGTAAGTAAATAATTTACTAGTGAGTGAACTGGTAACAGATGCTACATGTTCAAACACTGATTCTCCTCCCATTTCAGTATAATACATAGTGCACAAATTATTGTGAACAACATTTGTGAAGCTTTTAGTCATACTTGATAATCTTGCATTATCATACAAGTCCTTCAGAATATCATTAGGGGCATGAAATTGGTCCGAATTAAGAAAGTGATGAAAATCTTTTGTTTGTTTGACAGCCAGAGATAATGCAACATCAGTTTAGTGTTACTAGTTTATTGTAGCCTCTTCAGCTAATTTATCAGTATTTGACTAGTACAATGGCTAGGAATCTCGAGAGGTAAGCACAAGGAATCTTGTAAAAATGGACAAATGCTTTCCCAACATGAATCAGTTTAAACAACTTGCTATGACTTGCACTATCCTCTTCTTAGTTGTGAGGAACATTGTTGTGCACGTAGCAGCTCTGCTGTTCTTAGCGACCCTGTATTGAGCACATTATTCATACAATAAACATCTTCTGCTGTAAGTTCCTCAACCCCTCTTTACTCCCTCATAATCCATATCAGCCTCTAGCACCTGGAATCCTAAGGCGGTGTAAGAACTGCCACATACTCACTGAAATTGAACTCCTGTTTAACCCAAAGGACACTGTCTATAAGAGGTGCAAATATTTAACTAAAACTGGAGGCATCCATCACCCAGTCAGTTACATGCCATGAGCAGTACACTGTCTTCATCCCTCCCACATCTATGCAATATCTACAGACTGTCACCACAAAACTGTCTTATGCTGATGACTTTCACAAGTCTCTACCCAAGCCTACTAGAACTTCTAAGTCTAGGCATCAGCTTAAACTCTCAGATTTATATCCAGCACACTACCCACAATCAACATCTTCACCAACATATAGCACACTTTGACGCCATGTAACACGTAGAGTGGAAAAGAGTTCACAGAACTGGTTTGCAGACGTCCTTAAACACAATGACCAAGCTAGGACTTCTGGCAATGTCTTGGTCATAGGTGACTCCTTACTTAAATACACATGCACCCCTCACTAGGCTAAGCCAGGACAGATTGCCTCTCAGGTGCCAGGATCCACAGTATCACTAGGCCTTCAGGTACCTTTACTCGGGGTACACATCACCTGCTTATTATGCAGATGAGAATGAATGACTTGAGACTCATCTCCTTGTATCATTTGAAGAGACACATGTTGGAGCTCTCTGAGTATAAATCTGAAATGGGTGTGAACTCAGTATTGATCGGTATTCTACCAATGATACTTCAATACAAACAAAAGATTATTGATTTTAATTACTGGCTTAACTACAAGTGCCGTTCTAGGATGATCCAATATACATCATCCATGGAGGAGATGTCTGAAAACTCAAATTTGCTTTGCTAGAGATGGCCTGCATCTCTCTCCCCATGGCTTTTGTATATTGGCAAAAACATTTTCTTCCCTCAGTGCCTTTTTTAGGTAAGGTCAGTGTCCTTAAATTACCTAAATTATAAACCATAATCAAAATCATATAAAGATTACACTGCTCAAAGCCAGAATCCTTAACAAGAAGCTGCACTCCTTTCAGGCATTCCTAACCCTTGGAAATGTAGATGTATGTATAGTTATTGAAACATGGTTTTAGAACAGTGAAAATATCCCTGCAGTGCAGTGTTTTAGTGCCTGTCACCCCTTCAGACTCAACACCAGATGTGATGGTATAGCTGGAGGGAATGTGTCTGTCTTCCTAAAAAACCTTTTCACTTCCAGACCCTTAATGCAGAACAATGACATTGAACTCCTCCACATCCCTCTCACTATAAGCAAAACCCAGTACCCCATGGTAGTGAACTACCATACCCCACTCCATGATACCAGCAGTCTATGAGGCAAACCTAAACAAGTTAACATCCTTCACTATCAAACCCAATACTATCCAGTTGGGTGACTTCAGCTATCACTCCATTAAGTGAGAAACACCACCACAAATAAGTAGGTTCAAGGATTCCTGGACTCTATTAACGCTGACTACTTACATCGAATAGCCTGAATCCTAATGAGAAGCACACAAATATTGAACCTGGTTCTCATCAGTATAGCCCCCCCCCATGCTTGACAGATGTAGGGACAGATTCAATAATGCCTACAATAAGTGTACACTGTTCTGAGTGAACAGACGTAACACACATCTTCTTCCTCCTAATTTTCGTTTTCCTACTGATATTCCTGCAGCTTTAAATATTGACAGAGATTCATAAAAGTTACCACAAAGTGTAGACTACATGTACAATTACTGTAATTTTTTTGAATGACTAGAAAGCACAAAAATGTGATAAGAATGTTATTGAATACATATTGTGTACACTTAGTGTAGGCTTTATTGAATCTGGACCATAGTTATCAAATTACTGGTCAAATTACTAATTTAATTAATTAATTAAATTAATAAATTACTATGTCATAAAAATAGCTTCCCAAGCTAAGGACAGTCATAAGGCTTTCTTCAGTTATGTCCACAAACAACATCCAACAATTTGACAAAATTAATGGCGAATGGAACCACCTGAAGGGAACCAGAGGACATAGCAAATCTGCTGGTTGATAGGTTTAGCTCCAGTTTTATCCCCATTGCCCCCAGTAAACCCCCCCCCCCCAGAAATACCTTCCACCATTTCTCCACCAACTATTAATACAGAACAGGTCCTCACTGCATTCTTTAAGGCTAAGAACACTGCTTTGAGAGGCCCTGATAACATCGCAGGATGCCTTCTGAATAGCATGAAGTATGACCTGTCAGACCCGCTAAGATCTCTGTTTAACCAAAGCATCCAGATGGGCTTCATGACTAAAGACTAGAGGACTGCAATTGTTATCCCTCTATATAAGGGGGGACCTTCCACAGACATGGGGACCTGATCATAAGTCTGACTAGTCTCATATGCAAGATCAAGAAAAGAAGTATCATGGATCTGATAAACAATGACATAGGAAACCTACAGACACTGGACCCTACTCAGTTTGGTTTGGTCAACGGCAGGCAATGCCTACTTAACCTGGTGTACCTCTTCAAGAAGGTCATGAAAGCTATAGATGAGGGCAAAGCAGTGCACTCTGCCAACCTTGATCTGGCCAAGGCATTCAGCACAATACCTCATTTGGGCAACATAGATAAACCTACAAAATTAGGCATAAACCCATATGTCACCCAGTGGATATCCAGCTGGCTCACTGATAGGACACAAGAAGTTAGGATAGGGGAATCCACCTCCACAGAGACCAGCCACTATCAGAGTCCAACATGGATCATTGCTGGGGCCTCTCTTTTCTGGTATCTACTACTCTGAAGTCAAAGCAAACCTCAAGGACCTCTGGCTGAACAAGTTTGTAGATGACTGCAAACTAGCCATGGTCATTGAATCCTCTTAAGATAGAGATACTCTTTAAGGGGGCCTGACACAGACAAATAACTGGTGCCAGAGAAAGCCATGGACTAAAACTCAATTAAAAGTGTATAATAGTACCCCTTGGAAAGTTGGCCACTCCTAGATATTACCATATTGATAATACACCCCTAAAAGTTGTCCCGGTGGTCAGAGATCTAGGAAAGCATATTGAATGTAACCTGATTTTTGACCATCATGTGTCTACTGTGGTCAGAAAGTAATTCTGAGTTACACACCTTATAAGGAAGGCATGGCATCCAGGTCTAAGGAGATCATTGTCTGTTGTACTCAGCTCTCATCATCAATTACAATGCATCCTTCAGCATGTACCTCATCAGGCACTTGCAACAGCTTGAGGAACCATAGAGGTCCCTCAGAAAAAGAATACAGGGAATAAACAAAAACTGCTATGAGGATCGTTATAAACCCCTATCCCTCTACTCGAGTTCTTACATACTGCTGTGGGCAGATCATTGCCTAGCCTACAACGCATGTCTGATTCCACACTGATGGATCTCTTGCACAGCCACAAAGCAAACAGCATCAGAAATACCCAGTCTAAGGACCTAAGCCTCATCTGTTACATACAGTTCATGTTGGAGGGACAGGTATGTGTCGCAAAGATTACCCTTTCCTGGAACAGGCTTCCCATCCATGCGAAGCAAAGCTCACCCCTAACCCTTTTCAAACATAACTTGGATCAATGGATGGGAATCACAGATTTACCCCTGGTTTGGCACCTATGGCCCTAATGGACAATGACAGCCTGTGAACGCTTGATATGTACAAGCCTGATTGTAACCATAACATTTCAAGGGATATCAGCATATGTCAGTAATATTTTGGTAAATTTGGGATAATCTTGGCTTGGCTTAAAATGGCTGTTAGGGTGATAGTCTAGTAATCACCTATGAACCTTTGAACCATGCAGTGACATTTACTTTAAGTATCAGATCTGAGTTCCTTCAAAACCCCACTGTCTTTAGGGACTGTTCATCTCAAAGCCTTCTGCTCTGTTACATCTCAAATGACAGTTTTGAAGACAGATTGTTTTTTCATTTCACTGGACTCAGGCCTTAATGCATACCTTCCAATAATTCATAAAATTCTCAAGTGAAACAAAATTCTCAAGTGAAACAAAATAAAGCCAGCCTTTTATAATAGCCTTCTTTTGGCCTAGACAACCTTGGTATTCATGGCTGATGAGCCTAATTTTCTTCCCTTATGTCTATTACCTCAGATTAACCCTCCTTAATAACCAAGCAGGAGAACAAAGTACTGCATCATAGTTTCAAAACTTTGAACCTGTCAGCTTGAATCACAGAATTTAAAATCCTAAAAGCAGCTCATGCGTTTTTTATGTTTAGGTATTTTAAAGAAAACTTAAAGGCCTAATACAAGACAGTCTTACCTTCAGAAGTGGATATTTCTTTCATTATGTTACAAGGGCTAAATCCATTACACTGTGTCATACCATTGTCTGTAGACAGTTTACATTGCTTACTTGATTATAATTTGGCTTATTTGTTCAAGGTTCGTTTCTGCAATCACTGTCCGTCTTCCAGTCATCCCACAGATAGCAGTGCATCCTTCTCTTAAGACTTTTTATTAAAACGTACTTTGTTTCAAGCTTCCTTGAGATTTGAGTTTTATTTTGGAGAAATTAACCTTACTTACTGCTGAACCAGAAGAAATATCTATCCTGGAAAGCAGTATATGTGGTTATTTCTGTCATAAATATTTTAAGAATAATAAAACTCTCATGGGATTACCAGTTTACTTAGCATTCTACAATTCCACTTTTCACTTGAAAATTATTTCTGCAATGATTCTCTTTCAATTCATTCAAGTGTCAGTGTTCTACACAAATGCAGCCTATCAAAATGATTGGGAGCACGGATCATTTATGTTTGATACTGTTAAGTTTAAAGCCTGACTGCCAGCTTGCACCCTACTGTCCTTCATGAAGTTTGATTCCCCATTCCCATATGGTATTTTTACATGTTTTTATATATATATGTGTGTGTGTGTGTGTGTGTGTGTGTGTGTGTGTACATGTATATAAATATATATTTATATAATGTGTATAAAAACACACACACCAAGATTATTTTTGAAGGAAGGTAATGAGTAGTTTCTTCTGGTTGTTTGGGAAGCCTACTCCATAGTATTGGAATGTGTAATGTTATTTATCTGTATTGCTTGTCTATTACAGATATTTACTGGCTCCACAATCTGTTGTTAGCTTTACCAGTTAGATATACTGTGCATAGCCTTTAGGACAGAACCAGATCAAACTTTGCCTTATAGACGAAGCAGAGGTAACCTCTATGCAACCTGCCAGAAAAAGAATATTATGGCAGTTCTTTAAACCTTTCTGAACATTTCAAGTTTTTGAAGCTTATGATTTTCATAGTATGAAATGTTTGTACCTTTTCAAGTTGTTTCTTTAGCGGCTTCAAAATGCAGTACTTTATTCAATAATGGGCCAGATAAAACACATATTTGATCTCCCTTGAGTGACTAGACATTGCCTTTAGAATTAGATGGACTACAAACAATCCCTTTCTGACTTTGAAAGGTATACACTGGCAAGATTTAAATTGTCTACCAAGTCCCATAAATCTTTAATGATAGACTTGTTTTTTATAATATGACCATTTATTTGGTAATCATGAAGTACGTCCTTTTTGCCAAGTCCAATGTTACATTTACTATAATCAGAACCACATACATTAGCACTGCACTAGGTATATATTTTCTGTAGACCATGTTGAAGAAATGTACTATCCCAGTTTGCAGTCATCAACATGTTTGGTTGTCCATAGTCCAGTTCCTACTTTCACATCTGAGAAGACATTCCAGAAAGAAGTGGACTCAGTATAGAACACTGTGGGATGATACTGGTAACCCCTGTGGGGGGAAACAGGTAACCTCCTTCACTGACTTATTGCATCCTGTTGTTTAACTAGTGTTTTACCCACTGAATTAAAGTTAAAGTGGCATTTTTCACTTACATGAGGTAGTGCTGCTTGCCTTGCTGAGGTCAAGATAAGCAGCAGACATGGTCATCTTTTCATCAAAGAATGCAACATGGTTCAGCAGGCAAGCGCTGCTCTTAGCAAAGCCATGGTGTTCCATATCTAACAGACATAGATACCCTATTTCATTTTGGGTATGTTCCATTCCAACTGTTCCCCTGACTTTTCTTAAAATACTGGTCAAGCTGATGGAGATGAAATTGTATGGATCTGGTATTCCCCCAACTTTATAAAATTGTATAATTACAGCTTGTTGCCACAGGTCAGGGATGGTTTTCCATGTTATTGCTCTGTTTAACATGATTGGTAGGGGGTTGCTCAGATTTTCCATGATTCTGTATATGAAAAAATCATATGTGTTGGCTCTTCCCATGGAGCTAGAGTTTTTAATTTTACTTGTGACAACAGTTATTAGATCCGTATTCAAGAAAGACATGTCTCTTTTTGTCTCTGTGGTTTCCTGACACATTTCTTTGCTTATTGTAAATTTTGCATATCTTTTTTTCCGGTAAGCACATTTGCTATGCTCTGTGCCCACTTAATCAGTTCATTGTTTTTTGATAATATGCTACATTCACAAGTAACTTGTTTGCAACATTTCAGTCCAAGCTGACCCTAGTTAGATCTGGAAATTTTTATAACAGTTGCTGTACTAAGACCTAAATAGAATGCTGCAGTATGTGCTAAATGCCTAACATCAATTCAAACAGTATCTAGTAGCAATAAAATAATAATAAATCTGAAAACAGCTGCATGACAGTGTTAGTGGTACAACAGGTAGCACAACTGCCTTTAGTATAAAAGGCTGTGGGTTTTATTCCTATAGCAGATAGGTGGATGCTGCCACTACAGTTCAGCATAAGGGGGGTATTACATTCCTGAGTGTGTCATTCTTTGAATGACAAGTTAAACAAAGGTCCTATCTGCTTAAGTTGATAGGTAGCTCAGGTGGATGTAAAAGACCACCCACCACCTATTGAAAGAGTAGGGATTCTGTACTTAACACAACATGAAAAAGCATTATTTATATAATGTGTGTATTTCTATTGTTTTTACCATTTAACATTTTTCTTATAACATTGTCATTATTATTCTTCCATAATTGATCCCACCCCTTCTTCCATAACCATAATCTGATTTTTTTGTAACATATCTGCCAAAATCCAATTCCCATTAAGTAAAATTTAATTCATTCTTTCATTCCAACAACCCATATTACATAAATAAATTCTTATTTACCCTCCCTACATATTCTCTTATTATTCTTATAATATCCACACATAATCATATTCATATTGATATTGTTTATGCTATTAATGTTCTCAAAAAATTCTTCACACAACTTTTTCCAGAGTTTCACCACTCTTTAATATTTAAAAAAAAAAAACATGTTATGTCGTCACTTCCTTCCCTAAAAATAAACACACTCTTTCAATTTTCTTTTATATGTCATTATCTCCTTTATTGTTAACTTATTTATTACCAGTCTCTTCTGGAAATCCTGACCCTCTGCTCTGCTATATTGTACACTACGTTTTCCTTAATTTAATAGCTTTAATCACTTCTTCTGGTAACATTTCTCATGTATTTACATAATAATATTGTTTCGTCACATTATTGTACCGCATCATTCTATCTTTTGCTACATCAATTTTTTTTCCATGATAGCATTTTTTCTTGATAAATTTTCTTCTTTTACATATTCTTTTCTCTTTTTCTTATTTTCATCGTCTCTCAGAACTTTTGTACTTATGTTGAAACATTCTCGCTGGTAAATTCTCATTATCTTCCTTTGGCGACTTCAATAATGTGTGCAAGTAGAATGTAGCAGAATAAATAACTGGATTTAGTAACTACATGTCCCCGTCTTCGTCATTCATATCTCATATATCACCTCTTTTCACTGGGTTTAATCTTGAACCCTATATGAAAGAAAACTCAATTGCACAATTTCCTTTTCATATTATTCTATGATCATATAAACATTTGACATATATGTTAGTTGTCTGATTAATACAGAATTCACCAGATAAATCTTTTTTCCCGAAAGGTTATCTATATATTCGCCACATAACACATATTTTTTAATTTCTTTTATTAACCCCTGAAACAAAGAGGGACCAGCACACACGGCAACAGGAATTCAATACAAAATAATTATTTATTTAAGGTTGCTAGAAAGCCACCTTCCATCAAATTACACAGACCAGTTTCGTCTAGCGTAGCCTTTATCAATGTGACTTATCCATTACACAAAACCATTAGTTAGACAAACACCTTTTACATCCTGGCACTCTTAATATACCCTTTAAGTGGTATACACCTAACTGAACTTGTTGGGTAGATATTGTTTCATAAAAAAGTTGTGACATATACAACATGAATATATACATACTTTAAACCGCATACTTCTGAGTTCCTGACAATTTTAATATTGATAATTCCATAAATAAAAATTAATCATGCTATGTTATAATATAAAAAACCTATGTACTTAGCAGGACTCAGGTGCAAGAATAACATAAGTTAGCTGAGTATATCTATATGTATATTAAGGTTGGTAACTTAAATGTATGATAGTCAACACTGTGTGTTGAGTTTGTTAGTGGTCTACCCTCATGAGGCTGATACCAATGTTAGAATTATTGTTTAGAGAAACCATCATGTACTTCATATTTATTTAGTCCAGGCTTAAAAAAGCCCCAAGAATAGTGATCCACTTGTTTTCCATGTTATTGAGTTTAGTGTGCCAACCCATTTTAAAATTTCTGTGGAGTTGAATTTTGTCTATAATGACAAACCTAAATGACGCTCCTGTATGATGTTGACTGTGTTTGAATAGGGCGTTTGTGATCCTTCTATTTCTGATAGAACTTAAATGCTCACTGATCCTAATTCTGATGGGTCTAGAAGTCTGCCCAACATAAAAAGCAGAGCATGTGCATTGTGCCAAATCACCCAATCAGAGCTGCAATTTGCAAATATGTTAATATTGTAGACCTTAGGGGTGTTTTTAGTGGTGAATTCTTTGCTTTTACAAATATGTTGACATGCACTGCAATGTCCGCATGGATAACAACCAACTAAAGCATCACCAAAAAGTGTTGTTTGTAATTTGGTGACTGGTGTAAACCTTTTATAGTGTGTTAGGTGAGATTGGATAGTGCGTCCCCTTCGGTAAGAGAAAGCACAAGTCTCAGTGAGAATGTCATTAAGAAATGAATTAGACTGTAATATATCCCAATGTTTGCTAACAATTTGTCTGAACCAGGATGTGTTGTTACCATATGTGGTGACTAATCTAATAGGTTGTCTACCTTGTGTGGCATCATCCTGTAATCTGTTGTATTTTAATAAATCAGATCTTCTCATAGGTTGGATTTGTTTGGCCGTATTGGTTAAATGTTCAGGGTTATATCCTCTATCCACAAATCTTGTTGTTAATTCTTCTTTTTGTCTGGAGTATTCCACATCCGTGGAGCATATCCTTTTCAACCGCAAATGTTGTGACTTTGGGATATTCCTAATGATGTGGCGGGGGTGAGAGCTGGTAGCATGAAGCAAGGTGTTGTACTTTGGAAATTTCCTGTGCATTGATGTTTCTAAAGTGTGATCAGGTAATCTTTTGATCACCACATCCAAAAAAACTATTTCATGATATCCAGTGTTGGCTGTAAAGTGTATATCAAATGGGTTGTTGTTTAGATAGTCAATGAACTTGGATAATTCATCCAAGCCTCCCCGCCAAACCAACCAGCAGTCATCCAAGTATCTGCGCCATATGTCCATATGTTCCATATAAATATTTCGCTGGACATCATATATGAAGGCCTGTTCGTAATATCCCATAAATAAATCTGCATAAATTGGGGCAAAAGATACCCCCATTGCTGTTCCTTTGATTTGCCAGTATGGGTTGCCTTCAAAATAAAAGATGTTTTTTTATAATACATATTCTGTAAGCTTGATCAAAAAATTATTGAATCCAGTAGAATATAACTTGGATTGATTTAACCAATACTTGACAGCTGAAATGCCAGCTTTGTGTGGAATACTTGTGTACAAGGATGATACATCTAGTGTACATAACAGCCAATCTTCTTCCAGTTGAGAGTCTTTAATAATGCAAAAATTGTGTAGTATCTTGGATGCGTGATCTAACCATAGTCAATAAAGGCTTAAGATATTCTGTCAGAAAGGCAGATAAAGGTTGAGTAAGGGATCCTTGACCTGAAACTATGGGTCTACCTGGTGGGTTCAATAGATCTTTGTGTATTTTTGGAATTAGGTATAGGTATTGTGGCATTGGTTCCGGCACCTTGAGTTGCCTAGCAACTTGTGTGGTGATGATGCCCTCCTCAACAGCTAGATCTATGAATGAATCAATGTCAGTTTTGAAGTTAAGGGTGGGATCCACTACCATCTTTATATAAAACTGAGATTGAGACAACTGTCTAAGGGCCTCTGCCTTGTATTTTGAATAATCCATAACAACAATGCCCCCACCTTTATCAGCTGAAGTGATCACTATATTGTGGTTCTGTTGTAATTGTGAGAGTGCTTCCCGTTCAAGTTGATTAAGATTACTCCGACTACTTGTGAAATCCTGGGAAAAGTGTAAATCTCTCATAACACACTCTTTGAATATTGAGACGTGTTTGTCCATTGGTGGTACAAATTTGGATTGTCCAAACCTGAAACCAGTAGATCTTTGAGAGCTAGACTCATCTGCAAAAAATAGCTTCAGGTTAAGTGTTCTACAAAAGTTGTTAATTTCATCAGCTAAAAAATGTTCAGGCACTGGTGATGTGGGTACAAAATTTAAGCCTTTATTCAATACCTTATATTGTGCATCCGTAAGTACATTGGAAGAAATATTAAGTACATTATTCACTGTGTTGTAATTTGTTTCAATAATGTTTGGAGATTGGTTGTACCCCTGTCTTCGTTTGTGTTTCCTCCCTGCCCTGCGCTTGTTAATCCTAAAGGGATAAATTGCTTCCTTTTTGCTACTGGGGACGCCTGGTTGGAAGAAACATCACCATCTGTGGTAGATGAAAAATCATCATCGGATGTGACCGTATGTGTTGTATCATGCTTTTTGAGGATAGATCTGGGTCTTTTCTTACCCCTTGGTGGTTTATATGTCCCCTCACTAAACCTGACACTTTTTGCTGTTACAAAGGGTTTCCCTTTTTCATAATCCCCTAGGTCTCTGTTAAATTTATGTATTTTCCTTTTCTTGAGTTCTTCTTCTATATGTGTCAATTCCTTGGCTAATTCTAATAAATGACCCTGATAATAGTCTGTATTAGAAAATGCTTCAGCTTCCAGACAGGTGGTTTGTAAGTCAATAATTAGTGTTTCAATAATTATTTCATAGTATTTAGAAAGACTGTCGACAAAAAGCATGGATGCCTGATGTTGGGCATTAGCCCAATCTTGTGTTAATTGGGTATCAATATTAGCCACTAAGGGTTGCAACTTAATGCGAAGCCCTCTTGGTGTAATGTCTTTTAATTTGTATGCTTTAAAAAGCTTCAAATGCCATATATTTGTTCTAAGGTTTTTCATTTGTCTGCTGAGTTTGGAAAAAATAGAACCACATTTTTCCTTAGAGTTGGTTAGGCCATTTTCTGTTATAGGGGAATGACTATTGTTAAGTCCAAATGCATCTAAATTGTCCTTGTCAGCCGAAAGGCCCCTGAGGAAATCATTTAAATCCATAATTAATGTCAAATTATTTGGAGAAACAAATCTTTTAATATGCAAAGTATTTTAATCACGTAACTTAATGTACCTATATGACCAAATTGTCTATATATACAAAAGGAAAAACAAAAAAGGACCATATTTATCTAATGTCTATTAAATTATAAATCACTAGGAAATGGTTTGGGGGGTAAAGTTGGCCTAAGCATCCAGAGTGATTATACTATTCAAAATATATAACCATGTTTCATTATATCTGGTCAAAAAATTGACACTATTGCCTAAGTAGTTGGAGTCGGTCACCAATATAGGCAGTAAATGTGTTATAATGTTTTTTATATAGTACCCTTACAATAAGTGGTATTCTTATCATCAAGAAAAATCCCGGTTTATATCTATATTATCTATCAATTTTAGTGGCCACCATAAGGTTAACTCATTACCAACTCAAAAAGTTGATGTATCCTTACCATAAGTGGAACCAATATGAAAACCAATGATTTCAAATATACTTGTTAATTTGTGCCACCGTAAGGGTATAAAATGATACTTAATACAAATATAACCATTCCTAGAACCAGACTTGCCAGTTGACTTGTTGTATCAGATCAGCTTGTATACAACATATTCACTAATATAATCAGTGATACCGACCGTCACTAAAAAGGCCAAATAGAACCAGTGACCCTTATATCAAAAATGAGATGTTACACATAGATTAACATCTAGATTGATAATAACCCTGGTCCAGCAGTCAAACAGTATCCCCCAACTTGCATAAATCCTGTGATAAAAATTTTTTTAAATACTATGCCTTTCCAAACCACAGTTTTAGAAAACCTTGTGTTATATAGACAACATAAGCCTACTATAAATTTGGGTTGGAAATCCTAATGGTTATGAATCAAATGAAACCACTTAGAATATGATCTTAAATCTATAGCAGATGTATTTCGAAAAAATTATATGTAATGCCTGGTTATCAATAACCTACATTAAATTTGCCAACATCCATGCAACCATCGATTTGTGTCTAAAAAACTATGTATATATATTGGGAATTGACTAGAATCTAACCACTAACCTGATTGCTGAAATAACAAAAATTGTCCAATCATGACAAATATTGTATAGAATGTTGCATTCTGTAAAAAAATGCACTAAAAATATGACCTATAGCACCAATGTTTATATGGGTCAATATGCCAATTTCTGTTTTAAATACCGTCCTGTTGGTCCTACTTAGGACTGTGAAAAGCACTGCATGTTAAACCCAAATAGTGAAATATTAAATTTTTATAAACCTATTTGTTGTAACTTATGATCATAGGGCAAAGTATACCTGCACACCTATACTAATCAAAAAACAAAAGACATACTATGAATCCCTTCCTAGTTACTAATACAAAGACAACAACAAAAAGTATTGGGCCCCAATGCGTGTTTCAATAATTAAAGCCCTGTTCTTATATATACCAGAAATTGCTAACATTTCTTGTGAAGGAATTTGCGTAATTACATATTAAACATAGAAGAAAAGTTATTAATCATCCCAACATACATATTGAACATTAGTTGGAATAATGTGAATCGAATAACGATGTTAAATATATAGTTTTCCAAATTGCAGTATCATACAGCTTGCATTGTTTGGTGCTTTGGTATTCAAACCCAAAGTTTTAAAGCCATACCAACATGTAATACCCTGACCAAATCACAATGACAAAACTATACATCACACATATTGAAAAAAGTTATTACAATAAAGCGACTTCAGTATTGTCACTCTTCCCAGTCCAGGCCACTTTGATTTGTTGATACAAACGCCCAAAGTACCAAATAGTTGGAAAAAATGTTATATCACCAATACGCTAAAGTTCCAAACGATTCACCGTGTTCACCACTTGCTTGTAGTTGGATGAATTAACGTAATATAAACATTTACATTAAGTCATTTCCACAGCAAAAACCTGATTATATAATATTGCCCCCACAAGCAATCGATCTACAAACTGTGTTGCGTTAGAATCCAAGCTTAGAAGTCACACTAATCTTTCTTCTTTTATTAACCCCTCCCATTAAATTATAACTACATAATTTTTCATAAATTTTATGTCTAGTAAAGACACTTCATTCATTGAAATACACACTCCCAGTTTTGACCACATCACCAAAACCCCTTTTATCGTTATTTAGGGTCATTCTCATTTCCATTAAACATCTACTCAGACAAACCAACACTTCCCTCATCCATGTTGTGCTCCTAGCAACTACAAATATATCCTCTGTATATGTCAAAACTACTGGAATCACCATTTCGTTTTGCATCAGATATCTAGTGTCTTTAATTGTATAAGCTACTTCCCTCACTATCACATTCCTTACCACTGCAAACGATATTCCACTCATGGGACATCCTTGTCTTATAATACAGTTCATGCATAATTCTTTACTCAGCCACCCATTCATAAATACATTCACTCTATTTTTTGATATGCTGACATACTCACTGTTTTAATTTGTCTGTTCCACACTTCTTTGTACACCCCACAAAGCATAATGTCTTACTATATAAATGTCTTGCTAAGATCACCTACCATAAGTTACACATCCTTCCTTTTACTTATATCATCCACAATTTCACTCACAATCAATAACAATGCTTGGCATCCCTTCCCTTTTATACCTTATATACTTACTTCCATAATATCCCTCATCCATCCTTCCATTCTTATTTGTACTGTTCTCCTAAAAAATGTATAATCTGTATTATTTAGTATGGTGGATCTCCAGTTTTTTTATTCTTCTCATCTTTCTTTCATATAAATTTTGATATCCCCCTACATAACTCTTCATAAACAAACCTTTCATTCAACCATTCATTATGTTTACAAAATACTCTTTGCCAATCCATTACTTTCTTGTACATTCCATACACTACAACATCTGCGCCTGATACTGGATCAACATTTACTTTCCTAAGTACTTCATCCAATTCACTATTAATAATTTATTTTTTAAATTCTTCCTTAACTCATTCTAGATGTTTTTCATTTTCCATTCTCATATTTTCTTTGTGCTCATTCTTATGCATATTTTTCACATGATATACTACAATACTTGTAGCTTGCTCCTGTGTTCTTTTTAGCTCTCTTTTTATATTTTTCACTGTCCTCACTTTACTAATATCCTCCTTTACTATTTTACCCAAATATGGAGATGCCTCCTCCCTTCTCCCTTGTAAATAGTATCTCTGCCTAAGCAGTAATGCCTTCATTTTTTTCAATTTCTTTTACATATTTCTTTTTCCATATCATAATACTGTCTTACGTTATTCTCTAAATTTTCTAATACATTTCTATACATTTCCCATACTTCACTCTCTTTCTTTCTTACATCTTTGGAAAACCCTTTGGAAAAAAAAAAAAACACTTAAACTTCTTTTTTTTAAATCCAATCCACCATTCAGACCAGTTTTTATAGAAGTCCTCCATGGTTATATAATCCTTCCATAATTGCAGTACTTCCTAGTCTCTAATTTCACACCATAATTTCTCATTTATTCTTTTTATTCCCATATCTATTTTAATGTACTCCCTTTCTTCCCTCACCTCCATCCATATTGTTAAATGGCCGGAAAAAATCTGTTGCAACTGTATTGCCATCTGCTACCCCAAGCCTTCCAATAATATAAAATAATCTATTTCAGATCCAAGTGCCCCACTTATAGAAGTCTTCTGACTTTTGTTCAATGCAGCAAATTTACCACATTATTACTGTGTTGGCCTGTATGTTTTACATCCTTCTCTTTCATTTTACATGTTCCACTTAAATCACAATTAAAGTCCCCTGCAATTATAATGTTCAGGTTAACCACCAAATAGTCTAATATTTGATGAAGCAGATATTTTCTTTCTTTCTTTCTTTGCTAGTTGTATATGCATATCATTTTATAATTCTGTAAAAATGTTCTCTCCATCTCACACTCACAATGGTTAGCCTTCCCATCTTTATCATCATTACGTCTAGTATTTTCAGTTATTTATACAACACAGCCACCTTATTTCCATCCCACATTTTTTTCTGTTTGAAGTCTTTCTTCATTTGTCAGGAATCTTAACATCCTTTAACAAAATAACATCCAAATGACATTTAGCACATCATATCAGTATCCCTATCCTTCTTACAGGGTTAATAGTACTGTTTACACGCACTCTAAAATTGGTGCTTTTTTTTAATTTTAGGGAAATATTTTAAAATGTTTATTTTCTTAATTTTACTCTTCCCCCAAACAAATATTTTTCCTGCATTGATGTACAAATATTCCTTGATCCTCAAAATCAGATTTCTCATTGGCTAGAACTTCATAAAAATATTAGTATCAATTCCTTCTCCTGACCTCTCTTTCTGCATGCATTCTCTCTCTCAACATTTTCCTTTCCATATTTTTTCTTCTTCTACAGTTTCTTCTTCACCTTGTTCACCCTCTCCCCTGCCTCTTCTTGTCCTTCATTGTGTATGTTTTCTTTCCTTTTCCCTTCTTTTTCATTATTAAATGCATGCTCTTGGCAATCCATCCAAAAGGATTGTTTTTTATACAGCCTGTATTCAGGCACAAACCTTGCTCTATGCCCTTTCTCTTTACACCTTGTCAAATCATTAATTAAATGGGAAAATACCCACAAAAGAAATATGATTTAGGCTGGCCAGCATATCTTAATGTCCCTCTATGACCAGTGAAAGAATAACACTTGACAAGTGTTTAACCATGTTTTTTCTCCTTTCAGAACATCTTTAATACACCACAATATACAATTCACTATTGTTACCAGTTCTTTTTTTGATTTGAGAATGTCTCTTGTTTGCATCTTTAAATATCTTTAACCAATGAGCAGGTGGTCTATTCTTTTGCATGAACACAATTCGCATATAATGATAAAATATAAACTCCAATGGAATAAAGCACTGCCCGGAGGAACATAAAAAAATAATTTATTCATAAATGTTAAACTTAACAATGGTAAGCACTTTCACAACTGCTTCATCAGACCATAAACACATAAAAAAGAACTACACTAATACATATATGCAAACACATCAATTAGCAGAAAGCCAATCACTAAATAGTAACAGTCATTCACTTAAAACACCAATGTGTATGCATCTAGTAAGCAATAAAAGTCTGATAACCAGTACAGTGGCATGGAAATGTTGTCTCAGCTGTTTTACTGGGGCTCCTATAACTGTCCACCACCTACAACTGCCCTGGGAACTGACTTGAATGAAAATGTAAGATGGAGTGATCATTACAGTAAAAAGGATATAAGATAATTTCCCTGTATAGATTTACTCTGCAACACACTTGGTTATGCATTATAACCTAAAGAGTTATCACTTGTACACAGTTGTTACATTTTCTAGTGTGACTGTCGCTATAGCATTTATTATTAATTTTTATGTTGAGTTCATTAAGTACTTTACTGGATGATGCACAAGTCCTAATGTTATTCACTGCTCTGATGATTTAGCCCCAGTAGATCTATTGGTATGGAGAGCATCATATACAGCAATATGTTGCAGAACATTCCATTAGTTTCTTGCAAATCTAGGTGAACATATATTCTTCAGCCTTGGCTTGCTCCTGGTGTTGTGAGTCCTCATCACATCCCAAACAATGCCCACTGTATGCTGTGGTTTGCTTTCCCTGTACCTTGTAATCTGCAATGGACTTCCTCAATGTAAAAAACAGTGTCATACCTCTTTCCCTCTTACTGCAAGAAATATGGACAAAGGCCCAAAAATAGGTGCACATTTTTAATATTGCTCTTGTAAACTTAGTTGCTAGAACAACAGGATTTGTGTTACCATACATTTTCTGAAGGATATGAAGTCTGAAATGCAAATGATTGTCATTATTTACTAACTTTAATCCTTAAAGCATCCCAATGATTTGTCAAAAAAACACAATTTTTATGAGGAACAGACCGAAAATATGAGGCAAAAATCTGGACATTCTGCAAAAATTTGTACAGTTGATAGGTATGAACAGCGTTTTTGTTTGTGGCTAAATGTGTATATCTTCAGTAGAATACAAACACACATAAAATTCTTTACCATTCTTTCCAGCTGCTCTCTTAACATTCTAAATTTGAAATTATACATTTCTAGAACAGACATTTGATATTTTAAAATAGGTATCACATTTTAAATGCATTCATTTGTTTGTTTATCTAACTAGGAAAGCTTTTCCCTCCATGAGTTGGGGAGAGGGTATATTAGTTTGAAGAGTTTTTGTGGTCAGGCACTAAGTCAAAATATTGGGCAACCAAGAACAAGTAAACAGGCTGATTAGTATGCAAGTGTGAAAACCTGATTGATTATATTTGTGTGAAAAATAAAAAAGACCTAGGCCAAAACAGATTTGTACTAGGCTACCTGCCCTTGTGGGCTATTTGAAGCCTACCCAATTACCCTATTTCAGAATCAAACCCTGTACCTTGGGCTTGTAAGGTAAACACTTTAACCATTATACCAAAGAGTTATAATAGTTGAAAAGAAAATAGTTGATAATGAATGATGATTATTTTTTATAACTAAAGTATTTTATTTATTAACTTATAAAGTGCTTGTTGCTTGTCATCTAGTTATATATTTATTAACTGATAAGGGAGTATTCATTGCAAAATAGTATTACACTGTGGGCATCCATGTCCACTGGCCAGACTGTTCTAAATACAATATCATTTTTTTTTGCTATTAATTTTTTTTATTAAAAAGAGAGAAACAGTAATTAGGTGGTGCCTAGCCTGATAGTCTGTGGTGGTGGCAGTTTACTACAGTGAGTCAAGATAGAAGGCTGTAGTGCTAGGGAATATTACCAGCCTTCCCACAAAATTAATGTGCTCATGTAAATCTAAGAGTTTATTTGAAATGCAGTTGATGCGGGCAATTGGGCACTGGAAGGCACCAAATCAAAGAAATGGTGGTAAGAAAGAGGTCTGGGGAACTAAGCCAGAGACTTTGCTTGGTGGGTTGTTGAGGGTCAAGATCTCTAACCAGAGCAGAAGTACCTACTTCCTTCATACCTTTATGATCAGGCTGCACTTAATGAATTATTTTGTGGTCCATTTTTGTGAGTCTTATTCATATAATTCCAAACCTCATCTGTCTTACCTTTGCATTAGTTGGCAATGGTGGTATTCAGATCCCATCTACTACCTTTCTCCATTCTCTAAACTAGTAATTTTAGACACATGACAAAAGCCACATATCAAAAACTGTAAGCAATACATCCCAACTTGTCCATATATAATAAAGATTGTCTTAACACTGCTTTCGTCAGTAACATTTTTTATTCCACTTTGAGCCAGTGTGCCATGATGCTCAGTACTGGGATCACAGTATTTTCCTTATTTCAAACAGGATGTCTGGATACACAAACAAAACAAATTACTACAGCATGTTAATCATGCCACCCTGATGTTTTATTCATATATCATGAACTTATTCATAATGCAAACCTTATACCAATGTCACAACCTGTTTGCAAACTAGATGAATGAAAGTAGATTATTCCTAAATGAATAGAAGACAGAAATCACATATTTTAATAATCCAAATGATAATCACTGCAATAAGACAAACTCAAACTATGTTTGGATCATCTGGACCTACTGAAGCAGTATGAAAGTAAACATTTGTAAGATTGCATGAAGGATTTGTTTTTATGTCTTCTCTGACCATTTCATTGAAGACAGGATGATCACATCCATTCCAGAAAACAGGTTTGGTTTTGGGAGTTTTTCACCTTACTTTGAGACTGATTTTCCTTGAAGTAGGTTAAGGGGTATAGTGGGGATCTCATTCAAAGAGGTTGTTTGTTTGATCCTGATCTATGCCATGGGTACAGGCAGTCAGTTTTCACCAGAAGAACTGAAGAAGATTTAAACCACATTTCTATACATGGATTACAAGCTTAAACTTCAGGATCACATAGAATTATTTGCACTAAGTGAAGTTCAGCATGTCTGGTACACAAAAATTCTTCTATTTGCCAACTTTAACCTCAGGCACCTTATCATTATCCTTAGCGCATGCAGAACTGTAGAGCATGATAGTGATGTTGTTCAGATTGTACTGCAGCCTAACAAACACAACACTGTTTTTTTAATTTAATTTATCTGTGGAATATTTTTAAAGTGATAACAGCAAGTAACTGAACTTTGGATTACCTTACCAAAATATGAACATAAATATAAAATGTTCATCAATGGTCCAGTAATGAGATCTATATCACATATGCCTAGCAGCCTTCATAAACCACATCTAATTCAGTTATTTCCCACAGCAAAGCACACAGATTACAATAAATCAGTCACCTTCACCAGCAATTCTTCCTGTCTTTCTTGTAGACTATGCAGGATGCTGACAGAGTCAGAGTTAATCTAAGCATCATGAGCACCTCGTGCTGTAATTAACAGCAATCGTACAGTACTATGACATCCTGCAGTAAAACATATAGTAACTGGAAAATGGTTTATCTGCTGCATATTCATTGGGCATCAAAGTACTACAATGTGTAAGTTCACTACCTCACACCACTTGGTTCCCAATTTGTTTCTTGGCTCAGGTGCCTTCTGTGCAGAGCCAGCAAGTCCTCCATGTGCACACAGGGATTTTTACTGGGTGCTTCAGTTTCCTTCTGCAACCCCAAAAACATGCATTAAGTGAACTTGTCATTCCTCCAATGAGCAAGTGCATGTGTGTGTTTATATGCTCTATTAGAGTATCTGTGTGTGTGTGCATGTCCTGCAATGAGTTTGCCTTCCTTTCAGGATTAGGTCTTATGCCTTGAACTCAGTGAGTGGTAGGAGAGGCACCAGCTCCCCTTGTCCATGAACTGAAATAAGCAGGTAATTGAAGAATGAATGAATGAATATTTGCTGTGAAACAGTAGCAAATTGTTTGTTTGTGTCTTTCGGCTTTTCCCGGTTAGGGGTCGCTACAGCGGAACTCCGGTCCTCTAATGATTGGTAGTGGATTTTTACGTACTGGGTTACCAGCCCTGACGCACAACCTTCAATGAAGGCATGCCCCATTCACGTATGCCTCCACACAGAAGACGCTCTAGCTGAGAATCGAATGGGACAACGTCTTGCTATGAGGCGACAACGCTACCGCAGCACCACCACCACAGAAAAAAAATCTTTTCATCAGAGTAAGTGAGGCCCTATCCAGTAGTATTTTAAAGAACTGGTAAGTGAAAAGGTTTATTTAAATGCTAAATTTCATATAGACTCATATTCCATTTTTCTTATGTTAAATATGTAAATACTCTATGCAATATTTGCAGGCTCACATGATCTGAGTGTTCACCGATCACATAACTAGTGGTTATATAACTTTAGCGCCTTCAACCTCCTAAGGCTTACTGTGATTTAGGAATAATACAGAACAGAGGAAAGTCATACTTAAGTATAATCTTGTACTCTTTTCACCCACCCTTTATGTTAACTATACCATTAACTTCTGCTATGTTGACTTCCTACATAGCAGCCCCTGTATCATTTAATGTACATTCATTAGGTCAGCCACATCCATTCTAATGCCATAATCAATTTCTGTCTCATACCCCAGGACTGTGCACTTTCTAACTGTTACATTTCATCTGAAATAACTAAAACAACTCTGGCATCTGTATAGCTAATCTTTTCATATGCACATGAATAATATATTACCCAATTCTGAGCCTTTACTGATTTTCAGTAATGAAAACATGGATGTTCATCTTTGTACTAGAAAAGATGTGACATTTTTATGCATTTTTGCCCAGTGTTACTGCACAATTATTATCTACAAACTAAGTATATAATTTGAATGTATGTATGTTGAGCTTTCTCCCAAGGTCCCCTTTAAAAACATGTTTTACCCAGTAGGGCTAACCAGTTAGAAAAATATGAATACATTTGTAACTAATATATAAAAAATATATTAAGAACAGTAATATAAAATGTGCAGACTATACTCAATTAATGAATAAATTCATACCAAATAGAATACAGTTCATCTTCTAAAAGATTGGACATGGATTCCATCTAAAATAGAGTTTAAAGATCATGATATTGCAGAATTATACTTGCCCACAATTAAATCATAAAAAACATTGCAGAATTAACTTCAGTTAGGTTCCACAAAATCTGCACCCACCTTTCTCATTAAAGTAATCATTCATATACAAGTCAAAAGTGCTGAGGCTTAAAGCTTTTCCAATGTTTGCAGGAAAGATATTCCAGATATGGAGAGCCATGGTCAAAAAAGCTCTGCTAACCTATTTTTTTAGTCTATTAACCACATTTTGTTTATTTTGCTTAAATATGTCAATTATGTTTATGCTTGCTGTTACTCAAATGAATCAACAAAATATGGTTTGTTTGCACAACATGCTGACAAATCAGATTACCAAACACAAATACCAAAAGTACCAGAAAGGCAAAAATTCACACTGTAAGCATTTTTTGTGGGACAAAGCTCTCCCTCCCGACAGCAACAAACTTCTATATACCAACTCTGCAATCACACAAAAACAAAAAAGGATACATTTTTCAAAATAAAGGAATCACTGTTTGTGCTCACATAGAAACTGTACCTGCAGTGATTTCCTGTGGAAAACAATCATCTGTATTTTAATCCACTTGCTTTTATGACTAAGGAACCCGATGCGTGGGGAATGTAAGGTGGGCAACCAGTTGGTGTACCATTTATTTCACTGTGAAATAGTAAATTATATTGTTCTGTGCTTAAAATGTCTTTGTCTGTTTCACTGCATTAAGCATTTTAACAAATTATTATTATTTTTTTAGTAAAGACAGTTTCCACTTGGTATGGCGCTTCCTCACTGAAAGGCTTTATGCATCAGGTTCTGTTCACCAAGAAAGTTGTCACCTATGATTTGTGGTTGCCTGTTTTCACTTTGTTTTATTATTCTATTTTATTTATTTACCCTTTGTTGACCACGTTGGTCTCACCAGGCCAGCATCCCCTTTTCAGAGAAGACATGAGATGCTATTCATACTGGCTATGGAAAATTTGGCCAGAGCACAGGGGAATGTCTACAGCTGTTTTGGATAAATTTCATAGATCTTTTACATCCGCTTGAGCTACTATCAACTTTTTCCAGGGTAGACTAAAAAAGTGCTATTCATACTAACTAAGGAAAATTTAGCCAGGACACAGGGGAATGGCTTCTACTATTTTGGTTAAATGTCATGAGATATTTTACATCCACTTGAGCTACCCTCATCCAAAAGACAGCACACTCAATGCTGAAGAAACCCCTAATTAATCCAATCACCTGCAGTGGGAATAGAACTCACACTCTTCTGATTTTTTTCCACCAAAGGAAAGTCTGCTAACTGTTGAGCCAATGGGACTAGATAAACATGGACAATAAAATGTGTATATCTGTAGTACCTTTGGGCAGTTCATAAGCATAACTGTTATCACATACACAAAGGCTTTTTGCTTGCTGTTACTTCCATTTTACTTCATCGCTTCCAGTGATGTCTCTGTACATCTTATATTGCCTGCTGCTTGTTTCACCCTATTGTTAGGGCTAAGCACAGGTATTACTACTTTCCACAAATGGACAGACTTTAGATCTTTATGTATTTTAAAGTAATGCACTCCCCAATCTCTCTCAAAGCCTGTGAAAGCAGAAAACAGTCAAGTATCAGCTGATGCCACTGGTTGCCATAACCAGTGTCACATGATCTGTTACTACTTCTGTGTTATAATCTGTAACTGTACACTGATTTCATGGATGCTAACCTCTCATAAATGGCTCCCTTAGCTGTACGTGTAGTCCACACTGATTATTCTTGTACTGTTTTGTTGGATGGTTACTGGATATGACTTTCCCCACCATTTCATGAGAACGTGTTATGATTTATATCCAGTTTATAAGGCTTAGTTTGTAATTTTCTTCATAAGTGGCTTGTATATTTTGTTCTAGTGCAGTATGTAGTTTTGCTGAAAAAAATAGTGGCCTGCATTGTGTCACCTTCTGCTTCTGTGCTATATCTGAAAGTAGTTTACTCATCCAGTGACTAAAACCTAAATCATTTGTAAGTTAAATCTACACATTTTATGCATAATAAATTTAATAAAAAATATGTCAAGAAAAATATAATTGTTTATCTGAAGTGAACCGAGGACAAGTAGAAAGAAGCATTTATATGGACTTCATTATATGAATTATTTTCTGTAACAATAGCCCCGATATACAGTTTATTAATTTTGCACTTTTCACTCTAAGAAACTTCTGCCATGAAAAAGCGTCCCCTTCCTTATTTTGACTGGTGAGTACTAGTCACAACTGCACCTCAGAAAAGTGGTATGCACTAATGGTGAGGGGTTTTCCTATAAACTGCTCAGAGGAGGTAGGGGATAAGTGAGAACTGCACTTCAGTTTTCTACAGCTGCATGCTGTAAAATACATGTAGTGAGCTAATGGCTAGCCAGTTTGATTGTTTCATAAGGACAAGATACTAGTAGCCATATGCATAAATTACTTAATAGTTATGGTACAGCCTGCACTATGTGGCATTTATTAATTTATTAACTTCCAAATGATCTGTCCAACAGAGCCCTTTTAGGCATGACCCTGGGCCATGACCCAATAAATATACAGCTACTACACTACACTGCAATGCTGCTTTTTACACACCATCCAAAAAAGTCATTAATCTGTCACAAAAGAAGCTCTAAGTGTTCTGTGCTAATGGCCACTTCAAAGGCTCTTATCACTGGCTTAATCAGCTAAAGCCTGGAAACTGTTAGACATGTTTCATTTCACATGACACTACCATCCAAGTAAAAAGTGCAGCTGGAAGCCAGCTTGATTAGAGATGTTCAGATTACAATTCCATAATTCAAAAGATGACTTCATCTGCAGTGAACACTGTGTATGGTCTTCAGTTTTGCAGTTTATTTATGAATAAATTAATCATGTGTTGTCCTTTTTTTCTAGGTTCACATTGGCTATCTACCAAACAAGAAGGTTGTTGGACTTAGTAAACTAGCAAGGTTGGTGCAATGTTTATGGCAATCAAATGAGCAGTTTTGAACACCATCACCATCACTTATTATGAAAATGTTATACACTGCTGTTTATAAATGTCTAATAAAGAATGACCTCTATAATTGCACAACACTAGTATTACATAGATGGTACATTCAGCATGTTATGTATGTTGCCTGCTCTGACCCTTGTCCTGTAGCTAGCAGAGGATCAGAAAACTTAGTTTTGCCTTTGCAATGTGAACATTATGTGTTTTGCTCTAGCAGCTAATGTAAAGATATCAAAAATTGTAAAGGATGCTTCTTATACATCATTAGGCAGTATTTGTGTGCAATGCTGAATAAAAATCAGTGGAAGACACTTTTATTGTACAATAGGATACACTCTATCAACGATCACAGTAACATAACCTCTATGCAAATGTACATGTGCATGGACCTTGTTTTCCTAAACTTCGTATCCCTGGTAAGCATATCTTCTACAGCCCTACACCATACATGCAGTTTATCTTCTTTCAGTGGGTTTATTTACATCCTACTACAGTTCCCAAAGTTGTAATCCTTGTTATTGGACGAAAGCAGTTTCACAGTGTTGCCCTTAGCTTATGTATGTAGGTGACTGGTGTAGGCCATGGCACCTTTGTTTGTCTCCCCTTAGCTCCCCAGCTGCCACCAATGTAGCTAATTTAACCTGCTAACCACTGTTACTACTTACTAGATCCAATTGTAACCAACCATGCAGGTGTCAGTGTAGCGAGAAGGTGTTATACTGTAGTTTTCTTTGTGGGTGGTGGAATTGTCCCATTTGCTGTACTTCAGGAAAGTCAATGCAGTGTCACCAGAGTGGGAATTAGTAGGTATATTCCCTTTAATGTTTACTCATTGGATAACTCAACTTTGGGAACTGTAGCAGGATGTAAATAAATCCACTGAAAGAAGATAGAAGATAGGCAATTTCAACTACCCCACCATTAACTGGGAGAACTACTCATGTACCAACTCTTGTGCTCAACGATTTCTGGAATTCATAAATTCCAATGCCTTGGATCAACTTATCCACACCCCCACCAGGGGCAGCAATATCCTAGACCTGGTTATTACCAACATGGGCAACTGGTGCTCCACACCAGAGGTCAATTCCTTGTAGGTCAGATCTGACCACAAGGTAATCACCCTAGACATCCACATCCCCCCCCCCCATTAGGGAAACCACCATAAAAATTCTCCAAAGCCAACTTCACGCTTCTTAAGACAGAAGTGGCAAACGTCATGACACCTATGCTTACGGACAATAGAGGTATGACTGCTGAATCCTACACAAATGCACTTTATAAGCACTTACATGAGTGCATGGATCGTGCAATCCCTAACAGAACCAAGATACTATCCTCCAAAAACAGGAAGCCAATCTGGTGGTCTCCTGCAATAAACAAACTCTACAACAGAAGAAAGAAACTATTGCAAAAAAGAGTAAAATCCCATGATTAGAAAAACTCCCTGGTCAGCCTCAGTATGAAGCTGAGATCCCTGATAAAATCCTCCAAAGCTAGTTACGAAAACAAAGTCGCCACTGACTCTAAAGACACCCACAAAGCATTCTATAGCTATGCCAAGAATCTCAAAGGCAACACTCAGATCTGCTCTGAGTTACAGCACAATGGCACTAAATATACAGAACCAACTGATATTGCCAACATCCTGGCAGATAGGTTCAGTGCTAACTTTACCCCCCTCTCATCCCCTAAAGGGCCCAGCTTTACCAGAAGAATGCAAAGTTCCTGTAATCACGGCTGCACAGGTAAAAAAAAAATTCTCCAAAGCCAAGAACACAGCATCCATGGGACCTGACAACATCCCAGGCTGTGTTCTACATGAACTACAGAATGAACTGGCACCCCACCTAAGTACCATGTGCAATCATAGCCTCACCTCAGGCTATGCGCCCACTGAATGGTGCACAGCGACGGTTATCCCACTCCACAAAGGGGGAGCCACCACGGACCCTGGAAACTACCACCCCATTAGCCTGATGAGCCTGGTCTGCAAGGCTATGGAATGTATCATCATGGAACTTATAAACAATGACATTGGTAATCTCCAAACTCAGGACCCCACCCAGTTCGGGTTTGTAAAATGCAGATCATGTCTCCTAAACCTGATAGACTTCTTTGAAGCAGTCAACAAAGCCATAGATGAGGGTAAGGTGGTTCACACAGCCTATCTAGATCTCACCAAGGCTTTTGACAACATCCCCCACTCTGGAATTATAGATAAACTCACTAAACTAGGTATAAATCCTTATGTCACAAGATGGGTTGCCAACTGGCTCACTGACAGAACCCACACTGTGAAAGTAGCAGACTCCAAATCCAACTTCAGACCAGTGACCAGTGACAAGTGGAGTACCACAGGGTTCAGTCCTGGGTCCTCTCCCATTTGGTATCTACTTCTCTGAAGTACATGCTAACACAGAAGGTCTTTGGCTAATGAAGTTCGCGGATGACTGCAAACTAGGAGCCATAATCAAAACTCCAAAAGATCTGGATATCCTACAAAAGGGCCTCACTGAGACAGATGCCTGGTGTCAAAGCCATTGCCTCAAGCTCAATGCCAAAAAGTGCATTGTCATCCCTTTTGGTAAAAACTCTGTACCCATGAACTACCACATAGGTGGTAATCTACTTAACACCGAAAGTGTGATAAGAGACCTTGGGACACAGGTAGACAGTAGTCTCTCCTTTGATAATCACATTGCCACAGTAGTCAGGAAATCTTTTTCGCACCTCATCACAAAAGGTTTCTTATCCAGGAAAAAAGAGGTCATTGTTCCCCTCTACTCGTCACTCATTAGACCCATTATAGAGTACAACGCCCCTTTTGGTATGTACCTCACAAGACATCTACAACTGGAAAGGCCGCAGAAATACCTTACAAAGAGGATTACCAGCCTCAAACAGATGCCCTACATAGGCCATCTCAAAAAACTGCAGCTTTACTCCGTCGCATATTGCCTACTCAGAGGCGATCTCTGCCTAACACAGAAAGCTATGTCAAACCCAGAGCTTTTGGACATGCTCCACTTAAAGAAATCCCAATCCCTATGAGCTACATGCTCTAGGGACCTAAACCTTGTGACCACAATAAACAGAATATGCTGGAGGGATAGATTCCTGTCCCAGCGACTTCCCATACTCTGGAACAAACTACCTATCTATATCAAACAAAGCTCCTCATTAGCACTCTTCAAGAAAAATCTTGATGATTGGATGGGAAATAGGAAATTCACCCCAGGGATAACTTCTGTGGCTCTGCTCGACAGTGGCACAGGAAAATAATTTTCTTGGGTGGCGAAAGGCAGGGTACCTTTTCGCTAGGCTTATATAGGCCCTAGGGCCAATACCCTAGTACCTACCTATGAACCATTGTAGGCAGCAGCAGATGTCTTCTGTGTTAAAGTCTGGCATCCTTAAAAGCCTTCTGGACCTTTCACTTGCCCAGTGAAGCATGAGCTGGCATTGTCCACTGTATCCTTTCTGAGACTTGGCAGACCTTTAATGCCTCAGCAGTTTATCATGTTTCAGTCTTTAATATCAAATACTGAAGTCTGTCCTTCTGTCCTTTGCAAAAGACATTGAGTTCATTTATTTATTTTACATTTGTTGACCGGGAGAGACCGACTGAATACATGTCCATTTTCAGCGGAGGCCCAGGGAGAAAAGCTCCACAGATTAAGAACAAACAACTATGAGATTTCTACATAGCAAGCAAGTATTCATAGGAAAACACATGGTTTAACAAGATTCCATAGTTTTAAAGTTAAAAAGTACAATATTCATTGGTAGTTGCAAGTTTTAACAAAATTCCATAGCTTAAGTTAGAGTAAAGTAGTACTTAGAATGTACTGGTTTCCAGTAATAACATTGATTGAGACAAATGTAAGTAAAAGGGGGTTGGGCGTGAATGTTAGGGTTAGTTTTGTGAGATATGGTTGGGTTTAAATTTAGAATGTGTATAGCTGCTGACTGTTGGTGTGGGTGCTCGCAGGTGAGGCACTATAAAGAGGAGTCGAGATTCTTCTTGAACGGATAGAAGTCAAAGGGAGCACAACAGTGGGTCAGAGGGTGTGTGTGATATGGGTCAACCTGGTGGGTAGCAAGGGCACAACCATGCGAGTTTTAGGTGTTCTTTTAGTAGCTTTTTTAATGTAACCATTGAGTTGGCTGAGGTAATAGAAGATAGTGAGTTCCATATTTTACCAATGTAGTTAGGGAAGAGGGAATCACCTGCTGTGTTATTGCTTTTGGTCACCTTGATTAGTCTTTTATCACTAGAGCAAAGTTGTCTGGTATTAGTTTGTAGTTTAAGTAGATTAGATAGGGCTGTTTTTTTTTGAGGAAGTAGTGGGAGTTTCAGGGCGAAAGAAAGCTGATGGAATGAGAGGAGATTTGGGAATTCAAGCCAGTTAAGTTGATTTAGTGAGTGACAGTGGTGGGCATGGTAGGAGGCACCAGTAGCAAATTTGGCAATTTGATTGGAGCAGATGTTAAGCTTGGCCATTTCAGTTTTGGGTAGGTTGGTGAAGATGGGAGCGGCGTAGAATAATGTGGAGAGGAGGTGGGTTTGAGCTATGGTTATTCTAGCAGGTTGGGCTAGAAATGGTTTGTTTTTATAAAGACTGTCCAGTTTTTTGTAAATGCTTTTAATAGTTTGATTTATATGTAGATCAAACTTGAGGTTGTCAGTGGTCACTCCTAGCAGTTTAGTATGAGTGAACTTTATTGCAGTTATGCTTTAGTGTAACATTGTATTTTCCTTAGCCTTTTCAGTTCTGACATTACCTCCACAGTTCCACTAGTCTACCAGAATACTTGGAAATGTCAGAAGGATCCCTTTTTGCAACATGGTTTCTCACCTTTTAATAGCCACAAATCCTTGCACTTTGCATCTATCCTCATATTAAAGGAAGGGCTATTCTATTTTTATTTTATATTTGGGTGAGATGGATCATAATGGCCCATTCTCTGTCACAGCCTAGTTACAAAATATAAAAATAAAACAATCCACAATGTGCTGTTAGTATTATGCACAATTTAAACTAACACTAAATTACCTCTGTACTGTTTATAACTAAACAGTTACCATCATATCCTCAGTCGTCTGCACTTGACCACAGGTATGCGATTACAATTACATAAGTAATTATGCTATTAATCCACAATGTGTCTCAGCAAACAAACATTTTTAGTTTGTTAAGAAAGGAGAGCAGTGCTGGTGCTGGTTGTAATTGGGGATCTAGTTCCAAATTTTAAAACCAAGAAGGTTAAATGCTTTAGAAGTTTCAATAGATCTTTTCTTTCTTGGCCTTCACTGAAAAATGGCTCTGCCTATTTGAAAATCCTCTGTGAACCAAATAAATAACCTGACTTTTGACACTCACTATATGTTCATTTTTTTATATGCATCTAATTTGTACAGTGACTTCTAAACCAGGCTCTAACTTCAGCTCTTCCATTTTTTTTTTTGTTTTCAATTTCAAGTCTTCTTCCATATCATGACTCCTGAAGCTATAATCACACATGTTTGAACACCATAGACTGAATTTGGCTAACAGCAAATATCCACACCTACTATACTGCAGTACAGGTTCTGGAAAACAAAATGTTTACATTTTTGTTGTTCTTTTGTAATAGAGAACGTTACTTTCTCACAGTCTGAAGAGCTCATGATTTTCCTATTATTGACCATTCAGACTTTCTTCTCTGCTGCCTGTTGTACAAGCTACAGTTTTCTGATCACTGTCCAATATAAATTACACAAAAGTGAAGAAAAGCATACAGTAAGCCTCAACTAACCTGCATTCAGTAACTTCTGTGCCCCAAGGACAAACCTAAGATGTCAGAGCTTTGTTCTGTCAGCGCTGAAAGCCTTTTCTTCAGTGGTAGCATTCATTAAAACCTATAAAATTCCTTGTAGCTTATATCTTCTTTCCAGGAGCATGTTCAGGAGGAAGCAGGTGCAAACATATCATCAGCAGCCCTTCTATCTCTCAGTATAAGTACTCTGTAATAGTCAATTATCCATCTATACTTTCCTCATAGCAAATTAACTGCTGTGAAACTTTATTGCTGCTGCCGCTAGTAAAATTGCTTTCTATACCACTATTGATTTGTGTAGCAATCCTCATAACACTGCATTACCACTTCACTATAATGCTGTTATCATCATTATACTTTACCCCCAGTGCCATATAATACAGTCATCATCAAAACACTACAGTACTGCAATCCACATCATAATACTACAATACTGCTACTCTGTACTGCAATCCACATTGTAATACTACACTACTGCTACTCTGTACTGCAATCCCCATCATAATACTACAGTACTGCTACTCTGTACTGCAATCCACATTGTAATACTACACTACTGCTACTCTGTACTGCAATCCCCATCATAATACTACAGTACTACTACTCTGTACTGCAATCCACATCATAATACTATAGTACTGCACTCTGTACTGCAATCCACATCATAAAACTAGAGTACTGCACTCCACATCATAATACTAGGGTACTGCTGCTCTGTACTGCAATCCACATCATAATACTACAGTATTGCACTTTGTACTGCAATCCATATCATAATACTAGGGTACTGCACTCTGTATTTCAATCCACATCATAATACTACGGGACTTCTGCTCTATACTCCAATCCACATCATAATACTACAGTACTGCACTCTGTACTGCAATCCACATCATAATACTACAGTACTGCACTCTGTACTGCAATCCACATCATAATACTACAGTACTGCTACTCTGTACTGCAATTGCCATCATAATACTACAGTACTGCACTCTGTACTGCAATCCACATCATAATACTACATTACTGCTACTCTGTACTGCAATCGCCATCATAATACTACAGTACTGCTACTCTGTACTGCAATCCACATCATAATACCACAGTACTGCACTCTGTACCGCAATCCACATCATAAAACTAGGGTACTGCACTCCACATCATAATACTAGGGTACTGCTGCTCTGTACTGCAATCCACATCATAATACTACAGTATTGCACTTTGTACTGCAATCCACATCATAATACTAGGGTACTGCACTCTGTATTGCAATCCACATCATAATACTAGGGGACTTCTGCTCTGTACAGCAATCCACATCATAATACTACAGTACTGCACTCTGTACTGCAATCTACATCATAATACTACAGTACTGCACTCTGTACTGCAATCCACATCATAATAGTAGGGTACTGTTGCTCTGTACTGCAATCCATATCATAATACTACATCACTGCTGTTCTGTACTGCAATGCACATAACAATTATGCAGTATTACTGTTCTGTACTGCATTTCTCATCATCATAATACTGTGCTGTGGCTGCTTTGTACTGTAATCATCATCCTTGCTATCGTTTTTGTCATGTTACATAACCACTTCCCTGGAATTATTTTCTTCATTGTATTGCCCACATATATGCTTCTTATTCCAGACTTTATTTAACCACACTTAAATACAGTAGTTTGACAGTAAACTAGGGACCCTTCTGCATTATACTGTTGCTACTGTCTTCTTTATACCAGAGTCAGGGTACTATATTGACAAATGTTTGGCCTGTACTATGTCTTTTCTCTCTTACTCATTGTCAAGTCTTACCTGCTTTTTCAGCAAACACTTACTATGTAGTCTCTGCAGCAGGACTAGACTGTATTATATTCATTCACTTTTCACTAGCTACATTTCCTGCTTGCCTTTCCACCTGCCATTTACACTTAGTCATAACTTTAGAAATGTAGCCTCTTCATATATTGCAAGAATCATATATTCAGGGGTATGGCACTCATATTGTCTCCCAAAAATATTTTGTATTACTGGCAGATGGCAAAGTTTCATGCTGCTAAATTATACTATGCTTTATGGTCTACACACGTTAAAACTATTATATGCTGTTAAAGTATCTTATAATATGGTTAAGGTCACATCTTTCATATCCAATTTACATAAGCAAAACAATACCCAAAGTTAAGGACCTATTCAATACCCGTTACAAAACTCCATTTACTAACCAAGGAAGGTAGGTGCTCACTAGGAAAGGAGGGATGCCCTTTTCAGTGTTGGATATGCACTGAGACTAATCCCAGCAAGTACTTCTGGCACCTGACAAACTCTCCAACCAGCCTTGAATAAAACTGGCACATCGATGGTCAGTGCCTCTAACCTGGAACATTACTGTGTAATTTTGCACAAAGCAAAGTTGCTACAGGTTATGGAAAGAACCATTCTAATATCCTGCTCCCAAACATTCACCTTTATCTGTGCATAGACTACATACCACTGTCCCATGCTTGGATAGTGATTTTTTTTCTGAAAGTTATTTTAAATGCCTTCTTTTTGCCATCTCATGGTGTGGTCTAAGCAATTTGCTGCAGTTCAAAATATAAAAAGCTATCTATTTTTTAACTAAAAGCAGGGTATAAACTGTAGCAAATGTTTGTTACATTTGTAGCAAACAGTTTGCTACAGTTTATATAAATCATTTTTTTTTTAACTAAAACAGGAATGCAATAATGCTCTGTGCAGCCAGGATATAAACTAAAGTTTAGCCCCACAAGGAGCACTACAGCACTCAGGTTTAAATGTATCTCAGGAGGGAAGGGGGCAGGGCACAGAAATGAGACCTGAATGGCTGGGTACAAAGGAGAGGGGGTGTTATGCATTTTGCTCATCTAGCTAGAAGAAACATCTGTCTTTTTTGCTCTTCACTTAAAGATCTGAGGGGTGGGGTGCTGATAAAGCTTCTCTATGTCTGTAATTTGGGTTTGCTGTTGTTGAAACAGCACAGGGCACTGGTTGAGCCAGCTATGTCTCTGCCTGGCATTATAGCAATCTTGCAAAATACTAAATCAAAAGCCCAAACAATCCTAGCTAAAGAAATCATTTTTTTTTTTATTTGTATGTTCTGACAGCTTGTTTCTGAGCATGCATTGACTTTCTGCATGTCAACTTTTTTTCAGTTTAGACCTTTTTAGGTGCACACACACACATGCACACATTTTACATACATATATATATATATATATATATATATATATATATATATATATATCTTGAGAATCTCCCCCACAGCCTGTAAAAGAAGCATTTTGTAAGTATCAAGTGGTTTTTAGAGATTATGTTTCACATTATTGCCACTCATACAAAATGCTGATGTAATGGACTCCTGATGACTGACTAGTACAACACTGGTTACACTTCCCATGAACAGATTTCTGTTATGTCAATGTAAGTGGCTCAACATGCAGCATACTTGCCTTTGGTGCTGCCATATCAGAAAACTGTGGGTTCTCTTCCCACATAAATTATATGGTTTATTTTATCCAATACTGACACTGCATAACTGCCTAACAGTAGTGCTGCACTCCTGAGTGTGCCATCCTTTGGATGAGGCATTAAACCAAGGGCCCAGCTGCATGACTTTGTGGAAGCTCAGGTAGATGCAAAAGATCCTATGTCATTTATCAAAAAAAAGAGTAGGGGAAGTTCCCAAGTGCTCTGACCAAGCTTCCTCTAAACAGTCTGAATATTACCACAGGTCTCCCCTGAAAAGAAGACTGGCCCAGTGGGACCAACCTGGTCAACAGAAGTAAATACAATTATATAAATAAATACTGAACTGCATTATACCAGATATTGAGTTGTTGTAATTAAAAATGTCCTTATTCAAATAGCAACAAAGAGTAGTTCTGTTCAGACTGTCTGAACTTGTAAAAGGATGTCCAAAATATACCAGCTTACTGTACCCAGTATTTATAGCTAAGAAGACCATTTGTTTATATATCAAAGAATCCTGTTTTATTAAATGACAGAAGTACCTCCTCCTAAGTTATGCATCAGAGTGTTGAATTCTGTATATGAAGGATGCTAGGATGCTTGGATACTGTGAAAATGAAACTTCTTGTTCAAAAGTTCGTATATTGGTTGGGTATAGGCAAACAAATGAGAATTTAACCAAAAGTTGTACTAGATGGCACATTGTTCAGAGTGCACTACCACAGTCACTTCTGCATCCTTGGTAAGGGCTGTAAACACCAAACAAGCACATATTGTTAGGTAACACACATGGCCGGCCTTAGGCATAGGCCAACTAGTCGGCCGCCTAGGGCGCCGCTGTAGCAGGGGCGCTTTTACAGTATTTATTTGGTGTAGGTAGACCAGGTTGCGGGCACCTGGGTGGTGTGTGGGGGGCGCTGTGGAGCCCTTTTGCCTAGGGTGCCAGCTGACCTAAGGCCGCTGCTGGTAACACAGCAGCATGCCATTACTGGAGTGTTCCTTGAATTTATTTTTGCAATTGCTGTTTGTGTACATTTCATATGGCCAGAGTCATTTGTACAGAATCAGCCAGCTCTGAAATGATGGCTTCAGTGATAACCACAAGGTTCACAGATAATGGGCCATGATTCACTTCTGAAGAGTTTAAAATCTCTACAAAACAAAATGGCTTCTAGCATGTCATATCTACTCATTTCCAGCCACAAATGGATTAATAAAGAAATTCATTCTAAAATTCAAAAACGTTATTAATATCTGAACTGATAATAGTAAAGAGACAGTTTACTTCTTAATTATCAAAATAAAGCAGCACCGGCAATGTAGCTCCTAATTGAAGCTTGAACTCATACTTGGACCCAATGTTCAGAGTGAAATAACAATTCAGGCACCTAAATGAGAAGCATTATAGAAGTTTTGTTATGGAACAGCATGTATTTAGTGACCTGAGGAAAAAATTCAGTTCAGATTGCCTTAAGAACTTAGTCTTTGATGTTTACAATTGATTCGGTGGGTAACACATACATTTGTATGCAGTCTAGATCTGAAGTGCCTGGACACCAGAAATCTACTGTCCAAAGAAAGACAGTTGTAATCTAACAGATTGATGGACAGTGTCTTACCACAAGAAGAAAGGATGACCAGTGCCACACTTTGCACTTTAGGCCAAGGCTGGAAGACTTCAGAGTAGGTGCCACTGAATACCAAAGGCAGAACCGTATTTTATAGAGAAGTTTGCCTTATGAACTTTGTGAAACTACTACCCCATGGCTAATAAAGTTATAGAAGCTATCCCGGGCACCAGAAGATATTCTCTTTGAAACTGAATCTGTGAGAGGGAAGATCATAAAACTGAAAAAAAAAATTGATTAACATATAAACAATAAATGATTGTATTTATGCAGGTCTATTATAATTGTAATATATGTATAATTTTTTTTGTATCATTAAATTGCATGAAACATAAAGCTGCAGCATTTACAGTTAAAAAAGCAAACACATCAAAATGCAGATATAAAAATACAGCTGAAGGCAGAGCCAAGATGGCCAGTTGAAAGAAGCAACTTTTCAGGGCTCTGCACTTTTCTTTCTATTTATACAGGAAAATATTAGTTTGAAAGAGAATTAACTTCACTAAGAGATGTATTAGTACTTTATACAACATATTTCAAAAAACTGTGACGGCTACTCCATATTTCCCTGTCAAAATACACCAGAGACTTACCAAGAACATGTGAAAGAGGAGCAACTTAAAATATTCTCACTCAAACTCTTCACTGAAAAAAGACTTACAACAAGTAATATCCATGCTTCAAGAGCTGTCAATAAAAAAATTATGAATTCTAGGAAAATCTGGGCAATTTAAAAGAAAACAACCCTAAGCAAATAAACATCCTGAAAGAGATGTTTCAACAACAGCAAACCCAAATTACAGACATAGAGAAGCTTTATCAGACATTGAGGGAAGACCTAAAGAAGACGAAATACAAACAACTTTCCTTTTGAAACAACATGCTTGGTTACAGAACAAATTGGATGGCCTGAAAAACAAGGAGATGAGATATAATATCAGAATTTTATGGTCTACTGGAAAAAATGAAGGAAAATATATAATTACTTTTCTATCATCCTGAATCCCCAAATGTCTAAATTTTCAAGAAGGCCTTTCCTATGGAATAGGAAGAGCACATTAGTCTATTGGTAAACCATTATCTACTAATTCTGTTTCACCACCGAGGGCCACATAGTAATAAAGTTTCTGTCCTTCCTAGACAAAATTCTTTAAAAAAAAAGCTTGAGCTAAAGCTCCTTTAAAATACAGACAACACAATATACGATTTGATCATGACTACTCAACAAAAACAATCAAAATGAGAAAAATATGTTGACCATTAAACTGTTGAAACAAAACAATATAAAAGCACAAAGAGTCTTTCAAGCAAGAATAAAAAATAATTTATCAAATGGCACCAGAACATTTAATAATATTAAAGAAGGAACGTTTTTTGTTAGAAATAGCAATTGATACCCCTCACTGACGATATCGGCTGGAAATCTTCTACTTTGAATATATCCTCAGAAAAAACAGCATGGACAGATGTTAGAAAGAAACAAACAAAAAAAGTATCTACCTACAGTCTCTTTGTCAAAGGCTTCCAGAACAATACTTACATAGCTACCTTAATGAACTTACTACAAGCTTATACAGAAAACCACAAACTGAAACATGTAAATAAACTTATCATACCACTCCAACCTAAAACTTGATCTCATACAAGAAAAGAGTCAGTAAAAAGCATGATAAAATGTCTCTCTTTTACATAACACTATCGTATTAATACCAGATAACTAAATTAATAAATAAGCTGAGATACTGACACAGTGATTACCACTAAAGTATTCATCTCTGATAAAGTGACTCTTCAATTTCTGTATTCCATTTATATCACAGAGAGAGCATAAGAACTTTACAGTGTTTGATATGTAAATTATTTGTTTGTATACTTAACATAACCTTCTTTATAGAAGAATTAAACATATTCAATAGAAACATTCTCCAGAATATTAACATGCTATAAGGTTAAAAGTATCCACAAACAAAAGCAAAACCACTGCACCAGACAAAGTCCAGTCCAAGCTCCAGCAATGTATAATGTCAAATCCAAGCAGACAAAGGAGATGCACGGCATAAAAAAACAACAAAACATTTATTCAATGAAATAAAAAGTGTG
>NC_056725.1:289727277-289944777 GCF_019279795.1 Protopterus annectens
CATCACAACATGTATTATGCCTTCACTTGAAAAGCCTGGGCAGGCGACTGGGAATGATAGGCTTATATCAGTTCATCAGTCCCAAGGGAACTAGCCTCTGGGGCATGCCAGTGGAGACTGGGGATATGTTTCCCAGTTGCCAGTATGCTACCATTTAGATGGCGATGTAGTGGGCATGATCGACCTAGCATCAATGAAGTGATACGTGTCATGTCATGCTTGATCCATCCAGTTAGGGATTCTCTGTCCCTACATATCAAATGAATCCCAACCATTGCCATGTGTATGTCTGTCTTCCAGCTCTTGCACCTCTCAAAAAAGGGGATTGTCATTCTTAGCGGTACTAGACCTCAATGTCATTCTGTCCCTGGACAGGAAGGGTCTACATGCAGGGTCACACCAGGATTCCACCAGACACTTGCCAAATGTAAATAAGGAAGAAGAGAGTTCAGCAGTCTTAAATGTAGTAGACTGTAGGGTCATTCTCTTTACAGAGAGGGAAAAACTGCAAGAAAAACTCAACCAAGCTAGAGTTTTCACTGTGTGATATTTTAACCTTCCTGTAATGGAGGACCATGGGATATATACAAATGACCCCTTAAGAACATCAAGTGTTTCAGCTATACAGCTTCTGAATGTCCATTACTTTTTTACTTTTTAAGTCTTTGCAATTACATTCAGGCCAATAAAGCCAAATCCCACTAGCCACCTGTGAAGTCACATCAGGATTCAGTCAGACTCCTCTGTGATAATAAAGATGATGAGAGGAGTGAAAGGGTAACTGAAGTATGAATGGGCATCAGTGTCAAGTGGACAAGTGGATAGGCATTAAAATGTATGTTTTTTAGGTTTTAAAAACATTTCACTTTTCATAAAAAAGGGTTAAGATACAAATAACAGAAATGCAAACTGAATGCTAATCTTGGCCAAATACAGCTTGTCTGTTTTTCCATTCCCACCCCAAAAGGTAAACTGATATGTAACTGAGTACTTATCTAGAAACACAGGTCGGGCATCGACAGCAGCATGGCATTAGAGAAACATCAAAAAGTCAGCATGAAAGAGGACTTGGCCACAATGCACTGATAAAATGAGTCACAGAGCCTGATGAGATTCTTACAGTGGGGGTGGGGAGCAGTTCCCAGAAATGGAATATCTTCTGTTATCAGCATGAGATCTGGTAAAAAGGTACAGCACTGGGCCACAAACTAATGAATGTAAGAAAGTGAATTTTCACATAAAAGCACTTGTCATATTTTTTCTTTTGAGTTGCCCAGGAGCAGTAAATGAACAAATAAACTATTTTAAATGTATTGTGGTAAATCAGTAGACTACTGGCAAAAATATCACACTTCATTGTGGACATTACTTGTGGATATTACTTTTATAGGACAGTGTGACCCTGTAAGTGCCACAGTTGTGCAACAAACCACAACCAGTGCAGTAAATGAAAAAGCACACTCAGAAAGTGGCGAGCCTTTCTGTAGTGAAAGGCTTTAACATTGATAGTTAAGTGCACCAGTTGTGGCCACATCTTCACAGACTGTCAGTGTATATGGCTTAGTTTACGTAACAGTGATGCAGCTGTTGTAGATATCTTTTTAATCTGTGCCTTCTGTATCTAACTTCCTTGTATATATACTTTGGAAGATGTAAAGAATGTTGCACAAAGCTCATTTGGCTGAAAGGATGTTCCATTTTCAGCATGATATGGAAAATAACCTGTGGAGGTACTGCGACCATTTCATAGCTTAGATATGAGTTAGATATGAGTTACAAAAGACATTTTTTTTGTAATAAGCTTAGTCCTTACATGGATGCTTTCTGCAATCAGTTTCCGTTAAAAGTAATGCTGTGAAGATAAAGGCTGTGAGCACTATGAACATTAAGATACATAAAAAAGAAACAAAAAAATGGCTTCCCTAAGTAGGAACTATGTTGGTATAATTTTAAAATATAAACAGTGAGACTGAAAATGTATTTAAATCATAAATAGATACAACATTCATATACAGCTTTACAAACTATAACTCCTCAAAGTTTCTAAAAATGTATATTTAAATCAATACAGATTTATAGGTACTTACTAGACTTATTGATCTATGAGAGTCTTAAAAAGGCTAGCTTTACATTCCCATGGCAGTTTTCAGACCTTATGTTTTGCTACAAATTACCAAGAGATGGGCAGAACAAAGATAGTTTGGGGCATTTAACTTATTGCCCCTACCCATGAGGGACATGGGTACTAAATGGGGGATGAATTTGTGGTTTCCTATCCATTCAGCCAAACTGCATTTGAATGGAGTAAGAAATGTACTTTGCTTTATGTCGTGTGGAAGACAGTTCTATAGAACAGATATTCTCTGTGATACATATTTATCCCTCCATCATGTTCTATTTATGTTGTATAAGAGACTGTGATCCCTTGAGTGGGTGTTCAAACTATTGCACTAGCGAATATGTAATAAGTCTGACAGGATAGGGTCTGCTGAGGTTCTATATCTGAGGCACAGGTTAACTCTTAATAACCTGCATGATACAGAGAAGGACAAGACTTTGAGATGGTCTGCATAGTTTCTGTGATTTCGATCCTTGATTTTTTTTCAGTGAGAAAGTGTTTTGGTTGCTGCAGTGGTGCCAAGTGTTTGGACGACAACATATGGAATGGGTCATTATAGTCAATGATCAGCCTAATACAGTGCAATGATCACATCCCTGGATCTAGACACCATACCTTTAGATGTCCAGTAAAAAAGGGTGTATGATAGTGGATACATGCTAATCAAAGGTCAGTTCATTATTGACATAGGTTTCCAGATCCCTGACTATAAGATCAACATTCAGGGGTGTGTTGTCACTGTGATAGTTACAAGGGAAGTCATACTTACCAAAGGATATGATTATACATTTCTTGGCATTTAGTTTTAGCTCATAGGTTTAACATCAACTATTTGTTTTGGAGGATTTTGGTGCCCTCTGGGGAGTTTATGATGCCACTTAGTTTATAGTCATCTGCAAACATGGTCAGCCATAAACCCTTAACATTTGCTTTGATCTTCAAGAAGTAAATGCCAAAGAGGAGCAGCCTAAGAACTGAATCTTAGGCTACACCGCTAGTGATGGGTATTTTGGAGGAGGTAGAGCCACCCATACTCATGTACTGTGTTCTGTTTATTAACCAATCTGCTATCCAATGAAAAACAAATTTCTATAGAGCTGGGAGAGTTTATCTAAGATACATGAATGTGGGAAGATGTTGGATGCCTTTGTTAGGTCTAGGTATGCGCTGTGCACTCATTTTCTCTCATCCTTTACATCAGTAACCTTCCTGAAGAAGATAACCAGTTACCTAGGTAGGATCTTTCCTTGATAACTGCAGAAACTACTTGGGTTGAGAGTTTTTAAGTTACCTATGTCCTTACTTATTAGTTTTGTAGTGTTCCTTTCCATAGCCTTACCAATGAGTCTGGTCAGGGGTTATGGGCTTACAATTACTGGGTCTGTTGACACCCACTTTTGTGCAAAGGACATGAAGCCTGTTTGGAGGCTGATATTGAGTACTCTCTGTATGGTGTCTGACAAATCTTGTTTCAGACTGATCAGTTATGTTATCTGATCCCATAGCAGTAGTTTTTGGCTTAGGAAAGCACCTTGTTCTTGGAAGATTTGAGGGGGTTTTAGATGCAGATATGTGATCTGTAAATACACAAGGGGAGAGGGTAGTGAAGTTTGAACTAAATTTGTCTGCTGGTAAATGGGCTATGTCCTCTTGGTCCAAGTATATGATGTCCTTTTATTAGCTCTGCACCATGCTGGGCACTGTTTCTGAGGTTTTTAACACAATTAAAGAATGCTTTGTGGTTATTATTTGCCTGAGTGGCTATTTTTACTTCATATCTGGCTTTAGTTGATTTGATCAGGATCTGGAGTTCATTGTGAAGTTTAACAAGAGCATTATTGACATCTTCAGAGTTAAAATTTATACCTTCAACAGGTTGAGCTTGCTAAGTCTACATCGTTGGTCCTGACCCTTTTCCATGCCTTACAAACAGCCATTTGCAATGTGGTAGCTGGCTGACTAGAACCACCTCTTCTCATATCTCTCAAGTTCTGAGCAATAGAAATCATAGTACTGGCATTTAAAAATCATAGTAGAGGGACAGAGCATTTTCTTATTTTTTCAAAATAGAGCTTCTCTACATACTACACCTTATATAGTTAGTGACAGGGGATGCTTGTATAAGCTTTGTGTATTTATTTAATAATCTGTGTACCCATAAACAATTCTGACTTAATGAGGGACATCAGTAAATCTAGAAAGAGCAAGACTAAGGGTGGTATTCATAGTCCGAGGCTTTGCATATTTGTAGCAATGATCTGCGAAGAGCTGCACCACAAGGTTATGTAAATCCCAAATGGTCAGGATTACTATGGAAATGCAGGAGGACTTTTTGTGAATACTCCCGATAGGGGACAGCTACTACATTGGTAAAGGGGTTTACATGTATGCGCATGAGTTCAGTTTATAGACATGAATTTATAATGAACTAATTTGCATACAGAGTTTGTAAATTACCCTGAAGTTACATCAGAAAGCAACCAGGTTTCAGTCAGAATATGGAGATGTGAGGGAAGCTGAGATGATGTTTCTGTATAGCTGGATATTTTTACTGGGGGGTCACTTGGGTAAATGTTTTATTTTGATGCTTGTGCATACCTGGACATTTTATTAAAAAAGTAACTTAGGTGAATGTAAAAATAAAGTGTATTTACCATGGAGACTCTGACTGAAGTTCCAATCCACAGTGTGGAAGATACAAAAAAATACACAAGAAACATAATTAGTGCTTTCTTTTTAATGTTTAAAACTTTTTCTGATCTGAAGGAGTATTAAACATTAAAACAAAAGTGCTAATTATGTTTCCTGTGTATCTTTGTATTTTCCCTATTGTGGACTGGAACTTCAGTCAGAGTCTCTGTGGTAAATGCACTTTATTTTTTATTTTTCTAGGTTTTTTGGTTTCGTGTGTGACTTGGGTGAATGTCTCATTTTAGTGCTTGTGCATACCTGGACATATTACTGAAGGGGTTGCTTGGGTGAATGCTTAATTTTGGTGCTTGTCCATAGTGGGGCTTGTTATTGATTGGGAAAATGTTTCATTTCAGTGCTTGTGCACACCTGGACATTTTACTGAAGGGGTCATTTGGATAAATGCTTCATTTTGGTGCTTGTGCATACCAGGGCATGTTACTGAAGGGATTGCTTGGGTAAACTCTTCATTTTGGTGTTTGTGCATACTGGGGTATGTTACTAAGGGGGATGATTGAGTAAATAGTTCATATATATATATTTTTTTAACATTTGTTTAATGGCAAAGTCTGACTTGGAATGAGCCAATTTTCAGTGGAGGCCCAGGGAGAAACACTCCAAACGCATGTCTTTGCAACATAGGTGGAAACTGGAGCACCCAGAGGAAACCCACACAAATACAGGGAGGATATGCAGACTCCACACAGAAGGCACCCCAGACAAGAATTGAACCTGAGAACCTCTTGCTGTGAGGCAACAACACAAACCACTGCACCACTGTGCTGCCCCTTTTGGTGCTTGTGCATACTAGGATAAGTTACTGAAGGGGTTGCTGGAAGAAATATTTCATTTGTGTGTTAGGGAAGTATGTGTGCTTACATGGATGGACTGCTGAAGTGATCGCTGGGATAAATAATTTGTTGTGTTATTTTATTGCTTGCACATACTTAATGCAAAGTAATGAAGGAGTTGCTGGGAGAAATAATTCATTTGTGTGTCAGGGAAGTTCTTATGCATACTTGGACAAACAAGTACATGGACTAAATTTCCAATACCAAAGGCGAAGCATAGCATTTAACAATGAATGTGCATACTGCAGGGATGTCGTACTATGAATTGCAAAACTGCTTCATTAACATACTGCACTTTACAACTTTTCTCATTTGCATCTCTTTATTTTTTAGGCCTTTTGCATTAGAGTAAATGGCCTGTATGAATCTTGCCTTTGCTACACTCATTTGTAAGCATCAGGAATACCCCTATTGTATTTGCATAAGTGACTATGAATACCACCTTAAATCTGATAGCCAAGATCACAGTACTGTGCTTAAACCATAGCAGTTGAGTGGTATGCCTCTTCCTGTACCAAAGATTGGTGAACTGGCATCAGCTGTTCACTCCCCTTCTCCCCCTACCAGCTTTTCTTGTACCTAAGCAACTATTTTATCTTGAGTCATCTGGGCCATAGTCATGGATTAATACCTATATGCAACTAGGCCCAGACTCCAAAGGTTTTGAACTTGAACCATTTACACAGAAAGCAGAGGAATTAACCTAAGAAGGGCCTTACTTGATTTTCTGCCAAACATCTTGGCCGCCAAGTATAAGACAATAAAATAAGGTCTTACATACACTGTGACTCCAAAAGTTTTGAACTTGAACCATTTACACAGAAAGCAGAGGAATTAACCCAAGAAAGGCCTTACTTGATTTTCTGCCAAACATCTTGGCCGCCAAGTATAAGACAATAAAATAAGGTCTTACATACACTGTGTTTAGTTCCACTAAAGTGCAATCAGTTTATAACACATAATACTAATTACTGTTTAATGTTCATAGGTTCATAGGTAGGTACTAGGCTATCAGCTCTAAGGCCTATACAAGCCTAGCCAAAAAGGTATCCTGGCTTTTGCCACCCAAGAAAATTATTTTCCTGTGCCTCTGTCGAGCAGAGCCACAGAGGTGATCCCCGGGGTGAATTTCCTATTTCCCATCCAATCATCAAGATTTTTCTTGAAGAGTGCTAATGAGGAGCTTTGTTTGATATAGATAGGTAGTTTGTTCCAGAGTATGGGAAGTCTATGGGACAGGAATCGATCCCTCCAGCATATTCTGTTTATTACGGGGATAAGGTTTAGGTCCCTAGAGCATGTAGCTCGGAGGGATTGGGATTTCTTTAAGTGGAGCATGTCCAACAGCTCTAGGTTTGACATAGCTTTGTATGTTAGGCAGAGATCGCCTCTGAGTAGGCAATATGCGATGGAGTAAAGCTGGAGTTTTTTGAGACAGTCTGTATAGGGCATCTATTTGAGGCCGGTAATCCTCTTTATGAGGTATGTCTGCGGCCTTTTCAGTTGTTGTAGATGTCTTGTGAGGTACATACCAAAAGGGGCGTTGTACTCTATAATGGGTCTAATGAGTGGTGAGTAGAGGGGAACAATGAACTCTTTTTCCTGGATGAGAAACCTTTTGTGATGAGGTGTGCCACGTAGAAGGATTTCCTGACTACTGTGGCTATGTGATTACCAAAGGAGAGACTACTGTCCACCTGTGTCCCAAGGTCTCTTATCACACTTTTTGTGTTAAGTAGACTACCACCTATGTGGTAGCTCATAGGTACAGAGTTTTTACCAAAGGGAAAGACAATGCACTTTTTGGCATTGAGCTTAAGGCCATGGCTTTGACACCAGGCCATAGCTCTCAACCTTCCATCGCCAAAATGAGGAACACTCACCTTCATAATGTGGAACAAATGGGCAAAATGTGGAACACATACTAATGGCTTACTAACAACTTCAACTAGGAAGGTCATAGGGTGGTTAAATATGTTGGATTTACTTATAAAGAAGATCCTTTAATGAATTAATATGATTAATTTCAATTTACCATTGATTTCACTTAAAAAAATTCCTAATACTGAATGTGTGACAGAATCTTTCAATGTGGAACTTTGAGGAATTTTGAGGAACATGAACTATTTAAGACCCCAAATAAGGTACGTTCCTCGTAATGAGGTACACTTGAGAGGTATGCATCAGGCATCTGTCTCAGTGAGGCCCTTTTGTAAGATGTCCACATCATTAGGAGCTTCAATTGTGGCTCCTAGTTTGCAGTCATCTGCTAACTTCAATAGCCAAAGACCTTCTGTGTTAGCCTGTACTTCAAAAAAGTAGATATCAAACAGGAGAGGACCCAGTACTGAATCCTGTGGTACTCCACTTGTCACTGGTCTGAAGTCTGATTTGAAGTCTGCTACTTTCACAGTGTGGGTTCTGTCAGTGAGCCACTTGGCAACCAGTCTTGTGACATAGGGATTTATATCTAGTTTAGTGAGTTTTTCTATAATTCCAGAGTGGGGGATGGTGTTAAAAGCCTTGGCGAGATCTAGATAGGCTGTGTAAACCACCTTACCCTCGTCTATGACTTTGGTGACTGCTTCAAAGACGTCAATCATGTTTAGGAGACATGATCTGCCTTTTACAAACCCGAACTGGGTGGGGTCCAGAGTTTGGAGATTACCAATGTCTTTGTTTGTAAGTTCCATGATGGCTGTGTGAACCACCTTACCCTCGTCTACGGCTTTGGTGACTGCTTCATAGAAGTCAATCATGTTTAGGAGACATGATCTGCCTTTTACAAACCTGGACTGGGTGGGGTCCAGAGTTTGGAGATTACCAATGTCTTTGTTTGTAAGTTCCATGATGATACGTTCCATGGCCTTGCAGACCAGGCTCATTAGGCTAATGGGCAGTAGTCCCCAGGGTCCGTGGTGGCTCTCCTTTGTGGAGTGGGATAACCGTCGCTGTGCGCCATTCAGTGGGGACAAAGCCTGAGATGAGGCTATGATTGAACATGGTGCTTAGGTGGGTGCCAGTTCATTCTGTAGTTCATGTAGAACGCAGCATGGGATGTTGTCAGGTCACATGGATGCTGTGTTCTTGGCTTTGGAGAGTGCTGTTTTTACCTGTGCAGCCGTGATTACAGGAACTTTGCATTCTTCTGGTATAGAGATGGGCCCTTTAGGGGGTGGGTGGGGGGTAAAGTTAGCACTGAACCTATCTGCCAGGATATTGGCAATATCAGTTGGTTCTGTATATTTAGTGCCATTGTGCTGTAACTCAGAACAGATCTGAGTGTTGCCATTGAGATTTTTGACATAATGCTTTGTGGTTGTCTTTGTGTTGCTTATATAGATGAAAAATAATTAAATCTCATAAGAAATTTATTTGAAAGGCTAACTTCCTGACCAATTTAGTCACCAGTCAATGATGCTACTCAAATTTATGGCTAACAGTAATGCAGATTACTAGTGATTAGTAATGAGATGAAATAAGATTACAGTCTGCAGGTTTGGCTCCTGCCACAGACTTAATTATTTTGCCTTCTGTAACTGGATAACTCCAGCTAGATGGAAATGTCCGTAACTACTAGCAACCTGACAGCTTTGGTCTGATTGGCTGGCATACCCCTCAGCCTGCAGACATTAAAATAGGTGAAAAGTCTCTTGAAAAGTACATATATCCAGTCAAAAATGTGGACACTTAGCATAAAATGTGCATATAACTCCTCCCATTTCCAGTGGGACTGTGACATATTACTCAGAAATATACATTTAAAAACTGTGAGAGAAAAAACAAATGGTAAAATTCTAAGCATATTATCATGTTTTTATTGTGAAATTTTATTTAGATTTTTACAAGCAGACAGAAGTAGCATTAGTACACAAGGAATTATGGCTAGTAACTACTAAGAAAGTACTTAACTATTCTTTTATCAAACCAACAGCAACACATTTTAATAATATACAGCTTCATAACAGACACTGTTTGACTGTAAGTTGTGCTTAGAAAGCAGAAGGTGACAGCATGACAGGCTGCTCATTAACTAAGGTTTTTATGGAAAAGGTACACCCACATCTGGTTAGCCCATTATTAAATGTGACTGTCTGTTTTGTCTTGCCAAAGCCAGCTTCATTTTAAATCCTACTTTAATAAGCATCTTCAGCAGTTGCTGCATTAACAAAAAAAAAAAAAGATATCAGGTGAAGTGATAGTTTTGGAAGTACAGTAAAGCAATCGATTCATACAGGACTTGCACTAGTAAAAGTGAAAACGCTGAAGTCAGAAGTTGTGTATCTACTGCAAACAAAGAGTAAATGAAACTCGAGTTGATTTTTAAATTGCAAAGTTGGGGTGTTATGGAGATGCCTCCAGTTTTAAGTGAGAGTTTGATACTGTGATCCACAAACCTTTTAAATGGCAAAAAATGTTCCTCATACTGCCAGGGTAGATGGGTCCCTTCATAGGTTAACACTATGGAAATGCACCTTGTGTTATGCAATGTGTATGCTCCCAGTAATGGCAACAACATTTACATCACAGTGCTTGCTGATCACCTTGTTTCTATGTACTGACACACTGCTCTAGCAACAACAGCTACAATTTCAATGTTGTTGAATAAAGCTTCAAGTAAAGCTGAGCTTCATATTCATATACAGTCTGATCCAATGACTGTGAGTAATCTCTGATTGATATATAGAGGGCTTGCCATCCTCTTGAGGAAAGATTTACAACTCTGAACTTAAATACATCTTTTGAGTGCCATACCTCACATCTTTGCAAACTGCATGTGACCTTAAAAAGCAGCATCAAGAAAGTGTAGCGCCTCCCCCATACACACCCAAAGTCCATGGCAGTATACTTTTCAATACAATGAATATGTCTCCAAAATGGCAATATTAAGGAAAAAAACAGGAATTATAAAATAACTCCACGTAGCAAAATCTGTAACTTAGTAGCATAAACTATGGCAAATATACCCTTTTTATTTAAATTCTAGCACATCTCATTGTACAAAATAAGTAACATCCCAAAAATTGTATGTCATGGCATATGAATGGCTACACCCTTGACTGTGAGCTTTCTTTTGTACTTTAACTATTTTTTTCCTACTCCGAATGGGGAGCACACACACATCTAACTGGTGCATGTCATGGCATCAGACACCATGCCAGAGCAGCATGCCCATGTCCTGCACCTATCAATTATTCAATTATTTTCTGTAGCTTTTATAGTAAAGATCTTGCTCCTGGTATTTGTCATGAAAAAGGTTCTGTGTTCAATGCTTCAGAAAGAAAAAGCACAAAAGTATTTGTGACAACCAGCTCACAAACCAAGACTCTCAAGAGCACTACACAAAGTACCAGCATTTCAAGCCAGGTATCCAAAGATATAGACAGGAGAAATGTAGGTGTACCTTATCTCTTGCAAAAGTGACAGCTGTTGACAGTGTCAACACATGAATCAAGAGAGGGCCTTTCTTGTTGTGCCAGGCCTTTGTTAAAGTACCAAAAGAAGGCAAAGAATTCACAGAAAGAGAGAAACAGAGCAAAAGAGGACATCAGTCATATCATCCTTGAGGTAAGTCCATTTGTTATGTCACCAGCTTCCCTCTCAAATGCACACCTCTACTGTGCTTCAGGAGATGACAGAAGGACAGTGAGAGCTGCAATCTTGGAAATCTCTTTGGGTGGTACATTCTGCATTCTCAGTGCAACAATACCCACACAGAAGCATCATGAGCTGTGGTTGACAGGGCTGTACCAAGAAGTGGTCTCTTGAGTCTGTTGTCATAAGATCAGTGTTAAACACTTAGGCTTGTTTTTTCTTTGGGCCCACATAGCCCAAAGGTCCAGATTGAGAATGGTACCCTGGAATGGCGAACATCATCAGAGCTCACAGGTTAGACCTAAGCATTAGGTATGAAGCAATGTTTTGGCGCTAATGGGATCCAGTTTTGCAGCTGTGGGAGCATACCAACAGGGAACATGGGTTGATGCCAGTGATGGATCCTGTGTAGGACTATGTAGTCTTTTCATTGTATTTATCTCACATGACTTGAGGACAAGTGCCCTATCATCTATCTTCCAACACTCATTCATTTCTCATTTATGTCCCTCATTTGTATCTAGCAAGCACAGTCCCACTTAACCTTGAGTTAGATAGATTTAGGGTAATCTTTTTCTCTCAAACTTTATGTATTTGGAAAAGAGACTCAGCAGACAACAATGTCCTTATTTCTGAGACAGATATAGGTTGAGTCCTCTCCTGCCTACACCTCCTTCCATATATCACATCCTTTGGAGAAATCCAAAGGCTGATGAAGTTTACCATGAAGTAGCATATAGCTCCAACTGTGCCCATTAAAATGCCTGAGTATCTGGGAAAGAAAGAAGAGAAAGAGCCTTATGTTATCCCAGCCATAGGGCTTATGCTCAAAAATGGCACCTTTGCTGCCTGGGAGCATCCACATACTGATTTTTGTGTTTTAAAGAAGATGAATGTCCTTATTAAACCATCAGACAAGCAGATTAAGATGCTACCTAAGCATTCTAGGGCTCAATCCCTTCATGCTCTCTGTGGTTAAGCATAGTTTCCAAAGACCAAACCAACTTTCCATCTTATCACCTGACATAAGAGTCTAAAGCACTGCCAGGTTGTATAAGAGGGGAATTTTCTCTACAGTGATGTGGTTTACAATCATTTGTTTCACCTGCCTAGGTTCTAGTCCTCCCCTGTGAATCAGGGACTGGAAAAGTTTTCTGACCTTCCTTATTGTGAGGTCAAGGAAGAGCTACTTAAGACCCTTACTATTTCTTATATGGTGGGGGGTCTCTATCAGATGACTGAGTTGCAGTACGTCAAAGACCACATGGTCGAGACCATATGATCGAAGTTTTGCAACCTCAAACACTTTGTATTGAGATCGCCGTACAGCGAGGAACTTGGGATTTGCCGTTTTCCTCACTGTAGTGCAATCTTGGAGTTGGTATATTTAAGTAGCAAGGGGTGTGGGGGTGCAGGGGGGGGGGCTTGCCCCCCTGCAAATATGTCACGGTAAGTTGTTTTATTTCATTTTCTTGTTTTCACTTTTTTTTTTTCAAGGTTGCAAAACTTCAATCATATGGTCTCGACCATATAGTCTTCGACTTTCTGCAACTCGATCATCTGATAGGGACCCATGGTGGGACAGACCAGTAGGATCTGGTGTATGTTTGCACAGGATGTAGTGACTAAGGCTTTCCTCCTTTAAGCATGAACTCAGGTAAGTCACTCTGAATGTCACCTTTGAGGAGGAAAGTCCAATAATTGGACACCATCAGTTTCTGACTGACTGAAACATATTAGTCAACCTAAAAAGATGGACTGGACCAAGATCAACAAATCATATAACTTACCACAAGATTTGGTGACCTCAGAGTTAGCTACCGTATCTAAAATTGCAAGGAACACAAACTTCTCCTGGAGGCAGGAGGGAGAGTTGCACCCTTACAGAACACATATCATTCTCTGTCTTTTCAGTCTGTTTGAAGCTCAGCTAAATGTGCTTATATAACAAGGCTTTTGACTTATGGTGCCTTGCCCAGAAAGTTCTTTTTCATTAGTTCTCCCAGTACTTGCTGGAAGACTACCAGAAGAGAAAAAAAGGCTTTGTCTACTGTTACAGATCTAATGTGCACCAAATCTCAAGCTGGCCCCTGACCCCAGCTTTGATTCAGTCCTGCAGTCAAAATTGCTGTCGTCCATCTCAAGCCACACAAATGTACACAGGGGCCTGACTGAGGCTACTATGTACTGCCTGGATAAAGGATTCTCCAAAGACTCACAGGAGTTCTGCAAAGTCAGTCACTGGTTACTGAAATCAAGACATTTTAGTGACTTTTAAGTCTTTATTAACATTTAAATTAGCTTGAGCACTATTACTTTAATTTGTGCACCTTTACTTGGAATTTTGCATTAATTGTCTAAAGGCTGCTCCATCGAATTCGATAAAGTGCTCTGACCGAGGTACTGGGAGCAAATAACTAGAGAAGGAAAGATGATAGAATGGGAAGATGCCAAGAATTTATTTAGACTGCAGGTTAGAGTTTGCCTTCCCTATCAGGGATTCATATCAGAGTATAGGCAAAAAGAAAAATACAGGGGGTCCTAAATGAAAGACCGGCATTGGTAGAGTTTTTAATAGAAACTAGAACATAAGCTGCCATGACAAAATGAATAATTAATAGAATATATAAAATATTGCATGATAACTATAAGAATCAATCAGAGGAGGTTAGAAAGGATTGGGAAGAGAGATTGGATAAGCAATTCACAAAGAAACAATGGGAGGATATATGTATGTCAACCAAATATGCAACAAAATCTAGAATATTTAGGATTTCTGCCTGGAAATGTTTACATAGATATTTTTATACCCCAAGTAGACTCCAGAGAATGTTTCCTCAGGTAGACAGTAACTGTTAGCGGTGGGATGGGAAAAATAGTTAATTGGGAATATATGTTCTGGGAGTGTGGTGAGTTGGAGAACTTTAAGGATTCCCTGCGGAATGCACTGTCGGAGATACTGGGTGGGCAGATTGGTCTGATGAGGGAGATGATTTTTCTGAGCTATGATACAGAATTGGAATTGTTTTCTGACCTTCCTTATTGGAAGTAGCGAATATAGTAACAGAGATAAAACAACTGGAATTGAGATTTTTAGGAAAGGGTAGGAGCAAACTACATAGGAAAAAATAGGAATTGTGGGAGCAATACATACAAAGGAGGAATGAGGCCTAAAAGGCAGCAGGATTTAAATGGGCTACGTAATGTTTGATTGAAAAAAGATTGGGCAAATTATAAATGATGTATAATGTTTGCAAGTGGGAGTGTGTCAGTATGGTTTGTGATGTAACATGCTTGTGACTAGGATTGTGTTGGTGTGGTTTGTTTTCATTTATATAAATGTATGATTGCCTGTGTAGCAAGTGAGGGTTTAGTGAAGATGTTTCTTGGTAAAAAAAAAGCAGGAATTGAATAATTTATGTAATATTGCTTAGGTTACATGATATATGGCAGTATATGAAAAGTATATTATTTGTTAAGTTAATATAGTTTGATTACTTTTATATGAATGCAAATTTGCCTATGTCACAAGTGATAATTCCAGAATCTTTAGCTGATTTGTGACTGAAATGTCACATGGTCTGATTATGTCACGATGCAGCTGCTGAATAAACGTCATTTGAGTAGCTGTTACCATTTTCCCTTATACTGTCACTGCTATTATATGAGGACTTTCATTTTATTATCGTAACCATATTGAAGTGCTGCCTCCAAGTTAACTATTACATGCTGTCATGTAGAACTCCAGCTCTACAGTCATACATAACAGGAGTCAGTGCATTCTGGAGGCCCAAACATGGCACATTGTTGAGTGCTTATATGGCTCCCCTTGGTGCATTTAGTTTCTTCTGGTCTAGACAAGTTGTTCGCAAAAATGAAGCCCCCTCATATCAGATGGTTTTGCTTTACATAGTCTTCTAGTCAAGAAGGCAACTCCACTGGCATAGCAGTGATTGTCTCAGCTAATAGCCAGAACTGTCATTGGGAGTGTTTCTCCGAATTCATCATGACTCCAAGAGCCATCACAAAGGATGTTTGGATTCTTAGCATGGTGGTGGACAGCCATGTCTTGTAAGAGTTATATGCTTCACTACAAATGGTTCCTCTCAAAGACCATGCTATCAATAGAGAGCGCTTGAGAGAGGACCTAACCCTACTGCTAAAAAATACTATACTAGATGTCCTTTCTTTACATTGAGGCCAAAGAGTTTACTTTGGCCTCCTTTTAGTCCCTAATGAGATAAAAAATTTCTGCATATCCTGGGCATTACTGACTGTAACAAATGCATCCTGTATATTAAGTTCTAGATGGTGTCACTCCAGGGAATCATACCTCTGTTATTGTAGAAAGACTGGATAGTGTCATTGGACAAGAGCTAGGACTTCTGGCACAAGAGTATCTAGAGTTCTCAGAGGTGATCTCTATGATTCAGTATGAGTGGACTCCATTTACATTAAACATTTCACTGCTTAGTGTATTCTGTGCACCCACAGTGTTTATTAAGGTACTAGCCATGGTGGCAAATGCATCATAGGAAAAATATCACCATGTTTTGCCCTACCTGGATGAATGGCACATGGTGCCCCATCAGTGAGCTCTATGCTAGCATCTTTGGCTTGGGTACATCTATGGTTGCAGTCCTTTGGAGGTTTCCATAAACAGTGAGAGGTAATCTTGGAGCCCAATCCATGTAGCTACATTCATAAGAGCACATATGGATATAAACATGATCCAGGTGGCTAATTATGATTTATTTTATTCATCATTTTTAACTAGAAGGGTAGGTTGGACAAATAGCCCTTGTTAGCCACTATTTTGGAAGGCTAAATGAGGGTATAATGGTAGAAGATCCTGTCTCAAACTCTTTTGTGACGTCTGGGCTTGATGGTGGCCTCAGTCTTCTTTGCACACCTTCATAGTTGAAGATGTGAGTATCACACTGGATGGTGAAATGTCAGTGGCTCTGAAGTCATCATGTTCTCATGTATCTTTCCATTTTGTTAGAAATATGTCAGAGGGTTTTAAAATGTTGGACTATCTCCACCCATGTCACTGGGGACCTTTCTTTGTTGCAGTAGAACCCATTGTAGGTTGTGATGGTGAATGCTTTGGTAGTAGAATGAGAAACATATTTTGACTCCTTTATAGTCATGGGGAAACTAACCCCCAGGAGCACAGACTCTACATCATCAACGTGTTGCCATGGCCAGTGTTATTTTGCAATTAAAGCTCTGGATTTCACCAGACACTCACGTATTCTAGACTGTCAAGTAGTCTGTGGCATGGTACAGAAACAGAGACATACTGAGCAGAGAAAGCAACAATGTGTGTCTGACTGTGGGACTTACAGGCACCTCCCTCATGAAGGTTCATATTCCAGGAGAAATTAATACTCTGGAAAAAGTCAATGAGTTGAGGAATCCTGCTTACTCACGTTCTTCCAGATGTAGAACAAGGCAAAGATCAGCTTTTCACCACTATGAGGAAAACAGCCCTCTTCTTATCCTGTTCTTTTCAGTGGGACAAGAGGGAATTAATGGTGGACTTTTTCTTTCTCCCACAGCTGTACATCTTCCTTACTTTCTCTGCTATTATACATCTTATTGTAAAACTCAGAAAAGAAATGCCAAAGCTTTATCTCATTGTCCTTTGGTGGCAGAAAAGGATACCAAGTCCCTAACCTTGTGGTAACGATCTCTCCACATCAGCACAAACCAAACCAGTCCTTCCTCCAGCTGGGATGACAGCCGCCTCACACTCAGGATCTAATTCCTTGTTTAGTCAGTGTTCAGTCATGACCCTCTGGCAGGAACCTCAGAATTGAATGAAGATGCAAGGAAGCCTCACATTCATCAGATATACTCTGCTAAGTGCAGGGGCGGCTCGTGCTATTGGACTGGAGGACTGCAGCCCCCCCAGCTGTAAAAATGAAATAAAATAAAAATATAAAAGAAAAATTAAATAAATAAAAAGAGAAAACATAATTGTAGTCCCGGACATCGTGCATGTGCACTCGCGGCATTTTCCCTGATATCTGAACTGCTGGTGAACCAGTCTGGAGCATGCTCACAGAATCCAGACTGTCTCACTAGCAGTCCGGATTAGGAAGACAGCATTCAACAGCAGAGATTCCCAGACGTCTATGCAGTTACAACTGCATAGACTGGAAGGGAATCAGACTGCAATGTCGGCAGACTGGGTAGCAGCAGCCTGCTCTCGCTGTACTGCAGGAAGGAGTCGCGGGCTTTTATGAGTACACTGCAGGAAGGATTTGCTCTCTTACGAATGAACTTTGCAGGCAGCTTCTATGAGAGCAGGACAAATGAACTTTGCAAGCAGGACAAGCTTTTTTGAAATGGAAGGTAGGGTGTGTGTGTGTGTGTGTGTGTGTGTGTGTGTGTGTGTGTGTGTGTGTGTGTGTGTGTGTGTGTGTGTGTGTGTGTGCGTGCGTGCGTGCGTGCGTGCGTGCGTGCGTGCGTGCGTGTGTGTGTGTGTGTATGTATGTATGTATGTTGCCACTAAGATTTATTATACAAGGTAGAGGGATCCGATATCATAACTAGTCAAATGATATTCAGTTGTACCTGTTTTTTTTTTTTTTATTTCACCATCTTAGAAGAATGTTTGGATTCTGTCCTCATCTGAAAGAATAACAGTCAATTCAAGATGAATCCTAGGAAATGATGCATCCTACCATTTACTTTTCACAGATTCCTTATTTAATTCCAATTCTGTTCTTCATCCAGGATTAAAGATCTTAATATGGTATATAATAATGGACAGACACTAAAAAATGGGCATTTACAATTATCAGGTCCTTTCACTTCCATGAGAGGAACAGCACTCAAATTAAACACCTTGTTCTTCTGCAGAGATGGCCATAGTTAAACACGTCATTTGTATTATCACATCTAGACCACTGTAATGCTGTTTACAGGTGTCTGTTTAATATGGACCATGAACACTTACAATGGGGTCCAGAACTCAATGTCAAGGTATTGACAGGATCTTCTGTTTTCTGTCATACAACCCTTGTGCTGTGAGATGTAGTACAGTTTTCAAATATGGTTAGGTTTATAGTCATGATCAAACTACTCATGTACAAAAGCTCTACAGATTTTGCGCTTCCATTTCAGAATATGTGCTGGTACATTATACTTCTGTTCACCCACCCAAGTCATCAGCTGAGCTGATGTTTTTTTTCCCTGAGTCACACTTGAAATATTTGGATATATCAGAATTCCATGTTAAATATTTTTGCTGTTATCTGGTGATCAGTTTTTTTTGTAGTAATCTTTTTAGCAACTTATTTTTTGCCAGATTCTTTCATCAAGCTATATAATAATATTTATGTTGAGCGTTACGCTTTAACTCTGTGCACTGCTTAATTTGAAACATTTAAATAACTAAATGCAAGTGAAATTAAATAATCTGAGACATCCAGTCTAATAACTTATGAAGTACCCTGCCTTGATCAATATTTTCCATGTACCCTTCTTGAAATACACTTCAATGTGATATAAATTTTGACCTCTCGATTTGTATCACTAAAATTATATTTTTTACAAAATTGTTTTAATTGTGTGTAAGATATGTTCACTACATACATTCTCATGGTTTCATGCTCTGTTTATCTAAAGTTAGACGTTTCAGACTGAGCATCACTTATTGGTAAAAATATTATTGCCTCATGTATATCTGTATTGGCAGTTAAAATTTCATACATATAGTTTTTTCTCATGTTATGTCTAGTAGCAACGCTTGCTGTCTGCCTGCTGTTCTGTTTAATGAAATGATATCATTTTTAACTCTGGACACCCACTTTGTCCATTATGGATTGTGTGTGTGTGTGGGCTAGACTCAAACCCTGCACCTTGCAAACAGGTAGCAAGAGCTTGAATTCCCTACCCACCACTACTTGTGAAAACGTTTGCCTCATATTTCTGGTTGTATGGATTTTGAATAATGACAGGCATTTCAATTTTGAACTTCAGATTCTTCAGAAAGAACATGGTAACACAAAACCTTTTATTCTAGCAGTGTTCTGTGTATAACATTAATATTTGAAATTTGTCACTATTTTTGGGGCTGTATTCCTCCGTTATTGGCTTTGTCCTGGTTTTTTGTGCTGAAAGCTTGAGAGCTATGGTGAGAACTGAATTCACTGAATATGTTTAGGGAGCTGTATTGCCCCATTATTGGCTTTGTATAGATGTTTTGTGCTAAAAGGTTGAGAGCTATGGTGAGAACTGAATTCACTAAATGATAGCCATTTACGTTTCGGCTTTGTCCAGGTTTTTTGTGCTGAGAGGTTGAGAGCTATGGTGAGAACTGAATTCACTAAATGATAGCCATTTAAGTTTCAGTCTATCTTTCAAGAAACAGCTGACTTGGCATAGTGGTGTGTTTCTCTGACTGTAGCGCACAGAGTCCAGTGTTCAAGACTTGGCAGTGAAATGCATGCTGGTAACACAGCATTTTATTCTAGCAACTTTCCAAGATTACACAAGCAATGTTTAAAATGTGTCCCTAGTTTTTCAGCTTTTGCCCCCCCCCCCAACAAATTTTGGCTTTTTCCAGATTTCTTGTGCTTCAAAGTTGAGAGATACCGTTGAGTGTCAAGTGGATTTTACAAGGAGCTGAGAGCTTCAAGACATGTTTAATGCTGCGTATGCTGAGTTTGCTTGTATTGTTAATAGCACAATAGGTAGTGTATTTGCTTTTTATGCAGAAGGCTCTGGGTTCTACTCCCACCGTATATAGATGCATTGTTGATACTGTACTGTGTTGTACTTTTAAAGGGGGTGGATGCTGCATTCCTGAGAATGTCCTCTTTGGCAAAGATACCTAGTAACTATGAACCTGTTATCAGTTTGCCATCCATTCCCTATTGCAATATTACTAGCTTATCATTTTTTTATTGCAACATAGGTAATTTATTCCTCTACTAGGTACTTTACTTGCAGATGAAACAATGAAATATAAAGTTGTTTGCTAGCAACAACCTCTTCATTAGTTACAGATCTCTTTAATGTGGAGTTATTTAGATGACTTTTACTTTTTTAGAGATTGTGCATATTTACTGATACTGGTGGATTGTCGAAGTTTGAGTAGACTTTTATGATGGAAATGTTCTGAACTGGGCAGTTTTGTCATTATTAGTGATTGCATTTTGTTTTATTGTTTACTGGAAAAATGTTCAAAACAATAAATTTAAAATGCCCTCTAACAGCTGTACTGTATTATACGAGGAATATAATTTAATACAATCAGGAAGGTGTATCAAAGGACACATGTATGTTTCCGGTGCAAGGGGCCTATGATTTGAAAACAGCCAAAAGTTAATCTTTTATTTGCCACTGGCCAGATGTATTTTCTTTGAATGTGGGTTTCAATGCTGTTTCAATGAATGTGAGTTTCAAGGGCAGAGAAGTTTTAATGCTGTCTATTTTCATTGTGAGACTGCATTGCTTTGTTTAGTAGATTTCTATTAGTGTTTGTGCTGTAAAATGTAAAATAAAACTTTTAAATGAAATCCAAATCATCGTAGAAGTAAAGCAGTATGCACATTACAGTGTTTATGGTAAATGAAGTGAAATAGCCAAGTCATGTTATACTGGAATAGCTGCAGGGGGGAGGCCCCATTCGACCATGATTTTGTGAGGAGGGGAAGGGCGGCAAACTCAGACAGCCTCGGCTGAACTATACCTCTTAACTGTCCAGATTTTTGCAGAATGAATAGATTTTTTGCTTTTTATTTGTGGTTTGTTCCTCATAAAATTTGCATTTTTCTTGCAAATCATTTAGGAATGAAGTCACTAAATAATGACATACACTAAGTTTCAGACTTCATACTCTTCAGAAAAATGTATGCTAAAGCAAGAACTGTTGTTCTGTCAACTATGTTTATACAAGAGCAACTTTTAGTACTTTTCATAGGTTCCCCAATATATTTTTTCTTGTCCAAATTTTCTGTGCTAAAAGGATGAGATGTATGCGCAAATAAACCACTTTATTGAATTAGGTATATCCAAACCTCTCAACTGTCCCTGATTTTGGCTCAAAATGTTGCTCTCCCCCTAATAATCCCTCCACAAAATGACAAATTTGGAAGAAAACGTGGAGGGTTTACAATTAATAAATAATTCTAATGATAAGTTATAGATTACTTTTAATTTCAAAAATGCATGTAGATTCTCTTATTTTTCAGCTGCTCAAGTTAACAGTACTGATATTAAAAAAGTGTCCCTTCTTTGACAGGTTCCCAGCTGCATTGTGTGGGTATTTTATATTTTTGCATCACATTTTTGATCCGTTTTTCATAACATTGTGGTTTTCTGGCAAATTAGTGGCAAATCATTAAAGACTGAAGTTAGAAAATAATGACAGACATTTGAGTTTCAGATTTCATACCCTTCAGAAAATTCATACTAATGCAAGACCTACTATTTTATTATCTTCCTAAGTTTATAAGAGCAATATGTAAACATTGTCCTTATTTTTGGGCATTTGTCCCACTTCTGTTTATGGCTTTGTCCAGATTTCTTGCTCTGAGGCTGAGAGGTATGACAAATGTATCAGGGCCATCACCGTCAGCCAGAGACATTTAATTGTGACATACTTCTTTCTCCCCACTCCCCCACCTAGTGACTCTGGATGTGTCCAAGCAAGGCAAGGAGCAGTTATGCAGTGTAAGTGTGCAGAGTATCCCCCCATTCAAGGTAGATACAAGTACTACAGTGGCTTTTCATCTGTCCTTGATTTTGCAGAATATTCTGGTTTTCTGTCATATTTTTATACTGTTGATTTATGCTTCTTATTCAGAAAATCCATGTCACTGCAGTGCCTGTTGCTCTGTGTTTAAGTAGCAATGCTTTACTGACCATCAGGTAAGCTTGTCTGAGACTGTAAGATGCAAGTAAGCTTTAATAAGCATACTGTTAAATAATTACCAACATTGAAGCCCTTTTTGTTGCTGCCATGTAGAGAATATTTACATAAATAGATAGCATATAAGCCTTAAGTATTTAAATGCATATGACATTATTTGTAATAAAGGACAGGATTACCGTATTTTCAGAAGCTCATTACAGTTGTTGGAGACTTCAGTCATCTTTGCAGGATTTACCTGTAAATTAAATAGAATGCCAGTCTATCATGTGTTGTCCATAACCTGTGCAGTAATCCTTTAAGCAATTTATCTTGAGCTTGTTTCTTGTTTGCTGTTCATTTTTTACTTTGATCATGTTTTCCCCATGAAACAAGTAGATAGTTGTTGTCAGGCAGCAGGTCTTTTTTGGATAAGAAACATTTTTACAAGTGGGGGTATTGCTACTTTCAGCATGTTACTTGGTACTTTTATAAAGCTAAATATAAATTATAATGGGGATTGCACAGGACACTAAGGATAATCACAAGGCTTTCTTTAGTTATGTTAGGAACTTGGGTGCTAATTCCCAGATATGCTCAGAATTAGTCCAAAATGACAAAAAATACACTGAACCCACAGACATTGCCAACATCCTAGCTGACAGGTTCAGCGCAAACTTCTCCTCCAAAGGGCAAATATCTATCCCAGCAGAGTGCTGCCCCCTGACATCTCAGATGCTCAGGTAAGAGCCGCCCTCTCCAAAGCAAAAAACACAGCATCAATGGGACCAGACGGTGTCCCGGGCTGTGTCCTACATGAACTCCAAGAAGAGCTAAACCCAAACATAAAACTACTGTTCAATCTCAGCCTTACTACAGGATATGTGCCCAAAGAGTGGCGTACAGCAACAGTGGTCCCTCTCCATAAAGGTGGTGCCTCAACAGATCCTGGAAACTATCGCCCCATAAGCCTGACTAGCTTGGTCTGCAAAGCTATGATAAGGATCATCATGGACCTCATAAATAAAGATATTGGGGACCTACAGACGCTGGATCCTACCCAGTTTGGCTTTGTTAAGGGCAGATCCTGCCTCTTAAACCTGGTTGATTTCTTTGAAACAGTCACCAAGGCCATTGACAAGGGGAAGGTGGTCCACACAGCCTACCTGGACCTCGCAAAAGCCTTCGATACAATACCCCACTCGGGCATTATAGATAAGCTCACCAGCTTAAATATAAACCCCTATGTCACTAGATGGATTGAAAACTGGCTCAAGGACAGAACCCACATGGTTAGAATTGCTGGAGCCATGTCAGACTCCAAACCAGTTACAAGTGGTGTCCCACAAGGCTCAGTCCTGGGACATCTCTTGTTCAGTATATATTTCTCGGAGGTACAGGCCAACACGGAAGGACTGTGGCTGACCAAGTTCGCAGATGACTGCAAACTGGGCGCCATAATCGACTCTCCAGCCGACACAAGCATCCTCCAAAAGGGCCTCATAGAACCAGACAACTGGTGCCAGAGCCATGGCCTCAAGCTAAATACCAAAAAGTGTATAGTCATCCCCTTTGGCAAAAACAAAGTGCCCACAAATTACCACATAGGTGGTAATCCATTAAGTACAGAAGAAGTAATTAGTGACCTGGGGACCCAAGTTGATAGCAATCTCTCATTTGACAACCACGTAGCCAAAGTGGTTAGAAAAACATTTTATATAGCCCACCTAATCATGAAGGGATTCACATCTAGATCAGGGGAGGTCATCATGCCTCTTTACTCATCCCTCATCAGGCCCATAATTGAGTACAATGCCCCTTTTGGGATGTATCTTACCAGACACCTGCAGCAACTGGAAAGACCCTAAAAGTACCTCACCAAGAGGATCACAGGGCTCAAACAGATGCCATATGCTGCCCGGTTAAAGAAACTCCAGCTCTACTCAGTGGCATACCGCCTGTTCAGAGGCGATCTGTGCCTAACGTATAAAGCCATGTCCAACCCGGAATTAATGGACATGCTGCACCTCAGAAAATCCAAATCCCATCGTGCTACGCGCTCGAGAGACTTGAACCTCAGCACTGAAATAAATAGGACATGGTAGAGGGACAGATTCATAACCCACAGGCTCCCTTCACTCTGGAATAAAATCCCAGTCGAGGTTAGGCAGAGTCCCTCATTGACTCTCTTCAAGAGGAATCTCGATGAGTGGATGGGCGATCGTAGGTTTACCCCGGGTATCACTTCTGTGTCACTGTTAGACAGAGGCACAGTATACTAACCTCGAAAAAGGGCATAGCAAAATAAATTTAAAATGGGTGGCGAAAGCCAAACACATTCTGGCTAGGCTTATAAATGCCCTAGGGCAGATAGCCTAGTATGAACCTATGAACCTATAATTAGAACGGTGGTGCAAGGAGAAGTGGTTTGAGTTGAGTGCTGCTTGTTTTTTTATACTTGATTTTGACTGGCATTCCAGTAATGTATTTAAAAAGTAATTTATTTTTTTATGTCTCACATCCTTTTTGTTTCCATCTAGATATTAAGTAAGCTGTCATGTAGCCAATGCATTCAAATATTTTTTTCTTCTACAATTCATTTTGTCTTGATTGGACTCTCATAATCACAGTTTGGCAGTGGCACCCAGGGCAGCGTATTTAAATAAAGTCCCAGTTTTTGTGATTTTTAGCATAGGTCCTCCCCTTTTTATTTGGCCACACCACCTCCCATTGGCCCCCACCCATTCAGCTGTCTCCTGCAGCCCCCCCCTTTGATTTGAAGTCACCAGCCGCCACTGGCTAAGTGGGAGAGCTTCTTCATATGGGTGGAGAAGTACCGCACGCTTTCAAACTGCCTTATTTGATCAGCCTGTGGGTGACTTATTTTAGATACCTGTATGATTTGGGACATGACTATTTGGATGGTTAGACTGTAACTCTGAACTAGTTAGTCAAGCAGTTCTTTAAAGGGGTTCTGCCTCAGTTGATTAGCCTGTTTGTGATTAATATCTTAGACACCTGTGTGATTTGGGATTGCTGACAAATGGATGTGGTTCGCCTACTATCATAAAAATCAACACACTTATTAAAAACAACAAAATTCCACAATGGACTATGACTAAACATTCTCATTTTTCAGTAATTTTCTGGAATAGTTTTCTACTTAAAAACAACCCCACCTAATGCTAGGCTGTGGGTGATGCAACAGGACAATAACTCCAGTATTCTTACTCTCCCGCTCTTTTTTTTTTTTTTTCCTGTTAATTCAAACTATACCTAAGACCCATGACTGGTATCTTTTCCTTTGTTCAGCCTGTGCAGCAACATTATCAGAATCTAAACAATTGTCATTTGTGAGCAATTTGCATTTTTTTTAATTCACTCACCCAGGGAAAATGAACAGTTAACAATTGCAGAGGTGTACTTTTCATTATAACTTCTCACTTGTGAAATTAAATAAACAGCATGACTAAGGTTATAAGATACATAAAGTCTGCATTTGGCACAGACTGTAAATTCCATGCCCGACTAGGTTTACAATGCCATTGTATGGAGCAGAATGTTTATGATAAGCGCATGTTGGACAGTGTTTCACATTTTACATTCTACAAATTTCTTTTCCCACAGACACATGTGCATGGTCATGAGAGGGGTGCAGAAGATGAGCAGCAAGACCGTCACCAGTGCTATGCTGGGCGTTTTCAGAGAAGATCCCAAAACTCGTGAAGAATTCTTAGCATTAATAAAGAGTTAAGCCATTACTTCTCCTGCAACAGTGATGATCGACATGAATGAAAAAAAAGCAGAGAACAGAAGGAATCCTGTGCTAAAACACTAACTTCTTGTGATCACATCTTACTGCTGGCAATAGTTTTCTCTATTGCACTATTGTTATTAAAGTTCTGAAGATGTGATACTGAAAGCTATTTACCTCTGAATAGAACTTATTTTGAAGCTTCAAATCTTGTTTTTGTAGAGGGAGAAAATGTTTACTTAAGATTGAAGTATTTTCTATGCACAGCCATAAAATGACAAATATACTCAATACAGAATCACAGAACTGACTTGTAAAAAGTGATGGCTAAACTATTTATAACAAAACAATTAATCCTTTAAAAAACTAGTATGGTGCTTATTACTGTGTTATATATAATGGTTTTGCTGTCATTTTTTTGTATTTTTTAATGCCACTAAAATCCCAAAACATTCAGATTTAAATTGCAGAAGAAAGCACAGATGCCTGCTCTTCCAGTCTGTTCTTAAACTGTACACTTTTATTTCCCAGTTAGTCTTTAAGTCAAATTGGCATGTGTACTATGCATTCTTGTGCATTGTCTTGTCCATTACTCTGTAGTACCTGTGCATGCTACACAGTGTGTAACCACTGTGTAGTACACATATATCAACACAGCAGCATCATGCCTGCTTGTTTCAACAAACTTCAGCCATTCACTTACCTTTATTTTCTAGGGATATTTATTAAGAAGCAAATGACTTATCACTTTTCAATAAAAACAATTTCAGTGACAAATCTGTAATGTTTATTAACCATACAGATAAACAAGCTAAAATGAAACCAACATTGTTTACTTTAACATTAAATTCCAGTAAGTTACGTTGCTCTTGTGTCATTAAAATCTTCCAACAATCATGTACTAGAAAAGGAGGCAGACATTTTGTTTAGTACAACGTGGTCCAAAACAAGAGCTCAGAAAAATGGCTTAATTTTAAAATCCTGTTTCAGAGAAGTGCAGTACTCCAGTTGCACTGACCGGAGAAAAATACACTGGTTCCTTAAGCCTCATTCCAAGTACACCATTTGTCCATAGGTACAATAAGTAGCAATTGTTACCCCATAGCAAATGGTTATGTGGTTTGGTTATTGCCTGTGGTTCCTTCTGTGCAGAGTCTGCATTTTCTCTCTGTGTTCACATGGATTTTCCCTGAGTGTTCCTGTTTCCTGCCCTATTCCAAAATCATGTGACAGGTAGATTGGTGACTGTGTGTGTGTGTGTGTGTGTGTGTGTGGGTGCACAATTGCACACACATGCATGTGATACAAAAGAAAGGCTTAATGATGTAATTCCATTGCCACCCCACCCCGACCCACATCTAGTAAATCCAGTGGACAGCAGTGTCTGTTCATGGCTGTTCACAGGACTGGTCTATGAGTCAATTGCAAGTCATAAGCACGGATGGACAGCAATCCCTGAGACTGTACATTTAGTGAGGAGGATGTGGGAGGCCCAGTCCATAAATGGAGGAGACATATGGGTTTTTCTCTTTACTACCACTTACTAATTATCTCTAACTCATTGAGGTTTTTTTTTTCTCCTTACTACCACTTGCTAATAATCTGTAATTCGTTGAGTTTTTTTTCTCTCCTTACTACCACATATTAATAATCTGTAAACTCATTGAGGGTTTTTTTCTCACTACCACTTGCTACTAATCTGTAATTCATTGAGGATGTTTTTTCTCCTTACTACTAATCTATAATTCATTGAGGGTTTTTCCACCTTACTATCACTTACTGTACTAATCTGTAATTCACTGTTTTTTTTTCTCCTTACTATCACTTACTAATAATCTGCAATTCATTGCAAGGGGAATTTCTAATTTCTCTGTTAAAATAGGCTGTTGCACAAGTGTTCAGAAAAGTACAGTTTTAAGAACTGTTATCCATCCTCCTACAAGTATTAGCACTTATTAGGTACAGTGCAAAATGTCACACTTTCTACAAGTCTTTCTATACGTGTTTTATACTGGGAAATGTGCACCTTTTTGTGCAAACTTCACTTTCCACAATGATGCAGTAATTCTATCTAAAAATGTATAAAACTGGTACATGTGATGAAATATTTTACAGTTCTTGGTTGTTTTGATATTGTCATCTTGTTGGTACTATGGGAACTTGAAAAGTCATTCTGAATGCAGGTCTTTTGTGCACAATATTGTACTGTATTGATTCCTATTGAATTATATTGTGGTAGGGATATTGCATAGAGTCAGAATGGCTACTTATACCATTGTTTACCATTTTAGCAAGACAATGTTTCACCCTTACAGATAAGCTGCTAGGATCTTTTGCCAACCTCAGTCATGACAAGATTTTCAGCCCTGACTCAGTGTATCAGGACAGTTGTAAATACGAGCCAAAGTATAACCATGTGCATTAGAAATTCTTTATTTTGTTCAACAGATGTACCACAGATTCTTTAACAATTAACTTTGTATTGATTCATGTTGGAAGGATTTCCCATAACAAATTCTGCATTAAAAGTTTAAAATTCTACACAACTAGATTTAACTTAAGGATCTGATTAACAGGATCACAGATAAACTCCCCCTCCCACATTTACTGAGCCCAACTGCTCAAAGTATCATGTTGATGAAAGATTCCAGTCACTAACAGCCCTAGCTGACCAGCCATTTCATTGACCATTCCACAGCATGTTCAAGGAATCCATTCTGTAAGCATCCATTAGTCATGCCTGTGATGTATGTCTTAGATACTTAAATACAGCACATGTCCAGCAGCAGAGCAGTATTTATACATGTTCATAGCAGTGTTGTAAATCTTGTGAAGCACAACTGCCATGATTAGCCATTGGTTGGTTATAATTCTAATGTAGAATTAATTTGATAGCACAGAGTGTCTATATCAACTTGCTCTGATATTTACACAATGTCATGCAGTACGAAGCATAAATATCCCCACATTCATGCACAAAAACCTACACAGACAACATAAGCCAAGAACTGCAGTGCTTAAGTGCAGAAGAAATGTGGATGCAGTAAAACAAAATAAACATACAGAACAATCTCCCAGTAATTAAGAACATTGTAGTAAGTGGGCCATATCCTTGGAAACACATAATGGGCATTAGGATAATACCAGACTTCCTAGGGCTGTTGTGAGAACCAATGCCACAGGAGGAGCTCTCTATCCTTGGAAGCATACCTCTCAACTTTACAGATCTTTGCAGAATGTCCAGATTTTTGCCACATATTTTTGGTCCATTTTTCAAAAGATTGTGGTCTTCTGACAAATTATTGACAAGGCCTTAAAGGCTGAAGACAGAAAATAGTGAAGACATTGAGTTTCAGACTTCATACCCTTCAGAAACTTCATGCTAAAGCAAAACTTGTTATTCTATCAACATTATAAGTTTGTAAGATTAATATTTAAAAATTGTCCCTATTTTTGGGCCTCCCCCCAAATTATTAATGGCTTTGTCCAGATTTCTTGCTCTAAGAGGTTGAGAGATATGCCTGGAAGGTCTGTTATTTCCTGTATAATGCCCAACAAGGAGGGTATTACTGCACTTAGAAAATAGCCTGTTATATTGGTTTGCATGTTTTACTATTAGTATATTCATATTTTGTTTTATATGTTTATGTAAAATATTTGCTAAAGTTTCATAGTTGCTGTTGGAGGATGTATTTTACATCCAAAATATAGATTATGTAATGCAACGGTCCACAACCACTGGGCCGTGGATCATTTAGTACAGAGCCGCCAGGCATGGAGTGATACAAAAAAGTTAATGTGCGTATGTATGTGTATGAGTGTGTTTATGTATCTAGCTACATGTGTGAGTGAATGTGTGCATGAAAGCAGAATGTATGTGTGTGTGAAAGAAGAACAGACTGTGTGTATGAGAGGGAGTAAGCAGTGAGATCAATCAAGCTGTTATTTTACACTCGCTGACAAAGCTTTTGCTGTTTAGACAGTGTAACATAAGTCAAAGAAACCAAAAAAAGTGTGTGTGTGGTGTGTGTTTGTGTGTGTGTGTGTTTCTGTCTGCGTGTCTGAGTGAATGCATGCATGAAAGTAGAAGATTCCATGTGTGTATGTGTGTTTCTGTCTGCGTGTCTGAGTGAATGCATGCATGAAAGTAGAAGATTCCATGCATGTGTGTGTGTGTGTGTGTGTGTGTGTGTGTGTGTGTATGTGCATTTGTATGTGTGAATGAATGCATGCGTGAAAGCAGAAGAGACTCTGTGTGTATGAGTGTATGAGTGGAAGAGAGAGTGAAGAGAGAGTGATCTCTGGCAGCAACAAGGTTAGCGTACCTCTCAACCGTACCACTCAACCTCTCCCACAATAAACCTGGCCTGTAGATACCTCTCAGAGCAAGAAATCTGGACAAAGCCAAAAATAATGGGGGGACAAAGGCCCAAAAATAGGGACACTTTTACTTTTAAGTACTGCTCTTACAAACTTAGAAAGTAGATAGAAATACAGGTTTTGCATTACCATGTGTTTTCTGAAGGGTATAAAGTCCGAAACTCAACTGTCTGTCATTATTTTCTGACTTCAAAGCTCAATGATCTGCCAGTGATTTGCAAGAAAACAACAATTTTATGAGAAACAGACCAAAAAAAAAAAAAGTAAAAACCAAATGAGGCAAAAATCTGGACATTCTGTGAAAATCTGTGCAGTTGAGAGGTGTGCTGGACAGAGCCAAATAATAGGGACAGATTTTAAATATTGCTCTTTTAAACTTAGAAAGTCAATAAGGTTGCCATTAGGTTTTCATACCTCTCAACCATAGTAGATGAATGTTATACTGTTAAGCAGAATGTACACTTTTTTTTTTTTGGGTAATTATTGCCTATTGTCTTTTTATTGTACTTTGGAGCTTTTCTTCCTGGGTCCAGTTGGGACAAATGTCAAATAAATAAATAAATAAATATTACGCACTTTATTATGTGCACATGAAGGCTGGTCCATGGAAAATGTTCTTGCATGAAACTGGTCCTTCGTGCAAAAAGGTTGGAGACTGCTGATTTAATGTCTATACACAAGTGTGAACATCGTTACCTTTGACTCCCCGGGTCTGCATTACTTCACTGAAAGCTAATTCCATCAAATCTCCATTCATCAAAGAAAATACATTGAACGTTCACTTCAATGAATTACTTGCCCAAGGAAAGTAAGGATTTGGCCAGCATTCTGAACATCACACACAACACAGTATTTCAAACCCAGCCAGGTGGTGGGCTGCACCACCCACACCTCCCAACTGTATATACCAACTCTGAGATCGGACTACAGCAGGGAAAAGGGCAAATTTCCAATGATGGCCAACTCCTTCCTTTCCCTGGTTAAAATTTTGTTCAAGTGAACATTCAGTGCATTTTGTTGGACAAACAGATGTTCGATGGAATTAGCTTTCGATGAAGTAATATAGGCCCTGATTCTCCGCACTGGCCCTGTACAACTTCTTTATTAGTAAGAAACCACTCTATCATTGCAGCCTTACCTTCTCTACATTTAATATACCCACAGTAGTAAAATGACCTCAACATGGGACATCAAGCCACAGGCCACTTCATCCTATCACCTTGCCAAGTATATCTAGTCTCCAGGCTTGCTGTTCAAACCCAGATTACTACCTGTACTGTCAGAGCAAAACTTCTTTGTCATTTGAGTAAGCGATGGCTTAAAATCAGTTCACATTAAATAAACATCTGTTACCATAACACTTATTACACAAAGCAGAAAAAGAAATAAGGCACTGTGAATATGGATTTTAAAACAAATGTATTCAGTAATTTGCAGTTTATTCAGTGGTCTGCAAAATTTAAATGCTGCTGATTTTAAATTGTCTCAGCAAAAGTAGAATACAGGGTTTCACTTCTGAACAAGTTTTTTTTTCTTCATTACCTAAGTTTTTTAAAGTCACTTTTATAATTATCTGTCATACTTGTAAATTTTTACACTGTAATTATGAGCAAAGATTTTCACCATGGTTTTGGTCAATGTGTTTCTTTTCTCAGGAAACATAGCATAGCCACTGCTTTGTAAGAACGCCTTACTTAATTAAAGCAGCGTTTTTTTTAAACTCAGACATTTTGAACTCAAAGTTTTAAGGCTATACAGGGGGTTAGCAGTATTTGTAAAACTCAAAATAAAAGGTCGGCTCTGATACAACTTGACTTTCACATATGTATTTGTGGAACCTAAAATGCAGACTGTTTTTCCCAAAATACATTCAAGCATTTTATCTTCACATCACAGAACTACACACAGAATTTAGCATTTGAAATGTTTTTTGTTTGCTGCTCTTCCTGAAATAGCTGGATGAACACTTAAACATGCTGAGCCAACACATTGCTCTTTCATACTGGCCTCTAAATTGAACAAATATACAGATGCTATTCTTTAACACCCCCCCCCCCCAAGTGGAACCATCCTTCTTGAATTTTGCCTGCTATGTTACTGACCACGTCCTTAATTTTTGTCAGATATGGGCTCAGGGTTTGACCATGAATGGGCTATTACTGCCACTTTGTATAACATTCATTATTTCTGATCAGTTTATTCAAAGTGAATTTTATGACACTTTCACAAATATAGTTAATATATATATATATATATATATATATATATATATATAAATATATATATATATATATATATATATATATATATATATATATATATATGGTTTCACGTCAGAATCCTGAAATATCACAATCCTAAACTTCATAATCCTCAAGCCCAAAATCCTGAAAATTCAAAATCCTGAAAACTCAAAATTCTGAATAGCACCTCTGTCAGGCGAAGCAATAAAGCCACAGATAAAATCTTCAGTAAACACTTGTTTATTTAGCAGATTCCAACAGTTGCAGAACCACCAGCACTAACACAAAACACATAAACGTTGTAAAGTCTCCGTTTTCATTTCATACACTTCATCAGATGTGGGCCATGTTTTTACAATGTGAGTCAGTTATTTACATACAGGAAGAGCAATTGGCTAATTCGTGTGTACGTTAGAAAACGTCTCACTGCACTTAGATGTTCTACTTCCTGTATGTAAATAACTGACTCACATTGTAAAAAATTGGCCCACATCTGATGAAGTGTATCAAACAAAAACGGAGACTTTAAGACGTTTATGTGTTTTGTGTTAGTGCTGGTGGTTCTGCAACTGTTGGAATCTGCTAAATAAACGAGTGTTCACTGAAGATTTTATCCGTGGCTTTATTGCTTCACCTGAAAGAGGTGCTAGTGTGGATTATTGGTCTTTGTGCTTTGGTACCTGGTTGCTTGCTGTTTTTGGGAATTACTTTTCAAAATTCTGAATCCCAAAATACTGAAAACACCTAGGATACATATACTGACTATAGACAAAATAAACTATATGCATTCCACCAAATATAAGTGGGGGGCAAGCTCCCCTGCACCCCCTCACCCCCTGCTACTTAAATATATCAACTCCAAGATTGTACTTCACTACACTGTCATGAGTTATGTCATAGTATAGCAAGTTAAAAGGTAACGTGACTAAGGTTACAACAGGCAGTCATGAAACATGTGATGGTATGTTTGCCATTTTCATCTGTGGTGTGCAGTCTTGAAATTCATATATTTAATTAGCAGGGGGTGTGGGGGGCACAGCCCCCACATGGGGGGTGCAGGGGGGCTTGCCCCCTGCCCATACTTGGTGAAAAGTGCTATCTTTTGTCTTGTATGTGTTTCTGTGTGTCCTTGTAGTGGAATATTGTCATTATTTGTGTCCTGTATATTTTCAGTATTTTGGGCTTCAGGATTATGAAGTTCAGGATTGTGATATTTCAGGATTCTGAAGTGAATATATATATATATATATATATATATATATATATATATATATATATATATATATATATATATATAGCCTTATCGTATCTCTGTGTAGAATTTATTTATTTTAGAGAGAATTTTAATGATGGCGGATATTATTTTGTATTTTAACTGTTCATAACACTAACATATAATATTTTAAAATGTGTATTGTAGCAAAGTTGTATTTACTACAGTAAGTATAAATGTGCAACAGTATTCATCTTGTAATATCCAAATAAATTTTATTTCCTTCTTAACTCTGTCATGTTTTCATTGTCCACGATAAGCACTAATTGTCATATTTTTCTCTTAAAATGACATAATCTTCAGTGCATAATACAATAATGTGTGTTTGATGCTAGTCATAAAGGAATGAAAAATACATACATTTTTGTCCTTGTTGCTTCGTACTCATCTGCTCTCTGACTGGGACCATCATTTAGCCAGCCACCAGGGCTTACCAGTTAGCCTAGCTGCCCTTACCCCTGCGGTCGCTCTGGCATGCAGAATGCATACACCAATGAGATAGTCATTTGAAATGTAGGGATCCACTACAGCAAGTCCTGAAATGCAGTCTGAGTGGCTGAAAGCATGTACTTAAATATACTAATTCTGAGATGCTATCTTTCAGAATATACCCTTTTTTCTTATTTAGTAGAACACTGGCATGAAACTCATTGATGTTAAAGGTCCATATATCTTATGATAATTGGTTAGGCTTAGAAATCCAGGCAAGATTTACTGAGATGAGTTATAATAATAGGAATGACCTTTTTATTTTTATGGTACATTTTACCTGTAACATTAGTTTGTTTGTTTATTTATTTTATTTTATTTATCCTTTTGTTAACTAGGTTAATCCTACTAGGCTAGTAGCTTGTTTTCATTGGAGAGCTGAAATGGTATTTATACTACTAGGAGAAATTTGGCCAGGATGTTGGGGAATTTGATCTGTAAATGGCACCAGAGGACTGTTACTGGTAATCATTGAATCTAAGATGGAGGCTGTGAATGGAGATAAGCTGGAAAAAGAAGAAAACAGAAACTGTAATTCAGAAAGAAAAAGATGTTTTGAAGGTAAAAAAATAGTGATATCAGGTGGCTGTTTTTACAAAAAAGATGTACAAAACAAGAATCAGAGGCCATACAGTGGTGTGGTAATGGACAAAATATTTGACAGTGAGGAGATGCCAAAAAGGCTGAATGATGCTATTTACAATGGTGTGGATACAAAGGGATCATGTCTAACCAGTAACTGGTTTTAAGGCCATACTCTGTGTTGGGTTTCAGGAAGACTGAACAGAGAGCAGTAAACTGAGAGAGACTGACAGCAATGTTTCCAGAGTAGACTTATGCAGCAGCAGTAGCAGGTTCCAGTGAAAGACTGCAGAAAGAAAAGGGTGTGCAGGTGCAGAGGAGACAGACTGGAGCTGGAGGAAAAGGCCTGTTGTGCAGGTGAAAAAGTATAAACAGCAAATAAACAGGTACTGCGTTCTAGACAATGTTGTTATGCCCTTAGATTCAGTTTGTCTGACATTAGGGCATTAATACATACCGGAACTGAACCTTTCTGTGAAATAACTGTTGAGACATTTGCATTAGCAGAAACAAGTGTCAATAAATGTGAAAGGAGAAGTAACATATCGCCTTGGAAGGAGTATATCTATAACAATTTAAATGTACAGTTAAAAAGAATACTGTTGTTACACTTTAGAACTGAAATTAAACAGAATTAATTAAAAATGTTTTTTTCTAAGCTTATATCAGGATGGGGTTGCAACATGTGCCTAATGTGATAGTAATAAACAGGAAAAACAGAGTGTTAAGTACAGGAGGCAGCCAAAAGTATTTTTTTTCTGTGAGGATGAATCGCATATACTCCAAGACTGTACAAAAATAAGGTGTGGGGAGTATGTGCAATCCAGAAAAAAATGTAGTCCACATTGTATGTAAAGAACATTTTTGGTTTTATTGTCCACTAGTTAATGAAGAAAGACAAAGTGAGGGGGGGGGGGGCATGTTTTTATGCAAGAATAGGTGGAAGTGAATGATGAAAGGATGGAGATGGGAACTGAGGGTGAGGAAGTACAAGATAAACATATAGAAAAAGATGCAGGAGATAACGTCTACAAACTAATAAAACAAACATGCATAGAGATGGAAAACAGGCTTGTGGTATTAGAAAGAGTAAAACATGAGCTCTGAGTCAGAATAAAAGGTGGACGGTTCTAATGGGGGAAGGGCGAGAAAAAGAAAAAGGAAGCCAAAAGATGAACTGAAAACAAATACAAAAAAAAATGGAAAAGGTTAATACAAGTATAGCATCACTGAATGTGACCAGCATGAAAAGTGATGTTAGAAGAATGATGGTGTTTGGATGGTGTGAAAAAAATAGATGCAGAGGTAATTTGTTTATTTAACATAACATGTACAGGTAAAAGGAAATGGGTGGAATTTGAGATGATGTATAAAAAAGGAAGTGATAAATGTTCAACTGCTCCTGTATTACTAAAAAAAGAAGAGAATAAAATATTAGATATAATGGTGGTGGTGGTAACAAGGAGAGTTTTTACTATGTGATGTAAGAAAGGGGCAGAAGATGTTCAGAATAGTAGCAGTGTATGTGTATACAAATGTAACTGAAAGAAAAAATGTTTGATGTGATAAATATATCTATTAAGGTGGTGGGAGACTTTAATTATAATTTAAGAAAGGTGAAAGGGAAATAGCACAACATATAAAAATGCTTAGATTGTAACTAACAGTTAGTTTAAGAATAGGTAAAGGGAGAGAATATATTTATAACACAGGATTACCTTAACATAAATTGATTATATTATGTTTACACATAACTCTATCCAGATTCTTTAAGACTTGCTGTAAGTGTAAGTGACTTACTCCAGTGTAAGGCCTATCTATAAACAAGCTTATAGTGGGGACCAGATTCCAAAACAACTGCTCTCAGTGTAAGTGGTCACATACACTGAGAACAAATGTTTTGAAATTGGGCCTAATGAAGCCGTTTTATGGTAGTTTGACAGTGCTGGATGGTGTATAAAGAAAAGCTTTTTTAAAAAAAATACACAAAATTAGAGAGAGAGGAATGGAAGACAGAAAAGATAAGTCAAACGAAATTTGTGAACAAATAGTTAAGAGGGAGGGGGAAGTCTTGAAGTAGAGGAAGCCAAGACTGCTGTGGCTACACAAATACAGGGAAAGGTAAGTTGTGTTCTCATAATATGTAAGCAAAATATTTGCCCATGAAAGTTACTGTAAAATGAGGTTTATTTACTTGTGTATGCCTTTTTGAACCATGCCAATTTAATTAGCATTTCCGGAGCTATTAGTTGCTCTCACAATCTTTGTAGAGCCATGCACATTTATTCAAGATACAACTGCTGTCATGAGCAGGAAGTACAGGATATTATAAGGTATACAAAGTTTAGTGGAAGAGGAACATAGTACAGTTATGGCAATGCACAACTCTTTAATTTGGCCAAATATAAAACTGTGCTGCTTTATTGTCAAAATAGGACTAAACAGAGATGCACACTGGCATTACTGCCTCACAGTGTTTGACTCTCATTTGTGGCATCCTCTTAATGGAGTACGCACATCCTGTCTACATTTATGTGAGGTTTCTGATGGGTGATCCATTTCCTCCCATTCCAAAGATGTGCCATAGGTGAAATGGAATTCCTTCAAATTGCATGGAGATGTATGTGCTACAGCAGGATAATTTTCCTTAAGAACTGCATCATTGTAATGTAATATAACAGCCATCTGTGGTAAGTTCATGAGGAGCTATAAGTAACATGTAAGTGCATGTAGATGTTGCCCTTAGTTTTGATAGTTTGGATAGAAGACTGGGATGGAAGGCACCACACAGGCAACCTTAATCATTACCATGGATGTGGCATTAGTTGTCACCAACCTTTCATTATGAAATAAAATGTATAAGGTGATTTACAGTTCAGAGCTTATAATTCTGCAGTTAACTATGGTTAGAACAAAACTTAATGTCAACACCAGCTGTTTCACAGAAACAAAAGTTAACTTATTTTTATTTTATATTTGTTGACTGGGATAGTTTGAATTGATACATGTCCATTTTCAGCGGAGGCCCAGGGAGAAAAGCTCCAAGGTATAAACAGAAAGACATTACATGAAACATGTTAATCACTGTTTACAGGCTATGGCAGAAATCAAGTTGTACAATTTCACAAAAATCAGGTTTGATATGGCAAAAAACCTAGAAATTGCAATTCAGTAGAGTAGCAATGAAGATATAACTTTACAATAATAATGAGAGCACTAGTCAGGCTTGGAACAAGGACATAGCCAGTGTGACTTAAAATACTGTTTTAGACTTTTCTTGAATTGACTTAGGGTGGGTTCTAGAGTAATGTCTGCAGAAAGGGTATTCCAAATTTTAATACATACTTGTACATCATGAAGTACATCCGCGGTGGTGCAGCGGTAGTATTGTTACCTCACAGCAAGAGGTTCTCCCGTTCGATTCTCGGCTGGAGTGCAGGGAGTGCCTTCTGTGTGGAGTCTGCATGTCCTCCCCGTGGTTGGGTGGGCATTCAAAAGTCATGCGTAAATGGGCGTGCCTTCGTTGGAGGTTGAACGTCGAGCTGGCACCTCGGAGTTCGTGAAAATCTACTGCCAATCATTAGCGGACCGGAGTTCCGCTGTGGCGACCCCTAACCGGGAAAAGCCGAAAAAAAAACAACAACAACTTGTACATCATGAAGTTGTAATTTCATGGGTAAGAGACCCATAATCTTGGAGTCCTTAAATGCAGAGCACAGTTCAGGCAACCCTTAACAGATGAATGTGTATCTAACTGTGAAAAGTCTTACACAGAAGCAGAAATTAGAGACCTGTACTTTTGACAAAAAATATGTTAGGTTTGACTTTAATAGAGTTAAGATAACCAAGATGCTTGGTTTTGGACAATTCAGACAGTCTAGCCCCTTGGTGGAGGTCCAGCAAACAAATCATTATTATTTTCATTTCAGCAGGTAAGATTCCTTATACGTCTTTCAGCATTTATTTAGGATGTTTAAAAATTAAATAGAATTGGAATACCAAAAGTCTTAATGCCTCTTAGACTAAGCTGAAGCACTTTGCCCTGCTGCTGACTTAAAAGGGACATCCACAGAGGCACAGTGACTAACTTCACCAAAAGGGGAAAATCATTGTCATCTATGCAAAGATGCAGGTATGAAAATTAGTTTTGCTCTCTCCAGTTTTCTTTTGAGAAATCAAAAGAAGCAACAATTCAGAAGTCTTACGAGGAGTAAGACAGGGATAGGTTTGCAGCTGACAGCTTAAATGTGTTGCAAACTTTACAATCTCTTGCTAAAATAGCAATGGCTCCAGTTTCCATGCATGAGCTATGGTTTTTGCCTGCTCAAGGAGTCTTCAAATCTGTATTGTAATAATGTCAGATATACTGCAGAGAGCTGAAGACCATGCTGATGTTCTCTTCATAGGACTGGAAAGATCAGGTATCTGCACCCATTTGTTAATGTTCCACATTCCTATACTACTGCCTACAGAGATTTGAAGGTAAACTGAAAGGAAGCTGTCCTGAAATGCTGTTTTCAAAGCTGTGTATACTACAGAATATGGGAAATAGCTATCTGTTAAATGCTAAAGAGCTCTGTACAGAAGGCTACATATTACATGGAAGACAGTTCTTCTAGAGAGTTCTGATCAAAGGGTATTAATAAAATCCACATGACTGATGTCATAATATACATACAGGTTAAATAATTAAGTGTTTCATGCTTTGTGATATAGGAAACAGTAGTGATTATAATTGTGTCACAATACACTGTGGAAATATGGAGAAGAATGATGTACACATGCAATCATTCCTATAATAGTAATAAATGTTGAAAAATAATTTTTGGCAAAATGCATGTTGTGAATTGTAGTAAGTTTATGAATATTTAAGCATGCTGTGTATGTATGTAGCAAAATATAGGACATGATACATAAATACACAAATGTGTCACATTGACCAGGATATAAACAGAGTAATGATGTGAGATTATATATATATATATATATATATATATATATATATATATATATATATATATATATATATACATATATATAACAGTTGTCTAATTTTAGCATATGTGATAAATGTACATGCAAAATGAGGCATGGTCATGCGACATATGCAAACATACCCATAAATCAAGGTACAATTCAAGTATAGTCAGTCCCCTGACAAATGGGTCACATTTCTGAATGTCATGTTATATATTAGTATGCACTGCGGTGGTGGTGCTGCGGTAGCGTTGTCGCCTCACAGTAAGACATTGTCCTGTTCGATTCTCAGCTAAAGCGTCTTCTGTGTGGAGATATGTGTGAATGGGCGTACCTTCATTGAAGGTTGTGCGTCAGAGCTGGCAACTCAGTATGTAAAAATCTACTGCCAATCATTAGCAGACCGGAGTTCCGCTGTGGTGACCCCTAACCAGGAAAAGCTGAAAGATACAACAACATGCTATATATTAGTATGCATAGAATGCATTTATGTGTATATTACAAATGGATAGGTAGCCCAGACAAGACTTGGGCAAATTAAAAGTCCAGGCCAGCATTATGCCATTAATATATCAGCGAATGGGCAAATGTAAGGCTACAACTATGCAAGTATGATGCATTTGTAATAAGTTATATGATGTGTATCCTTCCTCATGCAAGTGCCACACCATATATACTGACTTAAATATGTAACATAGTGCAACTGATAGCCCTGAAGTGAGACTTGTTAGAAACATCAGTAAGACCTGTAGTACACTACAGTTGCACACATCACACCCAGGTGAAACATTAACATGCATTACTAAGTGACCTGTTGAAGATTTACATTGCACGTAAACTGGCCTGTGACAAATACTGTCATCCTTTGCCCATAGGTCAATAACTTCATCGCATGGACACTGGCAAAGCTAACCATCTTTACACCAATGCTACTAAATTTTGACAAAGAGGAACACATGACAAGAACTAACTCAGAATATTAGTTACTTTCTGTTTTTTGTGCTAAATGATGCACCAACTACCCAACACAAAACACAAGAAAGTATCATAACACAAGCCCACTCAAACTTTGTGAAGATTTTGCAGCACAGCATACATTAAGAAATTGTGTGTAAACCCTCATCTCCTATAAAGCCCTAGAGTGTGAATATAAGAATTACATGAATACGTAAATGTTTGTGTGATGCCATTCAATGCACATCCTTATTACTGGGAAATAAGTAATTTCAGTAATAATTCACTGATATACTCAACATTTACATTTTGCCACACTCAAACACATACTGAGGACAGATCTCAGAGAGCTGTGCATTAACCAGTGATGCCACAGAAAAAGGCATATCTGATGTGTCATGACAAACATACTTGAAGGGATTACTTCTCTTCTTCTTCTTCTTTTGGCTGCTCCCGTCAGGGGTCGCCACAGCAGATCAACTGTTTCCATTTCTTCCTGTCCTCTGCATCTTGCTCTGTCACACCAACCACCTGTATGTCCTCTCTCACCACATCCATAAACCTTATCTTAGGCCTTCCTCTTTTCCTGTTACCTGGCAGCTTCATCCTTAGCATCTTTTTCCCATTATACTCAGCATCCCTCCTCAGCACATGTCCAAACCAACATAATCTTGCCTCTCTGGCTTTGTCTCCAAACCTTCCAACCTGGGCAGACCCTCTAATATACTTATTCCTAATCCTGTCCATCCTCGTCGCACCCAGTGCAAATCTTAACATCTTCAACTCTGCCACATCAAGCTCTGACTCCTGCCTTTTTGTCAATGCCACTGTCTCCAACCCATATAACATAGCTGGTCTCACTACCCTCTTGTAGACCTTCCCTTTCCCTCTTACTGGTACTCGTCTGTCACAAATCACTCCTGACACTCTTCTCCACCCACTCCATCCTGCCTGTACTCTCTTCTTCACCTCTTCCACACTCACCATTACTCTAAACTATTGATCCCAAGTATTTAAACTCATACACCTTTGCCACCTCTACTCCCTGCATCCTCACCATTCCTCTATCCTCCCTCTCATTCACACACATATATTCTGTCTTAGTCCTGCTGACCTTCATTCCTCTTCTCTCTAGAGCATATCTCCACCTCTCCAGGGTCTCCTCCACCTGTTCCCTACTCTCACTACAGATCACAATGTCATCTGAAATCATCATAGTCCACGGGAACTCCTGTCTGTTTTCGTCTGTCAACCTGTCCATCACCATTACAAATAAGAAAGGGCTCAGAGTTGAACCTTGATGTAATCCCACCTCCACCTTAAACGCATCCGTCACTCCCACCGCACACCTCACCGCTGTCACACTACCCTTGTACATATCCTGTACCACTCTTACATACTTCTCTGACACTCCTGACTTCCTCATACAACACCACAACCCCTCTCTAGGCACCGTCATATGCTTTCTCTAAATCCACAAAGACACCATGGAACTCCTTCTGACATTCTCTGTGCTTCTCCATCAATACTCTCAAAGCAAACATTGCATCTGTAGTGCTCTTTCCTGGCATGAAACCATACTGCTGATCACCAATTATCACCTCCCTTCTTAACCTAGCTTCCACTACTCTTTACCATAACTTCATGCTGTGACTGATCAATTTAATCCCTCTGTAGTTACTACAGCTCTGCACATCACCCTTATTCTTAAAAATCGGTACCAAAACACTTTTTCTCCATTCCTCAGGCATCCTCTCACTTTCCAAGATTTCCTTAAACAATCTAGTTAAAAACTCCACTGCCATTTCACCTAAACACCTCCATGCTTCCACAGGTATGTCATCTGGACCAACAGCCTTTCTGTTCTTCATCCTGTTCATAGCTATCCTTACTTCCTTCTCGCTAATCCACTGCACTTCATGATTCACTATCCGCACATCATCCAACCTTCTCTCCCTCTCATTCTCTTCATTCATCAGCCCCTCAAAGTACTCTTTCCATCTGCTCAACACACTCTCCTCACTTGTGAGTATGTTTCCCTCATTATCCTTTATCACCTTTACCTGCTGCACATCTTTACTAGCTCAGTCCCTCTGTCTAGGGATTACTTCTCTATCCTATTGTAATGGGGATGCCTCTCCTAACAGAGTGTGTGACCTATATAATTTGGCCCTGTTACTCTACCATGTCTACATCCTTTGCCTAAGCCACTCCTGTCTGTCATAACTGTCTGACAGACAGATCTTACCACACTCAAACCCTTGCAATTATGCTACACACACTAAAGAACTGTTTATTAACTGTGTCTGCCATAGGAGACAGTAATGGATGTTGTCATAAATAACACACTTCAAGGTAAGAAGTAAGAAAGGGCTTTTGATGTTAATTTATCAAATACAAAATTGTCTGAGGGATAAAAAGGATGCAGTTATGTTAATGTTCATACAACTGTAAACAGTCCAATATCACTGTTGGTTGGCTAAAGCACTCTTTTCCATCCACATTGTCAGTCCAAGATTCAGACCATTGTCTATCTGTGTTTATATGCTATACAAGTCAGTATTAAATGCATGTGCCATAGGAGCCCCCTCACCAGAAAACTCACAGAACACCTATACGAGTGCCATGAAATCCCCAAAGTTATAGTTTCATATGTGTGTACTAGGCCAATGGCCTTGGAGCTTTTACAAGCCTAGCCCATAGAAGTGCTCTGCCATCATGCTGCCGTTAGTTCCCGGTGCCTCTATCAAGTAGAGCCACTGGAGTGATCCCTGGGGTGAACTTTCTATTTCCCATCCACTCATCAAGATTTCTTTTGAAAAGGGCCAGTGAGGTGCTCTGCGTGACATGTATGGGAAGTCTATTCCAGAGTAAGGGCAGTCTCTGGATTATGAACCCTCCAGCATGTTCTGCTGAGTGTGGTAATGAGGCTGAGGTCCCTGGAGCATGTGGTGTGGAGGGATTGGGATTTCTTTAGGTGTAATATTTCTAACAGGGGTGGGTCAGACATGGCTTTGTAAGTCAAGCAGAGATTGCCTCTTACTAGACGATATGAGACAGAGAAAAGCTAGAGTTATTTGACTCTGTCCATGTAGGGCATGTGTTAAAGGCCTTGGATCCTCTTCATGAGGTACTTTTGTGGCCTTTTCAGCTGTTGCAGGTGTTTAGTGAGGTACATGCCAAATGGGGCATTATAGTCGATGAGTGGTCTAATGAGGGAAGAGTAGAGAGAGGAGATGACCTGTTTCGTCCTGGATGCAAAACCCTTGGAAATGAGATGTGGCACATAGAAGGACTTTCTGACCACAGTGGCAATGTGGTGATCAAAGGAGAGGTTGCTTCCAACCTGTGTCCCCAGATCTCTTATAATGCCTTCAGTGCTCAGTGGGCTATCATCAATGTGGTAATTAGTGGGAACTGAGTTTTTCCCAAAGGGAATGACGACACATTTTTTGGCATTAAGCTTAAGGCCATAGTCTCAACACCAGTCATTGGTGAGGCTGTGATTGAACAGGGCACACAGGTGAGGTGCCAGTTCACTTTGTAGTTCATACCCAGAGATATTGTCAGGTCCCATGGAAGCTGTATTCTTGGCCTTGGACAATGCTGGCTTTTCTGTAGGATGTCTACATCACTTGGGGAGTTAATAATGGCTCCCAGTTTGCAATCATCAGCAAACTTGTTCAGCCAGAGTCCCTCCATGTTGGCCTGGACTTCTGAGAAGTAAATGCAAAACAGGAGAGGACCCAGGACCAATCACCGTGGGACTCCACTCGTGACTGGTTGGCAGTCTGACTTGGAGACTGCTGCTTTCACACTGTGGGTTCTGTGAGCCAATTTGCAACCCACCTAGTGATATAGGGGTTGATGCCTAGTTTGTTAAGTTTATCAATAATTCTTGAGTGGGGAATGATATCAAAGGCCTTGGCCAGATCAAAGTAGGCTGTATGAACTGCCTTGCCTTCATCCATAGCTCTGGTGACTGACTCAAAGAAGTCAACCAGGTTGAGCAGGCATGATCTACCCTTCACAAAACCAAATTGTATGGGATCCAGAGTTTGTAGATTCCCTATATCCTTGTTAATTATGTCCATGATGATGCTCTCCATAGCCTTACATATCAGACTCATCAGGCTAATAGGGTGATAATCCCCAGGGTCTGTAGTCACTCCTCCTTTATGGAGAGGGATGACTGTAGCAGTGCGCCATTCTGTAGGGACAAACTCTGAGGTGAGGCTGTGATTGAACAGGGCACACAGGTGTAGTGCCAGTTCACTTTGTAGTCCATTTAGAACACAGCCAGGGATATTGTTGGGTCCCTTGGAAGCTGTATTCTTTTCCTTGGACAGTGCAGCTTTAACCTGTGCTGCAGTAATACTGGGTGCCTGGCATTCTTCCAGTATTGTGATTCATCCTTTGGGGGGGGGGGAGTAAAGTTGGCACTGAATCTGTCGGCCAGTATGTTAGCAAGATCTGTTGGCTCAGTATAGGAGGTACCATTGTGCAGTAATTCAGAGCAAATCTGGGTATTGCTGAGGAGATTCTTGATATAACTGTAGAAGGCTTTGTGGTTGTTTTTAGTGTCTGCTGCAATTCTGCCTTCATAGCTAGCTTTAGAGGTTTTGATGAGGGATCTCAACTTTTTGTTGAGGCTAATAAGGGAGTTTCTCCACTTTTTCTCCAACAGTTTCTTCCTTCTGTTGTACAGTTTGTTAATGGCAGGGGACCACCAGACTGGCTTCCTTTTTTTGGAGGACAGCGTCTTGGTTCTGTTGGATGTGGCTAGTTCCATGCATTTATGTACATGTTTGCACAGTGCATAGGTGTATGATTTGGCAGTCATGTACCTATTTTCTATTTGCATGGGTGCTGTGAAGTTAGCCACCTCTGTTTATAGGAGCCCAAAGTCAGCTTTGGAGAAGTTTTTCATGGTGGTTACCTTTGCTGGCGGTGTGGGTGAGATGTGTATTTCTATGGTAATTAGTTTGCAGTCGAATCTAACCAGGGAGGAATTGACTACTGGTGTTGAGCAAGGGTTGCCCATGTTAGTAATAACCAGGTCAAGGATGTTGCTTCCTCTAGTGGGGGTAAGAATGGGCTGGTCCAGAGCATTGGAATTAATGAATTCCAGGAAGCGTTGGGCCAGTTGATGGAGGGGTAGTTGAAGTCACGCAGTATGAGACTGTTGGGTTGGACCCTAATAGTTTCCGGGGTGCTTAGGAACATGGAATGAGAGTCTTGGGACATGGTTAGGGACCTATAGCAGGCTACAACCTGAATCGCCATCTTACCCACTGTTAGCGGTACCTGAAGTATCTCTGATGCATTATGCTGATCTACAAGTCTGGAGGTGTGCATATTTTTTATAAATATGGAGACGCCACCACCTTTGGTGCTTCGGTCCATTTTTTGGGGCCAAAAGGTGTGGAATGACTTATAGCCTGGTAGCGCAGGGGTGCTTTCTGCTGCTTTAAACTAGGTCTCTGTTACAGCACAAATGTCGATGTTCTCCATTTTGAGGAGTACTTCGAGCAAGTGCATCTTGAAATTTAGACTTCTAGCATTGAGTAGCATGACCTTCAGATTGCATTTATTTATGCTGTTATGGTGGTAATTTGGTCTTTGAAACACTGCCTAAAAAAGGCACTATAGGGGTGGGAGAGCCTTAGCCAGTATCCAGAAACCTAGGGGTGACAGATGCAGGCCATCTCTGGCAAAGCATCGATGTCTGTCAATCATGTCATCCCAAGCAAACAGATACTGGATCCCCTTAGAATGACACCAGAAACAGCCAATTGTTGAAGTCATTTTCTGCTTGTACTTGTGGTATCATTCTAGGCAGTGGTAGGATGCTGCTCAGGGCTAGGGTCATACCTGCCTGGGCAACATAATCAGAGAGCTCCTCCATGTCTCTTTTCATGTAGTCCAGGAAGGTACATCTCAGGTCATTCATACCCACATGGACAATGACAGAGTTATGCTTGTACTTATTGTTGAGTGACCTGAGTGTGTGTGATATGTGTCGGATCCTGGCACCCAACAGACAGCTAACTCTTACCTTCTGATTCAACCTAGTGAGTGGGACATCAGTGTGCCTCACTATTGAGTCACCTATGATTAGTGTATTGGGCAAGCTGTTTTGCCTTAGGGGCTTAGGTTGAGGGGCACACTGTGTAGGTGAGTTGTGTGTCTTGTGATTTGTGCTGTGTTGTGGTGGTTGAGTGTGTTTCTGATTTGGAGGTCTCTGCTGTTTAGGTAGATTTCTATTGAGAGCCTCCATGAAGGTGGGTGTGTAGTTTGTGTTTTTATTTGAAAGCTTTGATGGTGGGTTTTCTAGAGGGCTCTGTGTTCCATGTGGTGTGGTGCAGGTGTTGACCTTCTCCTCTTGATCAGCTATTCCGGTCTTGGCTGGAGAGTTCATCTCTTCCAGTTTGGATATATAAGTGCATCTCTCAGAAGTCTGAGTGTCGGGAGGTAAGAGGAGAGGGTTGTCTGTGTACATGAGGTAGTTGCTACACTGCCTCAGAATGCCCAAGTTCACCAGGTTAATAGGAGAAAGCACAGGGAACTGACCTTTAGACATGCCAAGAAGGATGGTTATTTTTAATAAGTACTGGAGCTGTTTCCTTATAGGATGTTTAGTGCTGTTAGCACTTATGTGTGCTACAATAATTGCTACACAAAACCAGATGAAGTGCTAAGTGAATAAGCTAGTTAAATGCAAGAGAGAAGAGAACTAGCAAGATCTACGGGAAAAATTGAAGAGCAGACTTTCTGGCACTGTTAATAGTTTACCCTATCTTAGTGGCACTGCACGGCACGCAAACCCATGTAAACGTAGGCTTTTAAAGCAGAAAGTTGAAAGGGAGCTAGAAACCACTCCTCTTGTGGTAGATTGCTTAGGCTTCCCTCTGGCACAGAAAGGTCTGGGGAAGTCAGAAACTACAATACAGTCCTGAATACAGCAAATCTGTATCTGGACTACTCTAATAACAAAAAAGGTGGTAAAACAAGCTAGAACTTTTATGTTTTAATATAACAGTAGCAAACGAGCAAACTGATTCAAACAAATTAACCAATTAACCAATAAAAGAGCTCAAAACTGAGCCCTGTTCCACCAGTCTTCAATCAGACAAGCTCCAGCTGCACATTCCTTCCACTAGGGTGCAGGGGAACCTTCTCCAAAAAAAGATGGCCTGAATTAGTGCTCAAGTTATATAAACAAAGCTAGATTCAGCAGGTTTGAATCTAGTCTATGCTACAGCAAACAAGGCACACTAAATTCAGAAAGGAACAGTTCAAATTAGCAGACACAATAAGCCTTTAACCAAAAATTCCCAGCTCAGGAGGGCAGAATCTACAGTCTCCTCACAAGAGTGCAGACCACAAACCTTCATAATGCAAAATAACTGGCCTGAAGCCCAAGTCCTTAAACCAGAACTAAGATACTTTTAGAATAACAGACACTAAGCCCTTCAATCAGCAAATCCCAACTTAGAAGGATGTAAGCTACCTGCCCTGCCGCAAGAGTGCAGACCACAAACCTTTACAACTGGCCTGAAGCCCAAGTGCTTAAACCAAAAGGCTTAGAATAACAGTTACAATTTAATCAGGCTACTAACAAGCAGTAATAAATGTAGCAAAATAAATGCAATTGAGTACTTTTAAGAATAGGCAGCAAAAGCAAAATAAAGTAATAAAGTAGGAAGAAACACAAATACAGTAAATGTAGATGAATAAAGTGCAATGATTTAAAACAGTTAACCAATAAAAAAGCTAAAAACGGAGCCCTGTTCCAGCATTCTTCAATCAGACAAGTTCTAACTGCACACTCCTGTCACTAGGGTGCAGGGGAACCTTCTCCAAGAAAAGATGGCCTAGATTAGTGCTCAAGTTATACAAAAAAAGCTGTGCTATAGCAAACAAGGTGCACCTATTTCAGAAAGAAACAGTTCAAATAAGCAGGCACAATAAGCCTTTAACCAGAAACTCCCAGCTCAGAAGGACAGACTCTACCCTCTCCTCCCACAACAGTAAAGACCACAAACCTTCTTAATGTAAAATAACTGGCCTGAAGCTCAAGTGCTTAAACCAGAACTAAACACTTTTAGAATAACAGACACTAAGCTTTCAATCAGCAACTCCCAATTTAGAAGGATGTAAGCTACCTGTCCTACCACAAGAGTACAGAACACAAACCTTCTTAATTTAAAACATCTGACCTGAAGCCCAAGTGCTTAAACCTAAAGGCTTAGAATAACAGTTACAATTTAGTCAGGTTACTAACAAGCAAGAATAAATGCAATTGAGTACTTTTAAGAACAGGCAACAAAAGCAAAATAAAGTAGGAAGAAACACAAACATAGTAAAATCAGATGAATAAAGTACAACTTTTTAAAATATATATAACAGTAGCAAACAATCAAACTGATTTAAACAAATTACCCAATTAACCAGTAAAAAAGCTCAAAACTGAGCCCTGTTCCAACAGCCTTTGGTCAATAAAATGTTTAAATGACTGTAGCTGTTTTTTTCTAAATGACCTTACTGCTGTTTAGTCTGTTATTTAGCCTCACGCACAGTACACTTTTGGTTCTTAACAAAATACATACCTTAAAATAAAAATGTAGTAAACATGCCAGGATTTCTAAAATTTAAATGCCAGCAAAACTGACTGCACAAAATAAACTAATCACCTGAAACAATAGTAAATCATGACATACATGATGCATGCCTGGTTATGTCACTACATGGGAATCTTTAATATACACCAGACCTAGCACCTGCTCAAAGGTAATGGACCTTGGTTTAACATCATATCTGAAGAATAAAAATGTTTTCCACTTTCAAAATTAATAAGGTTTCAATTTAAAATCCACCGCTTTAAACACTCTGTGAAGTACATACTTAATTTTAGTGATTTATAGTATAAAGAGGTTTATATGCCAGCTGGTATTATTTGCTAAAATTCTGTGCATTACACTTCAGACCTCATCGACCATTGCCTTTAGTGAATCAGAAATATTATTCAAGCTGATTAAGAATAATTTAGGGAAATATGTTTTGTAAAGTACATGACAATGAGTTTAAGTCAAGAATTTCTAAGAAAATGCTCTAATTAGCTTCATCACGAGGGAGCATGTGATCCTGCCTACTTTGTTCCTAAAGTCCATTTTATCACAAGCCCGTCTGGTTTCACATGTTGCCTCTTAATTGTTGCCACACTGATATCCTTGTACAGTATCACAAACTCTCTTTCTGCTTTCATTTCACTGTATATAATCTCACTATTTTGATAACTGAAACTTTAATGTGTTGAAAGGTGTTTGATGTAAAAATGGAAAGAAATAATTTGATGCAATGCTGTTTTTGTCAAGTCAGTACACTTACATAATGTTGCCCTGTAATGGAACTGAAGAAACACTTATGTAAGTCCACAAACTACTGAAAAAAGAAGTTATGTACTCACCATAATGTTACATCTGAGTAGTTCTACTTCATTTGACTTCAACCTGTGGGATACCAGATCCATATCGGATCTGAGCCGGCAATCTTACTAGCATCTGCTCCGAGCTCCAAACTCTTCTCTTTAGCCATAATACACCTCCACTACCTTTCAACCCCCAGATCGAGTTTGCTGAGCCTTATACTAACCCGACCTGAAAAAATACTTGTGACCTATAATTGCAGCCCATAGGCTGTTCACATGACAAGGTCCAGGGGAAGGAGGCAGGGACGGAAGACAAATGAAGTAGAACTACTCAGATGGAACATTATGGTGAGCACATAACTTCTTTATCTGAAGTAGTTTACTTCATTTGGTCTTCAATCTGTGGGACAGAGTCCCCAGCTACTAAACTCCTGGGTGGCCCTCATGGAAGGATATTCCAGAGCGCCGCGGAACCAAAGAATGCTCTCCTTCTGGAAGTCACATCCAATTTGTAATGAGAAATAAATGTAGGAGATGAGGACCAAGTAGCTACAGAACAAATATCATCCAAAGAGACTCTAGACCCAAAGACCACAGACATAGCCATGGACCTAGTAGAATGAGTTTTCACATGACCAGGAGGAGACATGCCTCTGTTCTTATAGACCTGAAGGATGCATGAAGAAATCCACCTAGCAATAGTGACCTTGGAGATAGGTTTACCCAAAAAGGGTTTATAGAAGAATACAAACAATTGATCGGATTTACGGAACTTTTTGTCCTGTGTAAATAGAATCGTAACTGTCTATGAACATCCAGCAGGTGGAGTTTGTATTCCATCTTGTTAACAAAATTAGGAAAGAAAACTGGTAAATGGATAGTTTGATATTAACTGGTGATGCCACCTTGGGAAGAAAGGATGGACTGGTCTGAAGGGAAACCATTTGTGGAAAATCATATAAAGAACTTTGATGGACAAGGCCTGCAGTTCTGAAACCCTTTTTGCAGAGGTAATAGCCACCAGAAATGCTGTTTTCCAAGATAAGAATTTTAGATCTGTGGTTGCAGCAGGTTCAAAAGGTGGAGCAACCAGAGCTTGAAGAACCATAGTAAGGTCCCATGGGGGGAACAGGATCCTTGACAGGGGGGCATAACAGAAAAGTCCCTTTGATAAATGCTATTCACAGCCTGGAGGAGGCTGGAGAGGCAGAATTATCACCCACATGAAAATGAGAAATGGCAGCCAATTGAACCTTGACAGTAGAAGAATGAGCTCAGTGTTGAAAAATATCCGCTAGAAAATCAAGAATGGCAGAAATAAGAGCCATGAAAGGGTCTAAAATCCCTTGAGAGGCCCAAAAAGAAAAACTTTTCCATTTACTGTGATAAACCTTCCTGGTAGAAGATATATGAGCAGCCACCAAAATAGACCTAACTGACGAGGATAATCCAGGAGTCCTATCGATCATGGGAACTGGAGCAGCCAAGCTGTGAGCTTCAAACTGTCCAGGATGAGGAACCCCCGATGGGTGTGAGATCAAATCCTGAATGGGATCCAAGATCCAAGGTGGAGCTAGAAGGTGAGACCAAAGGAAGGGAAACCATACCTGGCAAGGCCAAAATGGGCCAATGAGGATCACTTTGCTCCCCAGTCGATGAGCTTTCTGTAGAAACCTCGGAGTAAGAGGTACTGGAGAGTAAGCATACAGAAGACCGGGAGGCCAAGCATGGACTAAAGCATTTCTGGGGGGCTCCCCTGGCAGAGGGTTCAGAGCAAAAAACTTGCTGCACTTTGCTTTGGAAGGAGATGCGAAGAGATTGCAGCAAGGCTGACCTCACTCCAGGAAGATCTGCTCTGCTACTGAAGGATTCAGAGACCACTCGTAAGGCATCAGAATAGTCCGACTTAACCTGTCCGCTAGAATGTTGCACCATCCCGGAATGTGTGTTGCGATGAGAAAACGACCGGTGGAGATCGCCCATCCCCACACTCTCATGGCCTCGCGACAAAGGGGGTAACACCTGGTCCTTCCCTGTTTGTTGATATACCAGTCCACTGATATGTTGTCCGACTGAACTGCAATGGGTCCTAGAGAAAGAAAGGCATGAAGGGCCTTCAACGCTAAAAGGACCACCCTCATCTTATTTTATTTTACATTTGTTGACCGGGCTAGTCCAACTGGATGTATGTCCATTTTCAGTGGAGGCCTGGGGAGAAAAGCTCCACAAGTTTCAAAAAAAAAAGTACACAAAGAGAATGATATTTATAAAGACATTGGACCTTTACAAGGTTTAGGCACACATTGCATGTCTTGTGATATAACATTTGAGGAGGAAAAAAAAAAAAAACAACTGCAGCAGTTCTTAGTGTTACTAATGCTAGTATGTATAAAGGACACTATTAATTAGAAAGTCACACAAAAAACGTCAAAACGAAATGTTAGTGAGAATGTTTATGTGCAACCTGGTCTCTACAAAGGATCATAGGCCTTGGATTGTCCTGCCTGAACAATGTCCCCCCACCCGAGTTGGGAGGTGTCCATGGTCACTGTGGCTTGGGCAGGGGTTGGAAAGAAGAGTCGTCCCTCCAGAATGTCTGGACAACACATCCACCATATGAGGAACGACCGACAGACTCGACTGAGTTGTATTGGATATGACAATGGAAGTTCCAACAGGGACCATTGTACAGCTAGTGTCCACTGTAGAATTCTCATATGTAACTGGGCACATGGGAGAAGTGTTATGGTCACCGCCATTGAACCTAAGTCCCTCAACACTGATAACACCGATGGAAGATGAGAATGGTAGATTAGAGAGACATGCATCCTCAGGTTTTGTACTCTCTCCGAGGTCAGGAAGATTTTGCACTGTAATGTATCTATCCTTGCTCCAATATAGTCTATCACCTGGACAGGATCTAGGAGTGATTTGGATGCATTGATTGTGATCCCCAAATGCAGGGCAAGGGTTAAGAAATAATCCCTGGTTTGAAAGAGTAGACGCCTGGTGGGAGCAGTGAGGAGCCAATCTTCCAGGTATGTATAGACCTGAATCCCCTGAAGCCTTAGGTGAGCTGCTACCACTGCCATCACTTTTGTGAACTCCCTGGGGACTGTGGTGAAACCAAAGGGTAGGACTTGAAATTGGTAATGATTGACTCCTGGCCAGAAGTTGAGGAACCTCCTGGAGCTTCTGTGCATTTTTATGTGATAGTAAGCATCCTGGAGGTCTAACGAGCACATCCAGTCGCTCTCCTGGAGGTAAGGCATGATGGACTGTAGTGTGACCATCCAGAACTTTTCTTTGGCAACTGACAGGTTCAGGGTAGATAGGTCCAGAATGAGCCTTAAGTCTCTCATTTTCTTTGGCACCAAAAAGAACTGGACTGATTTGGGGGGATGGTTTCAATGGCTCATTTTTCTAGCAGCTTGGAAATTTCCTTTGTTGCTGCCTCCATTTGCGTGGGTGGTACATCTGGGAGGTGTTTGGGAGATTTGGGAGGACCCACAAAGGGGATAGATTATCCTCTGGATATGATCTGAAGCACCCAATGGTCTGATGTTATGGACTTCCATTGCTGCCAGGTGCAAGGACAATCATCCCCTGACTGCCTCCAGAGTAGAGCAGTCGGGCCACCCCTCAGGGCTGCTGTCCGGGTCTGTCCAAGAAAGGTTCTAGAGACCCAAAATTCTCGGACCCCCTCTGCTTCTGGGCCAGCATCCATTCTGTCCCCCTCTGCCTCTGCGGGAAAAAGAAGAGCCCTGAGTGTCCTGGGAATACTGTGACTTCCAGAACCACATCTTCTTTTGCCCTCTCTGATTCCAGGAAAAGGACCTTTGAGGGTTCAAGAATCCCGATGGTAGACAGTGCCTTCGTGTTCTTCTCACTCTGGACTAAAGTTTCTTTGATGGTCTTACCAAAAAGAGTAGAGCCGTCATAAAGGGTATTGGCAAAGGAAGCCTTGAAAGGTTCCGAAAATTGACATTGTCTGAGCCAGGAGTTGTGCCTCATGGACATGCCAGACCCAGCCGTCCTAGCTGCTACTTCAGTAGCATGAAAAAGGAGTCGCATGGACGTGTTGGAGACTGCTTTTAAAGTGGCCATCCTCACTGAGTCCCTGTCCTCCTGCAACATGGACTTAGGGGGAGACACTGCCAGCTCCTTGACCAGGTCACATTGGAGTCTCATGATGTTGGCCAGGTAGTTCAGTGCCTTAATAGAAAAGGTAGCTGAAGCATAAACCCACTTCCCTAAGCAGTCCATCATCCGCGACTCTTGGTCAGGAGGATGAAGTGAGGAACTCTCCTGGGCTAGTTCCTTCTTTGTGGCTTCTGCTATCACCATAGTGTCTATGGGGAGGCCCTTGTTCTATGCCGGTCTATCCAAAAGTGGACTCAAGATCCTGTCAGGCCTTTTGGGAATTGGTTCCACGGTGTCCGGCTCCTTCCATGCCCATGAAGTGACCAGGTCCAAGGGATCTGTGAGAGGGGACACCCATGAAGTAGATAAGCCCATGCCAAAAGCCTCCAGGAACACAGAATCTTCAGAAGAAAGTTTGGGGCAGACCAACCTCCCTGTTGGCGAAGGATTTCCATGATGTCTCCAAAGGAGACATCCTCGGGAGGTGACCTGGGGAACCTTTCCCATCATTCAAATCCATATCCTCCGTGAGGGACTCGGGGGAGTCCAAGTGCCTCCTCTTACACATATGCTTGCAAGGCACATCTCAGGTGGGGTTCTCCGGGGGGAACTCGCAAGCCACTTGTTCCTCGGGGGAACTCTCTGGGGCTCCTCGAGCATGGGCTGTCCCTCTGGTAAAATGATGGGATTCATAGAGCCGAGGGGGTCAGGGCAGACTCTAAGGGGATAGTCAGGGGGTCTCGATCCAGTGGAGAGAACCCTTTCTACCATGAACACCAAGGGAGAATGAACCTCCTGTGGAGCCAGTAAGGAAGCCGGTCTCCCCGAGTCCGAGAGAATCGCAGCCGGGCCCAAAGTGGATGGAACTCTGAGGGAGGAAACTTGGCCTGACAAAGGTGGGGCCGATGAAAAAAATTCCACTCCCTTGGATCCGATGCCCAAGCTCTGGCTCTGAGAGCGGCTCGGATCTGACATGCTCTAGGCAGCTGTCAGAGTTGAGGAAGCAGGTACCGTTGGTGCTGACCCCCTGACTAAAGCCATCCTCAGATCCGAGTACTCCAAACCCGATGGATGGATCAGAGAAGGAGAAATCAGTTGAAAAAAAAGGAAGTGAGCCCCCCTCCTGAGGGAGAGGGGGCTGGCAAGACCCCCATCTGGATCTGAGTATGAATAAACCTCCTCATCATTTTATCCATGTCTACTTCTGATAAGGACCAAGTGGATCTTGACAAGGCCACAGACTCCAACCTTGCGGGTCAGGGCACCGAGGCCCTAGATGTAGAGCATGTCTCCTCTGGCTCCAGGGAAAACCTTGCAGATTGGAGCCGAGGGGAGTCACGGATCGTATTGGTCTTAACAGGTGAAGGGAGGTCCGGAGACCTCTTACGTTTCTCCATTCTAGATTTTGTCTCTCTCTCCTCCTCTCTGTCCCTTTTCCACTCTACAGACTTTGAAATGGGAGGTTGAGTCCCAGCCTGGGAAGGAGGAGAAGCAAGGGCAGGAGAAGAAGGAGAGGTGGCCACAGCAGCCTCTGTGACCAAAACCAAGTAGAGGCAACTGCCTCAGAAGTGGAAAGAAGGCCTTTCAAGGCCAACTTAGCCTTCCTGTCCTTGATAGCGAGCGGGTTAAAACCAGTGCATATAGAGCAGTCTGTACTAAGATGGGCCACGCCCAAGCACATTACACAAAGATTGTGGCCATCTACTGGGGACAACTTATGGCCACACTCAGTGCACCTTTTAATCACCGGCTTATCAGCCATTATACAAGAGGGAAAACAAGTAGAAAAAATATTTTCCCACTGAAAAACCACTTACCACACTCACACACACAACACACTGAGGAGGAGGGGAAGCAAAAACACTCACTAACTATGGTAAACTAAGCTAAACAACACTAAGGATTCAACACACAATGCTCCAAGAGAGGGGAGGAAAAGGGGAACCTACACTATCACTATCCTAAAGTTAGTAGAGAAAAAAGGCTTTCTAAAAGCTTTAATACCCACTTACTACTCAGAGCTCTGGAGATCACGATGCTTCAGCTAGCCATGGCAAACAAGATCTGGGGGTTGGAAGGTAGTGGAGGTGTATTATGGGCAAGGGGAGGAGCTTGGAGCTCAGAGCAGATGCTAGTAAGATTGCCGGCTTGGATCCCACAGGTTGAAGACCAAATGAAGTAAACTACTTCAGATTGTGTATTAACCACACATATGCCACAGGCAAAGTCTTACCACAGCTTTGAGACAGAACATGTGTGAAGCACTGATATCATATCATTTGTGTTCCAAAGCAGTTGTTGGAGGTAAAAGTGATGGGGAGGCCTCCGGTCACTGTAATTGTACACATTACAAATGTGTGGATGTAACTCATGGATTGCAGTATACTGACACAGTGATAATATTCAATTATTGCAGGTTTCCAACCCCTACCCATGTGACCATATAAGCTACATGATGTTGTGCAGACTGAATGCACCACAGGAGAAGTCCTGCTACTTTTGTGAGATAAGAGTGTATCTGAAGGCATTATATCACCTTATTGCTGCAAGGCATGTGTACCTGCAATGTGGTTAAAAGAGTGATGTTGTGTGTCTTCTTGTAACAAAATATTACATGATACTAGATATACCCTAACACACATATTGCATAATACAGTCATAGAGATGGCAGAAAAATCATGCATAATGCATAGATTACCACAGATTTAAACTAATTTCTTACTAAGGCAACAAGCTACAGAACATTATATCATTTACTCATGCTACAGGAGAAGGCTTACTACTAGCTTTAGAAAGGCACATTACAACACATGGCATCATTGCTGTTTGTCAATGAGTTATTTGTGCTCAAATGAACAGAAAGTAGGGAAAGAGAAATCTCTAGTTATACATGTATGCATCAGATATGTGGGTGACACCATTGTAATTCTCACTCACACACACACACTGGCACAGCTGAGTCTAAGGAGTATTATCTGTTTTTGAACAAACTACCTAAGGCTACAATCTACAGAACATTGTGTAAATTGCTACTTTTGCACAAGATTTTTGATTACGACTGTGACAATGCACATTTGAGTGGAACACATCACCGTGGTTTTGATAGGGTTATGTATCTGCTAATAGGGAATGAAAGTGATGTGTGAGCTCACTAAACACTGTGTAGATACATATCATATATGTAGTTATAACCATGTCTACATAGCACAAGAGACAGACACATACTCTCAGTAGTCAATCAATGCTGGATTCAAACCACCTACCTAGAACACAGTATCAACAGCAAGCACCACAGAAGTCTGCTTATAATTATGAGATAAGATGCATTATCTTATCAGTGTGTTGCCAAAATTAGGTTTTGCCAATGTATGGCAGAAATTGATGAGGAGCCCTCTCCCAGTGTCTGCTAAGATGAAGTGTACACAATGGATCTTCTGATAGAGCCAATTCTACATAACAGTCCAGACACATACATACAATCATACTATTCAAGCAATGTTAGATTCATACCACCTACTTATCTACTAACAAAATTTAGAGAACACAGTATCAACAGCAAGCACCACAGCAGAAGTCTGATAACAATACTGAGATAGTGCACATTTGAAAGGATAACATCATTGCTTTGCATGGAATGTGTTTTGGATAAAAATGCAACAGCTTGATGGTGAGCACTCTCCCTGTGAAAATATGTTGTGTAAGTGGAATTTTACACTGGATTTTCTGATGCAGCCAATTTGACCTTACAGTACAGATGCACACACACAATATTTGTGCAATGCTGGATTTGAACCACTTACCTATCTAGTTACACAACCTAGAGAACACATTACTAATTATGTGTCACAGCAGAATTCTGACTTCTACAGTGAGAGAGTGCACCTTTGAAAGGATGATCTCAACAGTGTGTTGCACAGAAGGTTGTGGTAAAAGTGGGATAAAATGATACAGGAGCCAGTTTAAATGTTATTCCTGAGTGGAAGTGTTCACAGCAAATCTGTTGTTGAAGGTATATTTACCTGACATTTGATCCACACACACAAGTTCATCACAGCTGGAATCTAACCACTTACCTATCTAGTTATATAATCTAGAAAACAGCAGCAACTGCATGCATCACAGGAGAAGTTTGACTTCTATAATGATAGATGTAATTTTTTGAAAGGTTGACCTCATCACTGTATTGCAGAGAAGATGTTTGTCGTAAAAGTGAGATAAAATGATGGGGAAGCCTTTTCCCAGTTTAAATGTTACTCCTGAGTGGAACTGTACACAGCAAATCTGTTGCTGAAGCTATACTTACCTGACATTAGAGACACACACACACACAAAGTTCAGCACTGATGTTCTGAGCCACCTACCTATCTAGAAATACCACTTAGAGAACACAGTATTAAATACAAGCACCACACGAGAAGTCTGACTTTAAGTATGTGATAATGCGGGTCTACTATACATGATCAAAATTTCAGAAAGCAGAAACCCATATGGCCGAGACCATATGTTCGACTTTTGAAATTTTGAACATGTAAAAACAAAACAAAAACTTACCTACACATTGCTAGCAGGTGGGCCAGCCCCCCACACCACCTGCAATTTAAATATACTAACTCCGAGATTGCACTACAGTGTGGATGATGAGAATCTTCCCATTCCACACTATACGGAGATGCCCATTCTACATGATCGAAATTTCAAAAGTCGATCATATCGTCTCAGCCACATGGGAATTGGCTTTCTGAAATTTCGATCATGTGTAGGGGACCTGCTAATGCACACTTGTAAGGATTACCACAGCAGTGTGTTGCAGAGAAGGTAAAAAGGCATGTGTCTGGACAGACAGAAGTTATCACAAGTAATTACATACTGCTCAGAAAACTTAGCTATGCTGTCATTCATTTGCATTGTGATAGTGTGAGTGACATGTACCCGTTTCACAATATGGTATTTTGATGACAATCACACTTATGAGACAGCAAATTGACAACCAAGCATTCATGAGTGTTCGGTCAGGATGACTGAATACAAATAATAACAATTTGTTGTGTTATTTTCAACTGTATTTCCTTGTGCTTGGACAATGTGCAGTGTAAATACAAACAGGTCATAAATATAACAGTGAAGAAGTATGTGTGAAAAGGTCCCACACAATCCATGGTACATCATTTCCAAGTGTATCAGCGTGCAGACACATCTTTACAGATTTAAGTCTTCAGTCAACATCACATTATAATTCATGTATCTTGAGTGCAACAGTCCATTACAACATACTGAAGTAATACAAGCCACTCATATAGATTATTTTTGTCTGAGTCACTCCCTGATGTACACTGCTGAAAAACTTATTTGTGCAAATGATGGCAAATTATTAGCGCATACGTAATTACATTTGGAAGTTTTAAAATTAGAATGGGAATTAACAGTAATCTATGATGCTCCATGACAACCTTCATGCAAATAAGGAGTACATACATAAAAACAAGTTTGATTCTGATCAAACTCAGAACAGCTATGTGACATGATTTACACATTTGTCAGGATACTTGCAGTACATTACTCATATAGATGATAAAGGTATATAGCTACACAGCCCTCATATGAGGTGACACTGCATTTATTTGAGACACGATGCAATTATTGTTATGCAACTGTATGTGTTTGCATGATAACATTGACTAATGCAGTCAATATATGTATTAACAGACATATATTAGCAATATTGTCTATGTGTGCCTATTGTACTATGCACGTAAACACATAAAGCCTTGATTGTAACTAACATTTAGCACTTTTTTCCGTGGAAAATATATTTTGTGAATGATTATGAAACACTAGGGACCAAATATGTTAATGCTAGTACAATCCTCTGTGCATGGAAGTTGGTGGGCAGTATATTTTATAACACCAATTACAAGTGTAACATCCCATATGTTGTACATTCAACTCTGCAGCTTGTTGAAAAGATGATAACAGTCTCCTTATAGTGCTATCAGCATGTCTTGCCATAGAGCAGCGAGGCTAAGCACAGTATAGCAAGGGGCATCTGGCTAATGCAGCCAATGACAAAACCTCATAAGATTTTTGCCATAAGCTGTATAATGCCATTTCCAGTTCCAAGTTACAGGTGCTACTCTATACCAGGCATCAAGCAAATGCTGAAGAGAAAAGCTTAGGGTAAATTTTTAAATAATGCTCTTGCAAACTTACAAAGTTGTTAAAATAATAGGTTTTCTGTTAGTATACATTTTCTGACTGAAATAAAATCTGCAAATCAAATGTATGGCATTATGTAATGACTTCAAAACTCAATGAATCACCAGAAATTCACCAATTTTGTGATGAACACACCAAAAATTAAGAATCAGAAATTTGGACATTCTTTGAAAATTTGTATACTTTAGAGGTATTACTTTGTATAATGAAATGTTTCCAATGTGGATCAAGAAGGGGTTGGAGACTGAATAAATGATGAAGGCACAAGGAGGATAGTGGTGGGCTAATAATATATGCAGCACACAGTTACACACATATTAATGATATGGAACACAATTACATAATTGTATGACATACTTCTGCATATGAACCCCAGACAGTATAAAATAAAAGTGTACAGACCAGTGGATTAACTCTGCTCAACACATATGAACTCATACTTTATTAAGTTAAAATCATACATTTTAAAGAGCACTGAGAAGCTGAAGAAAGGGGGAATGTAGGTATCAGTCTTCATTACAGTTATATCAATTATAAAAAAGTTATGTTCTTACCATAATGTTTCATATGTGTTGTCGATCTTTATTCATTCTTGATAGTTGGGTTTCTGTTCATCCTCGGAACTGACTCGGCTGATATAACAAGCTTGTGCCAGCCAGAAACTCTCGAGCTAAGGTTACCCATAGTGCCACTCTTTCCTTCCCTTCAGATCAAGTTTGCCCATAGAAATAATTAAGCGGCAGCTTTGTATGAACAACTGCCCTATCACAGAACCAGGACAAGTTCCGAACCTCCAGGAGTCTTTGGAGGGGGTAGGAGGGTGGGATGTTAAGAATGAATGAAAATCAACAACACAAATGGAACATTATTGTAAGAACATAACTTCTTTATCGGATGTTGTCAATCTTCATTCATTTATGACAGTTGAGACACAGTCCCTAGCTACTTCATGTCCTGGGAGGCCCTATAGAAGGATATTCCTGAGTACCATAGAGCTAAAGGATGCTCTTCCCATGGAGACCATGTCCACTTTGTAATGAGTAATAAAGGTATGAGGGGTAGCCCAAGTAGCTGCTGCACAAATGTCATCCATAGAGGCTCTTGAATGAAAGGCTATTGAAGTGGAAACTGACCTAGTGGAATGAGCCTTGACTTTAGCTGATATACTCATTCTATTTTGTTGATAAACAAAGGTGATGCAATCTCTCAACCATTTTGACAAAGTGACTTTGGAAACTGGCTTGCCTAATCTAGGACCTGAAAAAATACAGAAACAGTTGGTCTGATTTTCTGAATAATTCAGTCCTGTCTAAGTAAAAACGTATTGTCTATGTACATTCAACAAATGCAAACAATTGTCTCCTTTCTTTGAAAAGTTTGGGAAGAAAACTGGCAGGTCAATGGATTGGTTAATATTTGAGTCTGAGATAACTTTGGGTAGAAAGGAGGGGTTAGTCCTAAGGGATGCTCTCTCTCTTTATGAAAACTGATGTATGGGCACTTTACACACAAAGCCTGTAATTCTGACATTCTCATGGCTGAAGTGATGGCAACTAGAAATAAGGTTTTCCAGGACAAAAATTTGATATCACAGGTGGCTGCTGGTTCAAAGGGCTGATGGGTCAAAGTTTGTAAGACTAACATCAAATTCCAAAGTTCAATGGGCTCTTTAAAATGTGGCTTCAAATGCATAATTCCCTTCAAGACAGTTTTACAGAGACAATGAGATATCAAGGAAAAATTATCAAAGCCATTATGGAAATTTGAAATAGCTGCTAAATAGCAGAAGCTGAGGCTCCTGATTGGAGTAAAGTTAACAAATATTCTAACACTTTATTAACTGGGGCTGAAAAGGGGTCAAGTCCTTCTTCTTGAGACCAGATCACAAATCTGTTCCATTTACTATGATAAAGTTTCCTGGTGGACAGTTTATGGGAACCCAGAAATATCTTTTGCAGTGGGGAAGATAGATTATTCTGCCTGGCAATTACTGGAAGTGGAGGTACCAAGCGGTCAGCTTGAGACTTGGTAAGTTGGGATGGACCAGCCCCTGTGGATGAGATAGCAGTCCCGGAGTTCGGTCCAGAATCCATGGGCAGTGAACTAGGTGAGGCCAAAGGGGAACCAGACATGACAGGGCCAATAGGGTGCAATGAGGATTACTTTGCTTCTCAACCGTTGTGCTTTCTTTAAAAACTGTGTTATCAGGGAAAAGGAGGAAAGGCATAAAGCAGTCCTGGGGGCCAATCGTGTATAACAGTATCCCTCAGGGACTCCCCCTGAAGGGGGATTAGGGCAAAGTAGCTGCTGCATTTGTGGTTCATGGGAGATGCAAACAGATCACACCAAGGCTGACCCCAATGATGAAAAATCTCCATTGCTGCTATTGGATTGAGAGACACTCAAGAGGCAGGAGAATGCATCTGCTCAGTTTGTCTGCAATCACAGAATTCCCGGGAACGTGCATTGCTATCAGAAAGCAGTTGGAGGCTATCGCCCAATGCCATATTCTCAGCACTTCATGACATAACAGATAGGATCTGGTTCCTCCCTGCTTGTTGATATACCAAATGACCGGCATGTTGTCTGATTGGATAGCAATTGTCCCGGATGGAAGGGCAGATTGGAATGCTTGCAATGCTAGAAGCAATGTCCCCAATTCTTAGGATGTTGACATGCAAATTGGCCTCTGGGGGGAACATGTGCTTTGGACTGTCTTTCCCTGAAAATGACCCCCCCACCCCATCAGGGATGCCTCCATGGTCACTACGGCCTTGGACTGAGGGGGTGAAAAGGGGTGACTACATAACTCCTCTTCTGGCTTCATCCACCAATTCAGATCCTGCTTGCAACAGTTTGTTATGCAGATTGGATAAGACATGGGGTGGGTTAATAGAGACCACTGTGACACTAGCAGCCACTGAAGCAGCCTCATGTGGAGTTTCACCAGGGGAACTAGGGTGATTGTCGCTGCCATTGACCCTAGTAGTAGTTAGACTAAACAAGCTGGGAGTATGTCTTAAGAGAGTATCACTTGGAGCTGAGACTTTAACCTTTGTAATCTGTGATGAGATAGAGCAACCAGACAGGATCTTGTGTTGATTGTTGCTCCAATGAATTCTAAGCTTTGAGTGGGTACCAGTTTTGATTTCTCTTTGTTTAATGAGATGCCTAAGAGCTCTGCCAGTTACAGACTGTAGTGTAAGGCATGAAGCAGAAGATACTTGGTGGGGGTAGTAAGGAGCCAATTGTCTAAATATGGAAGGACCCAGAATCCTTGCAGTCTCCAATGAGCTATTACTACTGCCATACATTTGGTGAACACCCTGGGGGCTGTGGTGAGGCCAAAGGGCAGCACTCAAAATTGGTAATGACTGGCTCCCAGCTGGAAATGGAGATATCTTCTGGAGCATTTGTCTATTTTTATGTGGTAATACACATCCTGAAGATCTATCAAGCACATCCAATTATCTTTCTCCAGAAATGGAAGGATAGACTGAATTGTGACCATCTGGAATTTTGTCTGCATGACAAACTTGTTCAAGATACTGAGGTCTAAACTTGGCCTCCAGTCCCCTGTCTTTTTTGGCACTAAAAAGAACATAGAGTAAAATCCGGATCCTACTTGGTCTGGTGGGATTGTTTGGGTGACTCTTTTTTTCGAGCAGCTTTAGAATTTGAGCTACTGCATCCCTCTGACTGGGTGGAATGTCAGGGAATCCACTTTATGGCCTTAGATAAAGATCAAAGGGGATATGGTAACTTCTGGTAATTAATGTCTGCACCCAGGAATCTGATGGTATTGAGTGCCAGGCTAAGTAATGCAGAGAGAATCATCCCCTGACTGCTTCCAGAGGCAAGCAATTGAGCTGCTCTTTAGCAGTGCTTATAGGACTGTCCAGAGAAGGAATCCCTGGAGCCCTGGTTACGTGGGCCCCCTCTGCCATGGGAGGGACTTCTTCCTGATGAGTTCACCCATCTCCCCCAAGGAGAAAACTCATCATGTGTGTCATGGAAAGGCCCTTGGGATTTCCTGAACCACATCTTTCCACTCCTCTGATTCCTGGTATGGTATCATTGAGGAGTGGAAAAATGTACACCCACAGCATAAAGGGTTTCTGCATCCTTCTCACACCTGGCTAATGTGTCTAACTTTTGGGCCAAACAGGAAAGAAGCATCAACAGGAGCACTGACGAAGGAAGACTTGAAGGGGTCTACAAAGTTGCACAAACGCATCCAGGTGTGATGGCCGGCCCTTCTGTTGTATGTGTTAGAAATGGATTTTAGGGTGGCAAGCTCGGAGGCAACTTTGTCATGTACCTTGTCAGACACTGCTCCTGCTAAGGTTCCCGAGAGTTCAGTGATCAGGTCCCTTTGAAGCCAGATAAAATGTACCAAATAATTCAATGACCATATGGCAAAGGTCGTTGAAGCATAAACCTGCTTCCCCAATCTGTCCAATGTCTGAGACTCTTTGGTTTGGAGGATGGGCAGTAGGACTGTCCTCTGCAAGTTCTTCTTTGTGGCCGCCACCACCACCATAGCATCTACTGCTAAACCCTTGGACCAGTGGGGTTGATCCTCTGGAGAGGACAGTATTTTGTCAGGTCTCTGGGGGATTGGCTCAATGGTATCAGGGGCCTTCCAAGCTCGCTGCACAATGAGCTTGACTAACTCATCTGCAGGTGAAGTCACACAGGAAGTAGAGGGTCAGGCATGGAAAGCGTTCCTCAGAGGAAGGGTTGGTGGGCTTCCAGTCACCCCTCTGCTGTAAGATTTCTAGTCTATCTCCAAAGGAGACATCTTCAGGGGGTGACCATGGGGACATTTCTCCTTCATTGTAATCCATATTCTTGGTGAGAGATTCTTCTGGTGAATCAATGTGCTTCCTATTGCATGATCTCTTCCAGGGTGGCTCAGCAGGATGAAGGTCTGAAGAGGTCTCCGAAGAGATGGTACCCTGCAGTAGGGTATCTTGCTGCTCCTGTGCCCATTACCCTGTATAGCAGACTGTGACAGCTGTGAGCCCAGAGGACACATATGACATTCCAGTGCAGAGGGTGCCAACTGTGAGCCTGCTGAAACGAGCACTCTCTCTATAATCTGAAAGGAAGGCCCATCTGAAAAGGGATGGGAGGCCAGAACTGAGAAAGACAACCTCAGAACTGGGGTCACACCCTGCTCCAATGAGCCTGCCTCCAGAGAAGGAGCTGCAAGAGGACTCAGAACTGTCAAAGCAACCAGAACTATAGATGACGCTGTGGAAAAACATTTGGTGCTGTGCTAGGGGATTCCAGTGTCAACAGCCAAATCATGGTCCCATGGGTGGGTCGGCTCTGACTGTGCTGAGGTCCACAGAGTAGGTTCCAGAACCATGGTGAAATCCACCAATGGTACCAAAGAAGCTGGCACCAGGAGGGGAGTCAACATCAAGGGCTCCAAATCCTGCAGGCTGGTTGAAGGATGAAGATAAGTTGGAATCTGTGGAGAAAAGACCTCGGCTCTGGCTGGGAGGGAAGTCCTACATAAGATTGTAATGCCTCTGGCTGCTAAGAGATGATCCACCAATCTCACTACATGAAGCTCCAAAAGGCTCTTGGTGGAATGAATGGACATCCCTGAGGGAGATTCTGGTTGCTCAATAAAGGGACTGAGCTGCTGTCCAACAAAGGGGTCGATGGATGGGGTATATTGAGTCCTGGCTGGGGTTTCGACCTTCGGCACCATGGTCGACTGACCAGAAGGTTGTGATGGAAGGGAAGTGACCAGTTTTAATGGGGAAACTATTATTGGTGCCGAGAGGGTCTGCAGTACTGTGGAAGGGGTCGGTACCATGGTGACCATAGTCGGTTCCATGGTCAAGGATGGCACCATGGAGGGGGTCATAGACTCTGGTGCCAATACAGATGTCAGTGCCAATTTAAGTTGTTTAGGCTTCGGTTCAGTAGGAACCTGACCTTTAGACGTTTTCGGTTCATGTGAATGAAGAGAAGCTGGGACCGAGTGGCTCCTCTTCTTTGTTTCCGTTTTAGGAGGTTTTGACAACTCTACCTTCGGAAAAAGCCTCCAAAAAGTGGGTTTTTAACATCCCCTTTAAGATCAATTTATTCTTACACTCTGCTAGGGTGCGGGCACTAAAGCCTTTACAGAGCTCACATGGAGGTTGGACCTGTAAATGTGGCACTCCTAAACAATATAAGCAGGAAAGATGCCCATCAGAGCTGGGCGTCTTCCTGCCACATTTATCACAGTTTAAAGCCTGTGGTACATTGTCAGCCATATCAAAAAAAATTACCACACAGAAAAGTTGTTTATGCAATCACCTCACACAGACACACACTAATGGAAAGAACAGCAAGTGAAAGATTTTTTTAAGTACCAACAATGGTAACACAAGGAATACCCAGAAGGGTAAAGAGAAAGAGGAAGAAGGGGGGAAAAATACCAACAATGGTATTAAAGAATTGCCAGATGTAAGAGGGAAGGGAGGGGCCTATACCAACTATGGTAAAGAAGTAATACCAAAAAACGGTAATAAAGGGAAGAAAAACAACACTCACACACTAATTAAATTTTATGTATATATATATATATATATATATATATATATATATATATATATATATAGTGACCAAGAAATAACAAAAGAAGGGGGGGGGCTTAAGACAAAAAATAGCGCATATGTAGGAAAAATATAAACACTTAGCTGGAGAGCATGGCTTGATGACTCTTGAAAGTCTACACGGCAAACGAGATCTGAAGGGAAGAGAGGCACTACAGGCAACCTTAGCTCGAGAGTTTCTGGCTAGCGCGAGCTTGTTATATCGTCCAAGTTAGTTCTGAGGATGGAACCAAAACTCAACTGTCATGAATGAATAAAGACTGACAACATCAGATCATCTTTTAGGATGTGTATGACATCCAGCAGCCTAATAGGTATTTAAGAGAAACTGTATCACACTTCAGTACTTTTAGTCTGTTTTGCTGTAGCACAGCAGATTTAGGCACATTTGCATGGAGGTAACTGCAGTAATATTGTCCAAGGCAAAAAATCACCAGTTTTGTGCCATAAGATGTGATCTGCCATTTACTCAAGCTGGAAGGGCATTAAGTACACATTACCATACACCCTGGAGGCCATTATTGTGCTTAGAGAATGGACTCTCTGTAAAATCGTTGTGTTTTACTTACTTATTTTTTTAAGTACTATTTTTTTAAATATATTTTTAATGTAAAACAGTTTCTCCACATAACAGTATGTGTTAATGGTGCTGGAGGAAGCATTTTACATACAAAATATAACACTTAAAAAAATATCCAGCCATTTACTTTGTTGATCCCTTACTCCTAAAATGTTTGGTTTGTTGCCAGTCATTGGAGTGAAGTTAGTAATCAGTGGTATGCATTTTAGTTTCAGAATATTAATTTCTTCAGATAATTCATACCAGCATAAATCCTTTTAATTAAGCAAGTTTGCAATTTTCTAAGACCAGCAATTAAAATCTGTTCCGATTTTGAGCCTTTGTTCTTTCTTTATTTTTAGGCCTTATCCAGACTTCTTCAGCTGGAAGGTCCAGAGGCATACAAACATCTTTACTGTCGGCCTCAGTCTCTCATGCACACTTCTTTTTCAGAAAATATATGCCAACACAACTCCTAATAAAGTAAAATATGTCCCTATTTTGTGCCTTTGTCCCCCATTTATTTTAGGTTTATCCAGATATTTTGAGCTAAGAGACAACAGAGCATACCTTTCAACTGTTCAGCCAGTATGTTTGGTACCATCCTCATAAAACATGTAGTTTTCTGGCAAATCATTTGGGACTGAAGTAATTAAATAATGGCAGACATTTGAGTTTCAGACTTCAGATAATACATGCTAATGGAAACCCCTTTGTTCTAGCAAATTTCTAAGTTTATAAAAGCAATATTTAAAATATATCCTTATCTTTGGTCATTTGTCCTTCATTATTTGTGGCTCTGTCCAGATTTCTTGTGCCGAAAGGTTGAGAGGTACACAAACCTCTTACCTGATGCTGTTTCTGCCAAGGATCGCTCAGTCCTTCTCACTCTTCTCACACAAACAGTTTTGCTTTCATGCATGCATTCACTCACACATGCAGACAGAAATAAATACACATGCACACACTTTTTTTGGTTTCATTTATTTAACACTCGCTAAACAGCAAAAGCGCTGCTTAGCGAGTGTAAAATAATGGTGTTTTTTTTTTTAGTCTAAGCTCCATGTCAGCTTGATATGCTGCTGTGAAGCGGAAGACTCGTTTTTCAGCAGGTATTACTTGTAGATTAATAGATTGCTGGAGAAAGTTCATGCTCCAAATCAGGGTACTGATGTACAGTTCACTCATTCTCTGTCAGTTAGTGCTGTTACTCAGTGCCAGGCACTGGCCAAGTGCTGAGGACACAGGCTAACACAGAAGGGAGGGTAGAAAGGAAGAGGAGGGTGGGAGACACAGACAAACATATCTACTTATGGGTCATTTCTGGTAATCTTTGTTGTGTGCTACTCCTGGGTTTGTCATCGTTATTCTGTCATGTTCTCAACAATAAAGTGTTCCCAATAAGTTGCAGTTTAAGAAGCAGGATAATGATGGGTTTAATAACACATACAGCCAACAGTCACACACAAAATTGTCATATAAGATTTTGACATATTTCTGGATTAGAACCATTGACAGTAAGCAAAAATCAGTCTATAGATCTGAGCATCATCTCAGCACACCACATAGGAACTCCTAATTCAAAAGTTAAAATCACACAATTGAAGGGACAGTGACAACAGATTGAAGAAAGGAATAATGCAGGTATTAGGCTTCATCACAGTAATAACTGAAAAATCCCATAAGGTGCAGACTACTATACAGCAACGACATTTCTGACCATCTTTGTGGTGTGTGACTCTTAGGATTTTCCTCATAATTAAACTGTCATGTTGTACAATGACGTGTTTACAACATGCAACAAGCATGGGCAGGAAAGTAGAAACATGGTTAAGACATAAGCAGGATAATGGTTGGTCAAGAAGTTGCCCGTTTGGGGCTGGAATACCTTCACAAATGCTTTAGTGCTCCACTGGTAAAATGCTGTTCTAAATTTTTTCCTTTTCTTGCTTGGTTCATGAAATGTAATTTGATGGAAATAAAGATGTTTGCAGTTACACACAATAATATAAAATGACATTAAATAATACTTTGACATACTTTTGCAATCAATCCCTTTACAACATGAAAAAAACAGTCTACAGATATGTGAATTATCTCAATAAACCACATAGGAACTTTTACTTCATGGACATCCAGCAGCCTGATAAACATTACAGTAACTGTCTCAAAGTAGTGCCTTTACCCTGTATTTCTATAGAGCAGCATGTTTAAGTACATTTGCTAGACGATTACTAGACTAGTGAGGACAATGGCAAAAACTCACCCTTTTTTGCATAGGACATGAAATGCCACTTACTGTCACTCAGCATTACTGCACAATGCCAAGCTCCATGCAAATGCTCAAGACAGAAATTGAGGGCTTTTTTATGGGCCTTTTCTGGTCATGTGTGTTGTGTGTGGTTCTATTTTTCAACTAGATTAAATGTGTGAAAAAGGGGTTGATATGACAGTGCTGAAAATGGGAGGCAAGTAGAAGGTAGGACACAAGGAAAAGAAAAGAAGAATGTAAAGTTGTAAACAGAATTTGATGAATTTGGAGAGTCACCACATCATGGATGGCTGACAACAGAAAAATCTTGTGTAGCCTATTGGACCAAATCAAGTGTGTCAAGGAGATGCATAGGTGAAGTGAAGGGCTATATATGGGGCATTTTCTTTGTGAGACAGGTGCCCATTTCTTTTCTTTCTTTTTTGTTTTGTAGTGAGAAGACTGTTGGAGAAGGTGCTTAGGAATAAGAGGGTCAGATAGGTAAGGTAGGTTAGGCGGCAGGTGCAGAGTTACAGGAAGTACAAGAGAGACAGGGATGGCAATAGACACAAAAGGTTGGGGGACATCGGAGGCACAGCTGCACCAGCATGAGCACAATGACAATCTAGTCCTGACCCTTAGAACTGTCATCACTGTCTCCTCTCTCAATTCCCTGGGTCAATGCTGATTGTGGGATTGATATTGCAATTGGACAAAGGACCTTTTCTACTCTGCCAATTTTAGCATTAGGACCCTTTCAATGATGTCCTCCATTAGCCCTGTCAGCTCCTGACAAGTGACAAAATTGCCCTCTCCACTACTACTGCCCCTGGATGGTACCACTGCACCAGCAGCTGGGCAAAGTTATCTGACATAGGTAGAGGATGTAGAACATTTGTATATGCAATACTGTAAGGTTGTGACCCAGATGAGCTGGGTGTCTGTGCTCCCTGTGGTGGTGCCACACAGTCACCTGTAGAGTTATGGTGGGCTGTACCCCAGTGGTCGGTCTACCTTCCTGTTCTGGTGGTCATTTGGGTTGCAGCAGCAATGTATCCATTAAAAAATAAGAGATGGAGTTGGGGAGAGAAAACAGAGATTATAAGATCGATGCCATGTCACATTTTTATTTCAACACATAAACAAATATGACATAACTATGTTCACCTTTCCCACATTCATAAATGATGTAAAGGCATTAAAGTATCATATAATAAATCAATCTCAGTGCTAGTATAAATAAAATGGAAACAGTTATTTGACTATGGTATATCCGATATATGCTTTCCAGGTTAAGAAATACTATTGCAAAAATTGAATTTTTAATGTCATTTACTATTGCAATAAATAATTTAAACATACTATTTTGCAATAAAAGCTCATTTCTGCTACTGGGAACTGAACCCACACACAGCTAAGCTGACGTACTCATTGTCTAATGCAATCATCAAGAGCTATTGAAGCAGGCATGTAAGCTTTATATAATGGTTAGGTATGCCTACTCAAGCTCATATTGACTGATGCCCTAAAATGTATGATCTGACTTGCATTCATAGCTGATACATACTTAGTCAGTACCTCTCTGAGGTGAGCCAATCTCTCCTGATGTATTGCTCTTTTTAGGAAATTAGTCTCAGCAGCTGTAAAGTACAGAAAAATGCAGGAAATGGAAGCATAATGAATACATGTACTGGATGGCAAATGCATGTTATATCATTGATTGATGATGGTTCACTATACTTACACAACTGAGGTGTTTGTAGTCTTAAATTTATCCTACCATTGGCTCAGGAGGTCTTCATGTCACCGTAATGGTGGCGACCTTGTTTAGTGCATGGAATGCCATTTGCACTGGAGACAGCCTTGGCTAAGCTATTCCAAGCCTCAGACTTATACTGAGAACTGGTATAGTCCCCCTGCAGAAGCCTATGGATGTGGAAATCTTCTTCATATCATGTTTGGACTGTAAATGTAGCACCACTCTCACCTTCACCTGCCATGTCTACTAAACTACAACTAGAACTGTGTGTCTGAATTCATACCCAGTTCAGATCTTGAATGTACCAGCCTGTGTGCAATGATGCACAGCCTTGTCAGCTGCATTGGTGAAACTGAAATCACACAAAAATTGCTCGTCAGTGACAACAGGAATGCTTCTTTCAAAAAACAATGAAGGTGTGAGATAAGGCATTAAAACGTGGTCATGTGTGATGCTCACCTATTTATATATGTTCCACTATTAATTAATGAAATGTTCTATGATGTTTGTTATAATCATTGTTATTTAGAGGTAAATGTTATTAATTAGGACAAAATGGATTGTTGAGACATACACAATACAAAGACTGACTAAACTGGTGAGTGAACCCATGAAAAAAAAAAAGGCTAAAATGGTAAATGTTGCTAATGAACTGTCAATGCCACAGTGGTACTTACCTTTAAGTTATAAGTTGAGATATTCAAATTTTATTTACTTATTTATTTTATTGGCTTTTGTTTACTGGGATAGTCCACTGGGCCAAGCAGAGCCCATTTTCAGTGGAGGCCTGGGAAGACAAACACCACAAGAAATACAGTTAGAATATATAAAGGACAAAGGATAAACCTATTACAAAGTAACATATTTAGGTATATAAAAACACACAGGATGAAGTTATTACAAAGTGATTTGAGTAAATTTCAATGTAAATGGAGGCATACTTTAGAGATGCCTGTATGCGTGATTTTAACTAGTATATTACTGTAGTTCTATGTAAAAGGCAGTATTTGTGGTTGCAAATACATTTATATGCATGGCGTTGCATGAACTGAGTAATACATGTTGGGGTAGGTTCCATACATACTTTATATGGCATACAGTCCCGTAAAAATAATTATATATTATGCACCATACTAATAGTAAATAAATATTATACACATTATACCTCTGCAAGTGCATTTAAAATTAAATGCAATCAGTGTTAACATAATTTACGCATATAAATTTATGATTAAATCATTAATGAATAGATGTATTGTCAAATTCACGATTGTAATTATTAGTATTTAATGTTATATTATTTATGAAAATTGTGTTACAATACTACTTCTGAATCCCCAATAAAGTTATCTGTAAACTTGATTTGGACCTTGCATTACCTGTGCTCTCTCTCAAAACTTGCTGCAATTACACCTTGTGCCACAGGAGCATTTTCTAAAAGTGCTGATGGCAGAGCATCGGCGCTAGGCTCATTTGGGCTACTGAAGGCAGCCTGAAATAAATTTCTCAGTTTTTGCCTACAGATGTGAACCATCAATGTTGCAATAAGAGCCACACAAAACCAAGTAAAATGAAAAAGTAGAATCCGGTCTGGCAGCAAAAGAAATCCTTTTAATTAAAATATTCCAAAGTACAATAAGTAAAAAGCAATAATCCAGTTAAGTGCTTTCATTTGTCACACTGACAAACTTCTTCTGACAATAAGAAACATCACTTCCTTCTGTTAAAACCATTTGAAATTCCCTCCTTTCAATACTATTGGTCCATTTTGCAAAAAAAACATGATGTCAGCAAAATGACAGAAAATTCACCCACACACAAGACTGAAGCATATCTAAAAGGTGTAATCATATAAATAAGCTGGATATACCTCAGATAATTGTGTTATAAACCATTGTAAAACCTTAAAAATATAAATATAATAAACAACCCAAATACTGAGAGTACGTGTAATACCTACGTAAATAGTTATAAATGTAAAATAAACCTAAAATAATGAAAAATTATGACCACAATATGCTGAACGCACGCATAGTTTGGCAGTGTATAAATGTATATGTTTTATGTATGAAATACAAGTATGATGAATAATAAAAGTATAATCATAATAAAAAATATAATAAGGTATAATAGCCATAATGACTATTGATGATGGAAAAATAAATAATAGAATAAATTATCAACAAAACAGCAATCCAATAAGTGCCACAACAGGGCAAATGCCTCTCTACTAAACGGCCAAACAGTTAACAGCAAAAAATAAAAATAGAGTAGGCAAACCAAGTGCTGACACTGAAAGTAGTAGACAGTCCCACATACAACCAGTCTAATATGGACACGAAACACAGGCTCCAATAATCCAAAAGATAAAACTTTTATTCACAACGAATAAATGGCAACAGGTTAGCGCTTTCACCGATATGGCTTCTTCAGACCTATCAGTTAGGTACTACACAAACAGTTTAAATACACCATTTAGGTGGGAAAAACATTTGATTATTCAATATTTAAAGATACATGATACATCAATTTAATTTAATAAAATCATATTCAAAAATATAATGCTATTAAAACTACTAAGCTTATTATTAATGTCTCAAACCATTACACACATATAAAAAACTACTAGACATGTTGTAAATACATTACAAATATATAAACTAATAAAATTATCTAGGTAATTTCCTAGTTTTTAAAAATGGTTTAACTGAAACCATAGCATTCAAACCAGGTGGGGTGTCAGACTTTAATCTAATAATCCAATTGGCTTCCCTTGTTTCAGTAAACGTCCTGATATCACCCCCTCTTGGCCCTGGTATAATCTGTTCCATTATTAAGAACTGAAAAATATGTTTATGCCCTCTCTCCATTACATGTCTCGCCAAAGCATTGGTTTTCATACCAACCCTGATGTTATATATATGCTCACGTATTCTATCCCTTAGCTTCCTATTTGTTTTACCAATATAGAATGCATCGCATTCCATACAGGAAGCTAAATAGACAACATTGGATGACAAGCAGGTCCCTCTTACTTTGAACTGATATTCTCTTAAGGTTATTGGGTGTATAAACATATTGTCTGTAGTTATGTAATTACAAAAATTACACTTATTACACTTCATTGTACCATATCCTACCAGATTATCACTATTCATTTGTTCTGATGGATAACATAATAACCTTCTTAAATTTTTGTTGTTCCTATAAATGAACTTAGGTGCATCACCAACAATGTCTTTAAGTGTATGATCTATAGTTAAAACATCCCAATAGCCTCTAATAACATCTTTAATATTCCCTACATCACTAGTAAAATATATGGAACATGCCAACCCCCTATCAACACCATGACCATTACTCTCTGTGGGTACCTCTTCAGTCATGTCTCTCTCATATACACGTGTATTACCAAAATAGGGTGCAGCTCTATTCCCTCTAAGTCTATTCATATCTAGGAATCCTCTAGAAATATCATCAAAGGAGTATCCTCTTGATAAAAACTTATCTTTTAGGTCATTCAATTCTTGTTCATATCCTATCATGGTGGGATTATATCTAGATATTCGCATTGCTTGTCCTTTCACTATATTCTGATAGACGTAACCTGGGTGCATGCTGGTCCTATGTAAAAGGGAATTCTTGTGCTGATCTTGTCCTGATCTGGACTGGTACCTCTAGTGAATTGAAAATATTAATTGACAACATGAACTTTAGCTGTGAGTATCTTAAGTTCACATACGAGTGGTCAGAAACTAGGTTACCATTCTTAGATGTTTATGTAGAAAGATTATCTAATGGTATGGTCAATACAGGGGTACACAGGAAGAAATGCCACAAGAATTCCCTTTTACATAGAACCAGCATGCACCCAGGTTACGTCTATCAGAATATAGTGAAAGGACAAGCAATGGGAATATCTAGATATAATCCCACCATGATAGGATATGAACAAGAATTGAATGACCTAAAAGATAGGTTTTTATCAAGAGGATACTCCTTTGATGATATTTCTAGAGGATTCCTAGATATGAATAGACTTAGAGGGAATAGAGCTGCACCCTATTTTGGTAATACACGTGTATATGAGAGAGACATGACTGAAGAGGTACCCACAGAGAGTAATGGTCATGGTGTTGATAGGGGGTTGGCATGTTCCATATATTTTACTAGTGACGTAGGGAATATTAAAGATGTTATTAGAGGCTATTGGGATGTTTTAACTATAGATCATACACTTAAAGACATTGTTGGTGATGCACCTAAGTTCATTTATAGGAACAAGAAAAATTTAAGAAGGTTATTATGTTATCCATCAGAACAAATGAATAGTGATAATCTGGTAGGATATGGTACAATGAAGTGTAATAAGTGTAATTTTGTAATTACATAACTACAGACAATATGCTTATACACCCAATAACCTTAAGAGAATATCAGTTCAAAGTAAGAGGGACCTGCTTGTTATCCAATGTTGTCTATTTAGCTTCCTGTATGGAATGCGATGCATTCTATATTGGTAAAACAAATAGGAAGCTAAGGGATAGAATACGTGAGCATATATATAACATCAGGGTTGGTATGAAAACCAATGCTTTGGCGAGACATGTAATGGAGAGAGGGCATAAACATATTTTTCAGTTCTTAATAATGGAACAGATTATACCAGGGCCAAGAGGGGGTGATATCAGGACGTTTACTGAAACAAGGGAAGCCAATTGGATTATTAGATTAAAGTCTGACACCCCACCTGGTTTGAATGCTATGGTTTCAGTTAAACCATTTTTAAAAACTAGGAAATTACCTAGATAATTTTATTAGTTTATATATTTATAATGTATTTACAACATGTCTAGTAGTTTTTTATATGTGTGTAATGGTTTGAGACATTAATAATAAGCTTAGTAGTTTTAATAGCATTATATTTTTGAATATGATTTTATTAAATTAAATTGATGTATCATGTATCTTTAAATATTGAATAATCAAATGTTTTTCCCGCCTAAATGGTGTATTTAAACTGTTTGTGTAGTACCTAACTGATAGGTCTGAAGAAGCCATATCGGTGAAAGCGCTAACCTGTTGCCATTTATTCGTTGTGAATAAAAGTTTTATCTTTTGGATTATTGGAGCCTGTGTTTCGTGTCCATATTAGACTGGTTGTATGTGGGACTGTCTACTACTTTCAGCGTCAGCACTTGGTTTGCCTACTCTATTTTTATTTTTGCTAATAGAATAAATTATCTTTTCAGAGATTTTAATTTTAATATGCTGTTAAGGGAGAGAGACTCCTTCAGGCCTGGCCAAAAATGTGCGCACAGGTGAATTTGCCACCTCAATTCCATTTTTTTCTAAATGGGCTGGCCATGCTTCCCCCCCCCCCATCATTACTTTTTAAAATATTTAAAACAATGAATTTGAACTGATGTGTGGGGTTTAAACAAATGTGTTTTGCTAAAGCATTATTTTCAACTTTGTCTCTGATAGCTCTAAGATGTACACCCATCCTTTCTTTCAGTTTCCTTTCTGTTTTCCCCACATAAAATGACACACACTCGGTACACATAGCACAGTAAACAACCTTTTCGGAAAAACAACAAAATCTACCCATGATCTTTATATATTGCCCATTTACAAGAACCCCACAGGTTTCTAAAATAAGGTTACAAAATTTACATCGAAAGTCCACAATACGAAGCCAGCAAGTGAGGAGGGTGTAAAAATAGTTTATTAACCCAAAGGAAAAATCCAGTGGGTTCTCAAAAGATATCAAAAAATATATCAATATGTCCAAACCGGTTTCGGCTGAAAAATAGCCTTCTTCAGTGGATACAGACAATAAAATGAAACAAACAACAACAACTCAGTACATATAGATATACACCTGGTAATAAGCAACATGACCAATCACAACATAGAGACAATCAATGATAATAATTAGTCATTCAATTAAAATTGGTCATTGAGACCAGGTGGAAACAAAGCTCCCAGTTTTATTATCCATTTCTTTTCTTTAAAGTTGAGCAACTCATGCCAACTGTCTTGATCTTTACAAATTCCATCAATATGGTCAATAATCACAAATTTAAAAGAGGCAGTAGTGTGTTTCAAAGTATGTTTAAATAAGGCATTATTGGGACGTTTATTTTTAATACAACTCAGATGTTCACAGATTCTCAAGCGAAAAGCTCGAGAAGTCTGTCCCATATAAAATGCAGAACAAGTACAGGTCACCAAATAAATGACCCACTTTGTGCTGCAATTAGCCCACATCTTTATTTCAAAAACCTCAAAGGTGTTTTTACTAGTAAATTCACAAGTATTGGAAATCCGCATACAATAGGCACAGTGACCACATGAAAAACACCCCAAGACAGGACCCCCTGTCAAGGAGATTTGATTATAGACTGGAGAACCATTGATAGGCCTTTTATAATGACTAAGCCTTGAGCCTATGGTCCGTCCCTTTCTGAAGGAGAAAAAACATCTCTCCTCAAGAAAAGGATGAAGTCTCTCTTCAGCTAACAAAACATTCCAATGTCTTTGAATAATGTTTACAAAACCTTGAGTGTTTCGTCCATAAGTGGTAACCAAACGCAAAGGCTGTATGACCCCCTTATTATTATGTTTTTTATAACACAATAGATCTTGCCTATTAAAGTTGGAGGCCCATTGTTTAGCCTGATTAATGGTCCCTGGATGATAACCCCTTTCAAGGAATCTACAAGCAAGATCATCCCGTGTTGTAACATAAGATGATGGGTTGGAACAGATCCTCTTAGCTCTTAAAAATTGGGATTTGGGTATGTTTTGGATGATATGCTGTGGGTGGAGGCTGGAAGCATATAATAAGGAGTTATATTCAGGAAATTTTCTGAAAATAGTGGTAGACAATGTATTGTCAACATTTCTAGTAATTTCCACATCCAAAAAATACATCTTGGATCTGTGGAATGACATTTTAAATTCAATGCCCCATACATTGTTATTAAGATAGTTGAGAAACTCTTTCAGATAGTCCACATCAGCCCTCCACACCAACCAACAATCATCCAAATAACGCCGCCAAATATCCATCTCACACATGTAGATGTTGTGACTCGGATCATAAATAATAATCTCCTCAATATATGCCATGAAGAGATCAGCATAAATGGGTGCAAAAGATGCACCCATTGCTGTCCCTTTCTTTTGCCAAAAGCCAAAAGCACTGGTTGTTAAAATAGAAAACATTGCTAGTAAGCACATATTCTGTTAGGCATATCAGAAAGGTATTAAATCCAGGTCTATAGAGCCCAGATCTGTTTAACCAATAACCCAAAGCTTGTAGACCTGCCCAATGTGGAATATTGGTGTATAAAGAGGTGATATCTAAAGTGCATAGTAACCAACTGGGTTCAAGTTGTGTATCATTAATTATGTCGAGGAATTGAGTAGTGTCTTGAATTCGAGATCTAATATGTGAAAGCAAAGGTTTAAGATAATAGGTCAAATATTCAGAGAGGGGTTCAGTGATAGACCCATGTCCAGAAACAATGGGTTGGCCCGGTGGATTGGTGGCATGTTTGTGTATCTTTGGCAAGAGATAAAGATATTGTTTCTTGGGGGATGTAACCGTAAGTTGTTCCTTCATATACATTGTAATAATCCCCTCCTCTACTGCCTGCATCAAAAATTGTCCTATTTTGTGTTGAAATTGAGGAGACGGATCCAAGGGCATATACATATAATAATCTTCATCCCCTAACTGTCTCATAGCCTCCCTGTTATAGGCCACCTTATCTAGGACTACCACAGCTCCCCCTTTATCAGCTTGAATAATGACCAAATTCCGATTATTAATAAGTTCTTCAAGACTAAGTACCTCATCCTTTGACAAATTATTATACCGTATAGAAAAATCATTGAGATGACAATGCAAATCATTTAACACATTTTTCAAGAAAACACCCACTAAATGAACCATGGGTGGATTGAAAGTGGATTTTTTAAATTTAAATTCCCCAGCAGTATCATCAGTATGGTCAGCAAAAAACACTTTTAGATTTAACATCCGACAAAAATTAGCCACATCTTGGGCTAACATGAATTCAGAGACAAAAAAAACAGGAACAAAGTTGAGTCCTCTATTTAACAACTTGATCTGTGTATTAGTAAGCTCCACAGAAGAAATGTTATGTACATTACATGGACCATTCAATGTTCTGTCATCATCTTCAGAAGATTGTCTAAACCCAGTTTGGGTTTGTCTTTTTTTATGTTTCCGCCCCCCTCGTCTAGACCTATGCCCAAAGGGTGCGAATAATTAGTTTTTTTGGGATTAGGTAGCAAATCTGTAAGGTTAGCTTCTAAATCACCTTCAGTGTTCGATGAAGTGTCATCCCCCGAAGTATAACTGGAGGAACTGGCACTTTTCTTAAGAATAGATTTTGGTCTCTTTCTTTTAGGAGTAGAAAATCGCTTGTCATTATTGAAGTTATCCCTAGGTAATTTAAATGACACATTTTTTGAATTATCAAAAGGTTTACCTCTTTCATAATCCCCTACATCCCTAAAGAATTTTTTAAGTTTTCTTTCTTTCAAACTGGACTCTAACTTAGATAAATCAGTCGTTAATTTCTTGACTTGTGATGAAAAAGAGTCACAGGTTTCAAAATTGCTTGCCTCCATACACATGGTTTCTAAATCTTTAATTCCTGTGTTAACCTTACGTTCATAAAAATCAGCCAGGGCATCAACAAATTTGGATGAAGCTAATTGTTGAATCTGGCCCCAATCATCTAATAGTTTCTCATCAATATTGGAAACCAGGGGTTGTACTCTGACCCTTAGTCCACGTGGAGTTATCTTTTTTTGTTGATATGCCTTGAAAAGACGTAAATGCCAAACATTGGTACGAACCATCCTCATATTTTTGTTCAATGAATTGATATCACATTCAGTATTTGCATCCAAAACCCTCATGTTGTTAGTTTGTCCAGAGGAGCTCCCCCCTAAACCAAATACAGATAGATCATCAAGATCTGATGAAATACCCTTGATAAGAGGTGATAGTGCCATATTTCAACCTGTAAGCCCAAATCCTAAAGGTACAAAAAGATATAGATTTTATCCTAATATCCACAACCAAAAAGCACAAAGCACAACAGCAACTCAAATATGACAGTTATAAAAATTGCTTGCAAACTAAAAAAAATAGTTAAACAATATATCAATAGTGCACAGACCGTTTAAATAATGCCAAAAATAAATAACTATCAAAATGCTAAATGAAGATCAATATACAATAAACAGATTAGGTATGCTGTAAAAATGTGCCCACAGGCGATTTTGCCACCCCAATTCCATTTTTTCTAAATGGGCTGGCCATACCCCCCCATCATTGTTTTTTAAAATATCTAAAACAATGAATTTGAATGGATGTGTGGGGTTTAAACAAATGTGTTTTGCTAAAGCATTATTTAAACCTTGTCTCTAATAGCTCTACGATGTTCACCCATCCTTTCTTTCAGTTTCCTTTCTGTTTTCCCCACATAAAATGACACACAGTGGGTACACATAGCACAATAAACAACCTTTTTGGAAAAACAACAAAATCTACCCATGATGTTTATATATTGCCCATTTACAAGAACCCTACAGGTTTCTAAAATGAGGTTACAAAATTTACATCGACCACATTTATACATGCAGCCTTGACAGTTGTTATTAAAAGTAGTCTCAAAACATTTCTTGAGGTTGCAACCTTTTTTGTACACAATGAGGGGATGTATATCTAATTTATTCCTGAGCAAAGAATCATTCAACAAAAAATCCCAATTTTTCTCTAAAATAGATCTAATAGCAGAGCTGTCGGAATTAAAAGTGGTAACAAAACACTTAAAATTCCAATTAACAGTATTATTGTTATTAGTAGAAGTCATCTGATTGTTCTCTGGGTTAAGTATTGTTGAATGTTTATTTTCATTATTGCTTGGAATAAAAATATTAGGGTTTGTTTCTTGCACAATGGTTTCATTTGTTAACAAGGATTTAAAGTGACCAATACTTCTCTTGTTGTGAACCTCCTGTATAACATCATCCACCAAAGAAGTTGGGTAACCTATGTGTAAAAACATGTTTTTTTAGAAGTTCACATTCAGATATGAAGTCATCCCATTTAGTGACCATTCTAGCTGCCCTCACAAATTGTCACTTTAGGACAGCTCGTTTCTGTGTATGTGGATGGCAGCTTTAGTAGTGCAAAAAACTATTACTGCAGGTTTGCTTGCGGAAGATTTTTGATATAAAGCAATTAGTTTCGTAACCTTTTCTCAATAGAACATCTAAGTAAGAAATCTGGTTAAAATCCTTAACAGCTGTAAATTTTAAAAAAGAAGTAGTTTGATTAATATAATTCACAAAGTCATCAATTAATGTACTTCCACCATTCCACAAAATAAATATATCATGTAAAAAGCGTAGGTATATCTTACAATACTGAAAAAATGTAGATGGAAAAATGTATTGTTTTTCCCATACACACACGACTATATTCACGTATAGGCCCCCGCACGGGGAACGCATAGCTACTCCCTCATTCTGTAAGAATAATTTACTGTTGAACATTATAAAGTTGTTTTTAAGTACAGTGTCCAGCAGTTGTTCATACAGGTTGATTTTACTTTGTGTGAAACCCCTTTTAGTCAGGAAATTATTTACCCATTCGATACCAGTCCCATGTGGTATGACATAATATAAATCCTTTACACCCACAGTAATTAATATATCTACTTTATCAAATTGGGCTTGTTTTATCCTAGTTAGAAAGTCCCAAGAGTCTTTGCACAAGTGAGATTCTGCCATAACAAACTGTTTTAATTTTCCATCCAAGTATTTGGCTATAGGATTAGTTATCGAACCTTGTGCATCAACAGTGGGTCTCATAGGTGGTTTTATAATATTCTTATGGATTTTAGGGACTCCAAACAGGACAGGTGTCCTGGGATATATTATAGTCATGTAAATTAACTCAGCCATATCAATACTACTCTCAATAAAAAGATCATATAGAATGCCCCTTATACGTCTATGTGCTCCATTCATTTCATTTATAGAACTTGGCTATAAGTATGACTGGTTAAAATTTCTTCCATGATATGTAAGTAATCATTTCGATTAAAAATAACCATACCACCCCCCTTGTCAGGTTTTATTAACCTGATATTTTTAGAATTCATTAACATTTTTAAATCATTGTTCTCGGTTCTAGTTAGATTGTACCTCCTTTTGCAATGTTTGTCAATAGTTCGGAGGTCCAATTCACACATTTTTTCAAAAACTTCTAAATTTGGGTGTAGTGGTGGGTTATATGTACTAGAGACATAAAATGGATTGATCAATTGCATATTTGGCTGAAATAAAAAAAGAGAAATTAAGTTTACGCACAAATAATTTTAAATCAATAATAGTCTGAACTAGATTAATGTTCTGATTAGGGACAAATGTTAACTCCCTTGATAACAAATCACAAATAGATGTATCAAATTCTAAACAAAAGTAATTATACACAGTAAAATAATTTGCTCTATTAGTCAGAATTTTAAGCTCAGGGTGAATGTTAGGGCTCATTGCCTGCGACCTCGCCATGGTCCCTTGTAGTTGTTGCCCCTCCCCCTGTTCATGTAGGACCCATTCCATTGTTGTTCACCGCTGACTGGCCAGCTGTTCCCGGCTTGGCGGTTGTACTGATTTTGCTTCTGTTGTATCCTTTCTGATCTTCTCAAGGGGGGATACATGCCCACGTCTAAAAAAAAATGTTCATTGTTATCAGTCGCTTCATTCCTGTTGTTGTAAGTTTGGCCCTCATGTTGATTGACTAGAAGAGAGTTATCAGTCAATTTTGAACCCCATTGCTGTGATTTTTGGGGGTGGGGGATATGCATTGTTTTTCTGATATGCAAATACATCACGTTCAATTTTTTTACTTTTCCTTTCTTTAATTATATTCATTTTCTCATCTATTGATTTAAAAACTCTCTCATAGTCAAAGTTATAATGATTAAACCCTGAATCTTGTTTCACTAATTTATCCAATTCATCAGCTTTTTTTTGTTAGAGCTTCAATGGTTTTACAATTGTCATTAATAACTAGTGTCATATAATCTGCACCAAATGTGTTGAATAATTTCAACAATTCATTATGTAGGCTTGAATTAGGTATTAATCCAGTAGGAAAACACCAAATGCGTAGCCCTTTAAGCACAAAATTCTTCCTTAAACATTCACCAAAGTAAATGTCCATTTGCAGGCTTTTTATTTTCATTAACACATAATCCAAATTGGACAATTTGTCCTGAAAAGATTTTTGTGTACCTCGTGACAGGGTATTTACTTGTGTAAATCCAGTTGTATTGTTGAGCCACGCTGTCAGCGATCTCCACTGTGCAGAATTTGAAGGAGCATTTGTGCATTGTTCAGTAGGTAAACTGGCCACCTTGTTAGGCAAATTCACTTCTCGGTGCAAAGAGATAGACGGTGAAGTTAAATTAACTGTATCTTGAATGGTATTACTTGCTTCACATGGTGGAGAGATGTAGATGGAAGTTGTGAGAGAGAACGCTGTTCTAAAGCAGCAAGTCTATCAGACGTTGAATTAAAATAGTTAAATCTCCAAGTGCATTATTTTGTGTTTCGTTAGTCTCCACCAAAGCCGGTTCCACGATGCTCACAGCACGAACCAAACTTGCCTTAAAAGCCACACAAAACCAAGTAAAATGAAAAAGTAGAATCCGGTCTGGCAGCAAAAGAAAACCTTTTAATTAAAATATTCCAAAGTACAATAAGTAAAAAGCAATAATCCAGGTAAGCGCTTTCGTTTGTCACACTGACAAACTTCTTCTGACAATAAGAAACATCACTTCCTTCTGTTAAAACCATTTGAAATACCCTCCTTTCAATACTATTGGTCCATTTAGCAAAAAAACATGATGTCAGCAAAATGACAGCAAATTCACCTCCTGCACCTTAGACACACAAGACTGAAACATATCTAAAAGGTGTAGTCATAAGCTGAATATACCTCAGATAATTGCGTTATAGAACCATTGTAAAACCTTAAAAATATAAATATAATAAACAACCCAAATAATGAGAGTACGTGTAATACCTACGTAAATAGTTATAAATGTAAAATAAACCTAAAATAATGAAAAATTATGACCACAATATGCTGAACACACGCATAGTTTGGCGGTGTATAAATGTATATGTTTTATGTATGAAATACAAGTATGATGAGTAATGAAAGTATAATACTAATAATAAGTTATGTTCTTACCATAACATTCCATGTTAGTTGTCTTCTTCTCACCTTCTTTCTTGCTGGATGGGTTTGGAGCCGATCCTTGGCTCAGACTCGGCCTATACTATAGCTCGAGAGCTATTTTTACCGGCTCGAGGCAGCCCTATAACCCACAATACCATGCGCTAACTCCCCAGATCTCGTTTGGAAGCTAAGACATAGTATAAATATAATATCATAATCCTCATTTGCAAGTACGGGCTCCCTGCTAGTAACATTAAGGATATGGGGAAACCGTAACATGTTATATCTCCAGAAATGGAAGGACTCAGAGACCTCAAGTCTATCCAGGCTAGGGGGCAGGAGGGAGGGAAGCAAGAAAGAAGGCGAGAAGAAGACAACTAACATGGAATGTTATGGTAAGAACATAACTTCTTAATGTTAAGTTGTCACTCTCGCCTTCATTCTTGCTGGATGGGACAGCGTCCCTAGCATCTTAGTCCTGGGTGACTCAATGGAACAGACTCCTGAGTACAGTGGAACCAAAGTCAGCTCTATTTCTGGAGGCTATATCAAGTTTGTAATGGGTAATAAAGGTATGTTTGGAAGCCCATGTAGCTGCTGCACATATGGCATCTAGTGGTAACCTTGCTTGAAATGCCGTTGATGTTGATAGTGCCCTGGTTGAATGAGCCATAGGCCTAGATGGAAGTTGCCTGTGTCTCAACTCATAGACAAAGGTAATAATAGATGTCAACCATCTGGAAAGAGTAACCTTCGATACCGGAAGCCCTTTCTTTCCTGCAGCATAAGAGAGAAAGAGCTGGTCTGACTTTGAGTTTTGGCAATGAACATCTAATGAATGTAATTTCTGTTCAGCCCTGTTGGCATAGTCTGGGAAGAAGACAGGCAAGTCAATGGAGTGGTTTAGATTTGCTTCCGAGGACACTTTCGGTAGGGAGGAAGGGTTTGTTCTGAGAGTTACCCTGTCTTTGTGGAAGACCAAATAAGGGGGATGGACAGACAAGGCTTGAAGTTCCGATACCCTTCTGGCAGATGTTATGGCTACTAAAAACAGAGTTTTCCAAGAAAGAAGCTTGAGGGAGCAAGAAGCTGCAGGTCCAAAAGGAGGCAGAATCAATGAGGTTAGAACTAAATTCAAATCCCATTGTGGAGGTGGATCTTTAACTGGAGGTCTAAGCAAAAAGATGCCCTTGAGGAAGGCTTTACAGAGTTTGTGGGACATAATATTTGCTTCTGAGAGCCCAGCATGAAAATTAGCAATGGCCGCTAATTGTACCCTGATAGTGGCCGACGATGACCCTGAATGAAAAAGCTCGGCCAGAAAGTCTAGAACCTTATGAATGGGTGCATGGAAAGGATCTAGGGACCTAGTTTGTGCCCAATGCGAAAAATGCTTCCATTTACTCGCATACGTCTTCCTAGTATTGGACTTATGGGAAGCCAGAATGATATCGCGAACAGGAGGAGAAATGAGGGGAAGCCTGGCTATGGCTGGAAGTGGAGCAACCAAGCTGTGAGGTTGAGGGAATGAAGAGACTGATGCAGCTTGCCCGTGAGATGGGTCAACAGATCCGGAAGGAGTTCCAGATGCCAAGGCTGTTCCAGCAGTTAACTGTGCAGGAACGGAAACTTTTAGTTATGTACTCACCATAACTTCAGATGTTTGGGATCCATCTCGCCTACATTCTGACTGATGGGTTCGGAGCCGATCCCTCGGCTCCGACTCGGCACGCTTATGCCAAAGAGCGAAGTCTCTTATTGGCTGAGCTTACTATATCCCAGGATGCACCACTACCAGTCCCCCAGATCTAGTTTGTCTGCATACATGCACACACGCACGCACTGCTTATATAACATTGCCAGATGAAACAAGATAAAAACAGTAGAACTCAAACCGCTCAATCTCTTCTGATCTCCAAGGCAGGGGGAAGGAGGGTGGGTATTAGGAATGTAGGCGAGATGGATCCCAAACATCTGAAGTTATGGTGAGTACATAACTAAAAGATGTTATGTGATCCTATCTCGCCTACATTCTGACTGATGGGACAGCGTCCCTAGCACCTGAATCCTGGGTGGCTCACTGGAAAACACTCCTGAGTACCGTGGAACCAAATGATGCTCGCCCTTTAGATGCCACATCCAATTTATAGTGGGAAATGAAAGTGTGCGGGTTGGACCAAGTAGCCGCAGCACAAATCTCGAAATAGCGAGCTTGGAATGAAAGCAATAGAGGTAGCCATAGCTCTGGTAGAGTGAGCTTTGATAGATGTTGTAAGTTGCTTATTTGAAGAGGAATAAGCCCGAGTTATGCAATCTCTAATCCATTTGGAAATAGTAGCTTTAGTGATGGTTTTACCCAATTTATTATCTGAAAAGGACACAAACAATTGGTCTGTTTCTCTAATTTGTTGAGTCCTGTCTAGATAGAAGCGCAATTGCCTGTGAACATCCAATTTATGCAAAGTGTATTCCGCTTCATTTGAAAATTTTGGAAAGAAAACTGGTAGCTCTAGAGATTGTTGGAGACAGAGACTAGAACAAACTTTTGGAACAAAAGATGGAGTTCTGAAACTCTTCTTGCAGAGGTAATTGCAACTAAGAAGGCAGTTTTCCAAGACAGATATTTCAACTCACATGTAGCAGCCGGTTCAAAAGGGGAAGATGTTAAGGCACGAAGTACCAAATCAAGATCCCACGGAGGCGCAAGATGAAAAACTGGGGGTCTTAAAAGCACAGCACCTTTCATGAAAGTTTTACATAATCTGCTGCTCATCAACGGTGGGTCTATAGATTCGTGAAATTTGGAGATAGCTGCTAGTTGGACTTTAATAGTAGAGACTGAAGATCCTTGATTAAACAAGGATGTTAAAAATTTTAAGACCTCTGGTATCGGGGCAGTAATAGGGTCTAAGCCTCTGAGTTGAGCCCAGATAGCAAACCTCTTCCACTTACTGAGATACAATTTCTTAGTGGTGGGTTTGTGGGCTGAAGATAAAATGTGAATAACTTCCGGGTCTAAGGTGTGATTTCTGAGTAAGGTCGGAAGTGGAGGAGCCAAGCTGTTAATTTCAAAGTTTGAAGGGACTGGTGCTGTCGTCCCGACTGATGAATCAGCAGGTCCGGAGTTAGATCCAAAAACCAAGGACCGTCCAGAGCAAATTTCTTTAGGTAGGGGAACCATACCTGACGAGGCCAGTACGGAGCAATTAGAATCATTGTGGACCCCAATTGGGAAGCTTTCTGGATGACTTTGGGGAGGAGTGGAACCGGAGGAAAAGCATAAAGTAGTCCTGTTGGCCAAGGTTGGACTAGAGCATCCGTAGCTGCCTCCCCCTGACACGGAGTCAAGGAAAAGAACCTTTTGTACTTTGTGTTTTGTGGTGTTGCAAATAGGTCACAGCACGGGGTCCCCCATCTTCTGAAAACCTGAGCTGCTACTGTTTCGTTCAGGGACCACTCGTGAGGAGAGAGAATCGTCCTGCTTAATCTGTCTGCCAATACATTGGATTTTCCTGGAATGTGGGTCGCTACCAGGAAGCGGTTGGTAGCTACTGCCCATTCCCACACCCTCATGGCCTCTCTGCAAAGGGGGTAAGATCTGGTCCCTCCTTGTTTGTTTAGATACCAGACCACCGACATGTTGTCTGTGTGGATAGCGATAATGCCTTGAGGGAGAAACTTGTGGAGGGCTTGTAGGGACAGAAGTACAGCCCTCATTTCCAATACATTGATATGGAGAAAAGTTTCGTCTGGAAGCCAAGAACCCTGAACTAACCTGCCCAGACAATGCCCCCCCACCCCGTCTGGGAGGCATCCGTTGTCAAGGTGGCCACGGAGGGGTATAACAAAAGGTCTTCCCTGATTCAGATTGGATGGCTGAAGCCACCAGCGGAGGTCCTGTTTGCACGTTGCTGTAATCAATATGAGATGATTGAGGGGGAGATCCTGAAAAGACCATTGTGTCGATAACAGCCACTGAAGAATCCTCATGTGCAATCTTGCCAGCGGAACTAAGAGAACCGTGGCAGACATTGAACCTAAAAGTTGCAGGACCAACCTGGCTGGGGCTTTGGATCTTGGAAGCAGGGCTCGGACTTGACCTTGTAATGTTTGAATCCTTTCGGTAGGAAGGAAGATGCGCATCAATTTTGAGTCTATCTCTGCTCCTATGAATCTTATGCTGAGAGGGCAGCAAGACAGACTTTGACCAGTTGAATGTAATTCCCAGGGAAACACCCAGGAGATGGTGGCTTGTAGGTTGTCTAGTAGTAGATGCCTGGTGGTGGCAGTCAGGAGCCAGTCGTCCAGATAGGGAAACACTTGGAATCCGAGACTCCTCAGGTGAGCAGTCACTACTGCCAAACACTTGGTGAACACCCTGGGGCTGTGGTGAGACCAAAGGGCAGTGCACAAAATTGGAAATGACTGTCTCCCAGGCTGAAGCGCAGATACCTCCTGGACGCCTGATGTATCGGTATGTGATAATAGGCGTCCTTGAGATCTATGGAGCACATCCAAACATCCTTCTCCAACAATGGGAGAATGGATTGTAAAGTGACCATTCGGAATTTGGACTTCATGACGGACTGGTTTAGTTTGCTGAGATCCAAAATGGGTCTCAGGTCCCCTGTCTTTTTTGGCACTAAAAAGAACCTTGAGTAATTTCCGGATCCGATCTGGTCTGTGGGGACCGGTTGGATGACGCCTTTTTCTAGCAGCTTTGAAGCTTCTGCGGCTGTAATTTCCCTTTGACTGGGTGGTGGGTCCGGGATTTTTTTGGACGGTGGGGGTGAGTGTGTGAAGGGAATGGTGTAACCTCCGGCAATAATCCGAAGCACCCATCTGTCCTGAGTAATAGACTCCCAGGCTTTTAGGTGCTTGGCAAAACGGCACCCGACTGGCTCCGGAGCAGCACAGCCGGGCAATCCCTCATGAAGTGTGAGAGGCTGAAGAGCCACGAAAGGACTCGCGGTCTCCAGTGTTGCGGAGCCCTCTGCCGCCTCTGGGACGGCGTCTCCCAGAAAAATTTCCCCGTCCTCTGCCTCTGGAAGGGGAATCTTCCTGCTGTTGAGGAAAGAACTTCTGTGATTTGGAACCACATCTTCCCTCCTTTTAGCCTTGGGATAAGGCCGAAAGGGAGTGGAATAACGTGCTCCTACGGCAGATAAAGTTTTTCCCTCTTGCTCACAGCGGGTAAGAGTGTCTTTTACCTTTGGTCCAAACAAAGAGGACCCATCAAAGGGAGCGTCGGCGAAGGAAGACTTGAAGGCCTCCGCGAAATGACACAAACGGAGCCAGGCTTGTCTCCGTAGAGCCACGCCTGTGCCTGCCGCTCTACCCACCCCTTTGGCCGCATATGAAATGAGCCTCATGGACGAGTTAGAAATCGAGGTAAGGATAGCCAACTGAGAGCTAACCGACTGGGCTAGCTGGTCAGGTAGGTTACCTGAGAGGGAGTCTGACAGCTCCTTGACCAGATCCCTCTGTAGTCTGGTGAAATGTGCCAAATAATTCAGGGACCTTAGAGTAAAGGCCGCTGAAGTCAGGGTGCGCTTCCGTGCAGTCCATGCTCCTAGACTCCTTATTAGGAGGATGGATGGACGTTGAAGCCTCTGCCACGTCCTGCTGTGTAGCAGATGCCACCACCATGGCATCTACGGCCACGCCTTTCGTCAAGAACTCCTTCTCGGGTAGGGCAGACAAAAATTTGTTAGGGCGAGAAGGCACTGGTTCCACAGTATCTGGATGTTCCCGCCCTCCGACAAACCAAATCCAGGAGCTCGTCGAAGGGCGGAGACACCCAGGAGGTGGAGGGCTGAGCCCCAAAGGCCTTGAGAAGCACTGACTCATCAGCGGAGGGGGGTTTGGAAATCCAGCCGCCTCGTTGCTTAAGGATCTCTAGAATGTCTGCAAATGAGACATCATCCGAGGACGACTTTGGGGACCCCTCCGCATCATCAAGATCAGTGTCCGATGTAAGAGACTGGGAGTCCACGTGCTTCCTCTTGCACGATCTCTTCCTTGGGGGCTCCTCCGAAGACAAGTCCGAAGAACCCTCAGGAGGAGGGGAACCCCCAGTGGGGGTAACCTCAGGCCCGGGGCTCCGCTGCCTAGAGACAGGGGAACTGCCAAAGACCCAGTCTCCATGCCCAGGGAAGGTGCCGGTAAAGCCGTAGAGATGGCCGAAGAAGACTTGGCCAAGGCACTCCTCATAGCTCTGAAAGCCGGACCCCAGAATCCTGGGAGTGTCCGGTCCCCGAGCCATGATAGCAGACGTAAGTCCAGCGGCGAAGCACCGAGAGGGAGGCTCGGAACCGACAGCATTGGTCCCGAAACGTCACCCCCGGGTCCGGCCGAAGAAGTCCGCGTGCTAAACTCGGACCCGAAGGCCGGGGTTGGAGTAAGGGTTGGAGCCGACCCTAGGATCTCCACTGGCTCCATCAGCACCTGCTCCGGCCGGGCGGTCGGAGGAGGAATGGCAATGAAGTGGGCTATCGGCTCCGAAGCCAATTGGGTTGGAGCCGAAACAAATTTTTGAAAGACTGGGGACTGGAACAGTCTTTGGAGCACCCTGTCTATGTCCGAATCTGACATCCTCGATGACCTAGAGGAGACCGAACGGGTTCGAGTAGGCCTCTCCAACGGCCCCAAGGGACTAGGGGACCGGCTCCAAGGTGACTCGATAACTATCGGCGCCGAAGGAATGCACAAACCAGTTTCCATCGGTGCGAGGAGGACTTGGCGCCGAGGAGGAAGTGTCTGAGCGGACAACCTTCATCGGCTCCGAGATCAGTGGAGCCGATGAAGGTGACTCCGCCTCGATGCCCCAGCCATCGGCTCCGAAGCCAGAGGAGTCGAGACTGGAGGCATCGAGGCAGACCGTTCGCCCTCGGCTCCAAGTCCTTGGAGCCGAAGGAGAAGCCTGCCTATGTCTTTTGGTGGTCGGGTCCGGACGGACTGGTCGGAGCCGACGCCTTTCTTTAGCAGGAGAAGGAGAGGACGCTAATGCTTCTTCAAAAGAGGGTTTTATAAGGCCTTTCAAAATAAGTTTATTTTTCCTCTCTTGGAGGACCCTCGAGGAAAACGCGTGACACACGCTGCAGGACTCCTGCAAATGTTTGGCGCCCAAACAATATACACAGAGAGAGTGGTCATCCGTGATAGACATTTTAAAACTGCACTTAGTGCACTTCTTAAAGCCCGAAGGCCTAGGAGCCTGAGACATTATAACAACAATTCAGTAACACACTCTCAGAAAAAAACCCACTATTCTGTATTGTCTTTCTAAATTGACTGACACTACAAAGATTAGCTTACGGTTGCTGGTTAAGATTGACAGCCCGATAACAACAGAGAAAATAACTCAAGGGGATCCTAGAACCCCTAAGGATTTGAAAGGGATTGACTGACAGGGAAAGGCCCTACAGATCAAGGTGGCCTCTAGTCAGAACAAACACCCAATCACACACAAATTTTCCACAAAAAAAATTTCCAGTCACACACAAAAGTACAGAGTAGCTGTTAAAACAGCTTTTTGTTATAGAAATAGCAAATTCCTGACAGAAAAAGTTAGTGAAAACACTACTTAGCTCAGCCAGCTCGAGACCACGTCTTTGCTAGTTAGCGGCAAATGAGATCTGGGGGACTGGTAGTGGTGCATCCTGGGATATAGTAAGCTCAGCCAATAAGAGACTTCGCTCTTTGGCATAAGCGTGCCGAGTCGGAGCCGAGGGATCGGCTCCGAACCCATCAGTCAGAATGTAGGCGAGATAGGATCACATAACATCCATACTTGTCGAGGCCAAAATGGGGCAATGAGGATCATTTTGGATCTCAATGCAGTTGCTTTCTGAATTAATTGCGGGATCAATGGCAAGGGAGGAAAGGCATATAGAAGACCCCGGGGCCAATCATGAACAAGAGCGTCTCTGGGGGGATGGCCTGGTAGAGGAAAGAGTGTGAAGAAGTTGAGGCACTTGCTGTTTTGAGGAGTTGCGAAAAGATCACAGCAAGGCTGGCCCCACTTCTGAAATATTCTGTCTGCTACCGCTTGATTTAGAGACCACTCATGAGGCATGAGGATAGTTCTGCTCAATCTGTCCGCTATGACGTTGGACTTCCCGGGGATGTGCATTGCTATCAGAAACCGTTGAGAGGAAATCGCTGATTGCCAAAGTCTGAGTGCTTCTCGACATAGGGGGTAGGACTTTGTTCCGCCCTGCTTGTTTATGTACCACACCACAGACATGTTGTCCATTTGAATTGCTATAGTCCCTGTGGGAAGAGAGCTCTGAAGGGCTTGCAACATCAAAAGCACCGCCCTCATCTCCAGGACATTTATGTGCAGGCGGCGTTCTGATTGTTGCCATGTGCTCTGGACAGTCCTGCCCTGATAATGCCCCCCCACCCGATCAGGGAGGCATCCGTTGTCACCATGGCAACTGGGGGGGGGGGAGAACAAAGGGTCTGCCCTGAAAAAGCTGAGGGGAAACCATCCACCAGGAGAGGTGATTCTTGCAAGATGGGGTTATCAAAATGTTGTGAGTCATTGGTAGCTGTTGAAAGGACCACTGAGAAAACAGCATCCACTGAAGAAGCCTCATGTGGAAGTGGGCTAATGGGAGTAGAAGAATCGCCGCTGCCATGAGGCCTAATGCTTTCAATACTAGCTTGACTTGAACTCTGTTGGGCTGAAACAGGAACTGAACATTTCGCCTTATGTCTGTCACTCTCTGAGGTGGTAATGTTGCAGACATTTCTGTGGTGTTTAATACAATGCCTATAAAGTTTATACATTGACAAGGCGACAAGGAGGACTTTGCAAAATTTATAGAAATACCTAGACTGTTGCAAAGTTGAATAGTGTAATCCCTGGCCATTATAAGATGCTGCTTGGTGGTAGCGGAAATGAGCCAGTCGTCTAGATATGGAAACACCTGGAATCCTTTTTGTCTCAGGTGAGCCATGACCACTGCCAAGCATTTGTTGAACACCCGGGGGGCTGTGGTGAGACCAAAGGGCAGGGTTCTGAATTGATAATGGCTGGCTCCCAGCCGGAAGCAGAAAAACCTCCTGGAGCGCCTGTGTATCTTTATATGATAGTACGCGTCCTGGAGGTCTAAGGAGCACATCCAGTTGTCTCTGCCCAAAAAGGGTAGAATGGACTGCAGTGTTACCATCCAAAATTTTGTCTTTTGTACAGAGTTCAATCTGCTGAGGTCCAAAATGGGTCTCCAGTCTCCAGTCTTTTTTGGTACCAAAAAGAATCTGGAGTAGATTCCGGATCCTAGCTGATCTGCTGGGACTGCCTGGATGACTCTTTTTTTCTAACAGCTTTTTATTTCTAGCTGAGCCTGACCCCTTGGTGTGGGTGGTACGTCTGGTAGGGGTCTTGGTGGATGTACTGGAGGGGAAGTGAAGGGAATTTTGTAATCCTCGGATATCATCTTCTGTACCCATGTGTCTTGGGAGAGGGATTGCCAGGCTTCCGGGTACAGAGATAATCTTCCCCAGACTGCCTCCGAAGGTGGACAGCCGGGCAGCTTCTCAGGGATGCTAAAAAGGTTGGTCAGGGAAAGATTCCCTGGAACCCTGGTTCTGTGGACCCCCTCTGCCCCTGGGGTGGCGTCTGTTATTATTCCCCCCTCTGCCTCTAGGGGGAAATTCACCACGTGTGGCAGGCGCAACTCCCTGTGGTTTGCGGAACCACATCTTTCCATCCCTCTGTCCCTTAGGATAAGGTCTAGAAGGTGTGGAAAAATGGACTCCCATGGCAGAGAGAGTCTTACCATCTTGCTCGCATCTGGTGAGGGTATTCTCCACCTGAGGTCCAAACAATTCTGAACCATCAAAGGGGGTGTTGGTGAAGGATGCCTTGAAGGGATCGGCAAAGTTACAGAGTCACATCCAAGCGTGACGTCTCAACGCAACACCTGTGCCAGCAGCCCAACTCGCTCCATCGGCTGTGTAAGAGATAAGCCGCATGGAGGAGTTAACAATGGAGTTCAGGGTGGCCAGCTGGGATTTTATCTTTTCCTGATACCCCCCACAGCAGAAGGATCCTGTACTGTTTCACCCAGCACTTTGAGCAGGTCTCTGAAGGCGGGTAAAATGACATAAATAGTTCAGCGATCGCATAGTAAAGGTCGCTGAAGCAAATGTCTGCTTGCTGTACCTGTCCATGGTCCTGGACTCTCTATTAGGAGGATGAACAGGTACAGAAGGGTCAGCCAATTCCTTCTTAGTGGCTGCTGCTACCACCATAGCATCAACTGAAACGCCTTTGGTGAGAAAGGATTTGTCCTTAAATTTAGAAGGCCTCCTAGGGGTAGGTTCCATTGAATCAGGAGCTGCCCACACCTTTCTAGCCACTACCTCCATTAGTGGGTCGAAAGGGGAGACACCCAGGAGGTGGAAGGGCGAGATCCAAAAGCGTCAAGGTAAACCGACTCGTCCTCGGAAGGTTTGAGAGTGGACCAATTTCCCCTCTGTTTTAGGATCTCTAGGATGTCTGAAAAAGAGACATCCTCAGAGGGGGATCTGGGGGAACCCTCAGACTCATCCAAGTCGGTGTCCAACGTGACAGACTCGGGGGAGTCTATGTGCTTCCTCTTGCACTTTCTTTTCCTAGGGGTTCCCCTGAAACTTCAGGGGAGCCCTCGGAAGAGGAGGAGACACCCAAAGTGGGTACCCTATGCTTTGGATCTCTGCTGTCAGATGTAGGAGGATGGCCAGAGACCGTAACAGGCACTGTAGAGGGAGGACCTGCAGAACTTAACCTTGGAGTGGACACTGGGTCCAGCCCACTCCTCATCACCTCGAAGGCTCCCCTATCAGATACCAAAGGTAGTCCCGGCTCCGAAGAGACCGGAACCACCCCCGGCACTGACAGAGAAGGCTCCGAGAATGATGTCAGGACCGAACTAACCAGAGCCGAAGCTCCAAGAGGGAGAGCAGGGTCAGACAAGGGTCCGATGCCACTCGCCCCCTCGGAGCCGACAATGGAGTCCCGGCGCCCGGACCTCTCCACGGACGGAACCAATGAAGAGGTCGGAGCCAACGACACCGGAGCCGAAGGTGGGAGTATCAGCTCTGACGTGGGTAAGGTTACGGTTCCGACAAACTCCGGCTCCGAACTCGAAAGGTGAGTCGGAGGAGGAATCGATAGCGGTACCGAAGGAGCCACAGTCTGGTGAGATGGGATGTGGAGCATTTGGGCTAGTGCCTGAGATTTTATGAGCCTACTGACCACCCTCTTGATGTCGTAGTCGGAGAGCCTGGATGACCTAGATGAGTGAGTCCTATGACTCCGCTCCGATAGGAGAGGGGATCTCAGAGCCGATCAGATGGAATCTAGCGAGGGGGATCTAGAGCGCTTGCGCGCTGGGGTCAGCTCCGATGCTGGTTTCGGAGTGGAAACCACTTTGCCCCCCTCGGATCCAGATGGAACCGATGTCAGAGCCATCTCGATAACGCCAGCCCCTGACTCAGAAGCTAGAGCCGAGGGTTTGGCGGTTTTTGAAGACTTCCCCGAGCCAGACTTGGATGGGGAGTCATCGGGCTTTAACAAGCCCCTTAGGATGAGCTTATTACGCCTCTCCTGCAGGACTCTTGAACTAAACCCGTGACAGACGGAACAAGAGTCCTGCAGGTGTAAAGGCCCCAAGCAATAGACACAAGAAGTGTGACCATCTGTCGGAGACATTTTCTGACAGCACGAGTCACACTTCTTGAATCCCGAGACCTTAGTGTCTTTGGACATAGTCCTAACCACAGTAAACACAGTCAGTCCACACACACACTCAACTTAAAATTAGAAAAGTTAAGGGAACTGACTAAAACCCACACACACAGACACTATAAGGGGTGGGGAAACTAAGGTAAAGCCCGTAGGCCCAAAGATAAAAATTAACTAAAGAAGGGAAGAAGGTCTACAAAAAGGGTTGTATGAATAGGGCAATTAGTAGGGACCTAAACAAGAGTAACTAACTGGAGAAGCTACCTGAAAATTTAGTTTAATAGAAAAAAGACAACCTCGCAGCGAAGCGGCAAACGAGATCTGGGGAGTTAGCGCATGGTATTGTGGGTTATAGGGCTGCCTCGAGACGGTAAAAATAGCTCTCAAGCTATAGTATAGGCCGAGTCAGAGCCGAGGATCGGCTCCTAACCCATCCAGCAAGAATGAAGGCGAGAGTGACAACTCAACATTGATAAATATAATAAGGTATAATGGCCATAATGAATATTGGTGATGGAAAAATAAATAGAATAAATTCTCCCTCCAGAGATTTTAATTTTAATATGCTGTTAAGGGAAAGAGACTCATTCAGGCCTGGCCAAAAATGTGCCCACAGGCGATTTTGCCACCCCAATTCCATTTTTTCTAAATGGGCTGGCCATACCCCCCCATCATTGTTTTTTAAAATATCTAAAACAATGAATTTGAACGGATGTGTGGGGTTTAAACAAATGTGTTTTGCTAAAGCATTATTTAAACCTTGTCTCTAATAGCTCTACGATGTTCACCCATCCTTTCTTTCGGTTTCCTTTCTGTTTTCCCCACATAAAATGACACACAATGGGTACACATAGCACAATAAACAACCTTTTTGGAAAAACAACAAAATCTACCCATGATCTTTATATATTGCCCATTTACAAGAACCCTACAGGTTTCTAAAATGAGGTTACAAAATTTACATCGACCACATTTATACATGTAGCCTTGACAGTTGTTATTAAAAGTAGTCTCAAAACATTTCTTGAGGTTGTAACCTTTTGTGTACACAATGGGGGGGTGTATATCGAATTTATTACTGAGCAAAGTATCATTCAACAAAAAAGCCCAATTTTTCTCTAAAATAGATCTAATAGCAGAGCTTTCGGAATTAAAAGTGGTAACAAAACTACTTAAAATTCCGATTAATAGTATTATTCTTATTGGTAGACGTAATCTGATTGTTCTCTGCATTAGCTATTGTTGAATGTTCATTTTCATTATTCCTTGGAATAAAAATATTAGGGTTTGTTTCTTGCACAATGGTTTTATTTAACAAGGGTTTAAAGTGACCGATACTTCTCTTGGTGTGAACCTCCTGTATAACATCATCCACCAAAAAAGTTGGGTAACCTCTGTGTAAAAACATGGTTTTTAGAAGTTCACATTCAGATATGAAGTCATCCCATTTAGTGACCATTCTAGCTGCCCTCACAAATTGTCACTTTAGGACAGCTCGTTTCTGTGTTTGTGGATGGCAGCATTTGTAGTGCAAAAAACTATTACTGTAGGTTTCCTTGCGGAAGATTTTTGATATAAAGGAATTAGTTTCGTAATCTTTTCTCAATAGAACATCTAAGTAAGAAATCTGGTTAAAATCCTTAACAGCTGTAAATTTTAAAAAAGTAGTAGTTCGACTAATATAATTCACAAAGTCATCAATTAATGTACTTCCACCATTCCACAAAATAAATATATCATCTGAAAAGCATAGGTATATCTTGCAATACTGAAAAAACGTAGATGGAAAAATGTATTGTTCTTCCCATACACACAGAACATGAATCTAGTTTAAACTATTATTGATCTAAAATTATTTGTGCGTAAACTTAATTTGTTTTTTTTATTTCAGCCAAATATGCAATTGATCAAGCCATTTTATGTTTCTAGTACATATAACCCACCACTACACCCCATTTTAGAGGTTTTTGAAAAAATGTGTGAATTGGTCCTCCGAACTATTGGCAAACATTGCAAAAGGAGGTACAATCTAACTAGAACCGAGAACAATGATTTAAAAATGTTAATGAATTCTAAAAATATCAGGTTAGTAAAACCTGACAAGGGGGGGTGGTATGGTTATTTTTAATAAAAGTGATTACTTACATAACATGGAAGAAATTTTAACCAATCATACTTATAGCCCATGTTCCATAAATGAAATGAATGGAGCAGATAGACGTATAAGGGACATTTTATATGATCTTTTTATTGAGTGTAGTATTGATATGGATGAGTTAAATTACATGACTGTAATACATCCCAGGATACCTGTCCTGTTTGGAGTCCCTAAAATCCACAAGAATATTATAAAACCATCTATGAGACCCATTGTCAATGCGCAAGGTTCGATAACTAATTCTATAGCCAAATACATGGATGGAAAATTAAAACAGCTTGTTATGGCAGAATCTCACTTGTGCAAAGACTCTTGGGACTTTTTAACCAGGATAAAACAAGCCCAATTTGATAAAACATATATTAATTAGTGGATGTAAAGGATTTATATTATGTCATACCACATGGGACTGGCATCGAATGGGTAAATAATTTCCTGACTAAAAGGGGTTTCACACAAAGTAAAATCAATCTGTATGAACAGCTGCTGAACACTACTTAAAAACAACTTTATAATGTTCAACGGTAAATTATTCTTACAGAATGGTTTCCCCGTGTGGAGGCCTATACGCAAATGTAGTCATGTGTGTATGGGAAGAACAATACTTCCATCTACATTTTTTCAGTATTGTAAGATATACCTACACTTTTTAGATGATATATTTATTTTGTGGAATGGTGGAAGTACATCAATTGATGCCTTTGTGAATTATATTAATCAAACTACTACTTTTTTAAAAATTTTAAGCTGTTAAGGATTTTAACCAGATTTCTTACTTAGATGTTCTATTGAGAAAAGATTATGAAACTAAATCTTCCGCAAGGAAACCTACAGTAATAGTTTTTTTCACTACGAAAGCTGCCATCCACATACACAGAAACGAGCTGTTTAAAGTGACACTTCGTGAGGGCAGTTAGAATGGTCACTAAATGGGATGACGTCATATCTGGATGTGAACTTCTAAAAAACATGTTTTTACACATAGGTTACCCAACTTCTTTGGTGGATGATGTTATACAGGAGGTTCACACCAAGAGAAATATCGGTCACTTTAAACCCTTGTTAACAAATGAAACCATTGTGCAAGAAACAAACCCTAATATTTTTATTCCAAGCAAGAATGAAAATGAACATTCAACAATACTCAACGCAGATAAAGTACAGTTTTGTACCTACCATAAATGTAGATGTTCGAGGATCTACATTACTGCAGTCATAACCTGAGGGTAGTCCGCTGTCCTCGATCAGCCCGAATACCAAATAGCTGAGCTGGCATTGGTCATTGTCGCCTAGAGCTGACGTCAGTACGTAGTAGTACTTAAGCGCATGACCGACGCCATATCCTCAGTCTTTCTTGCCCCAGATGTCAGAAGGCCTAAGAATGAAAGAAGGCCAGAGCCAAAATAGTAAACGCCCAACAACTACCAGTGTGGAAATAAAGATTATCCCAAAAAAACACAGCAACCACAAACTATAGAGGGGAAGGAGGGAGGGATAATTGGACTGCAGCAATATAGATCCTCGAACATCTACATTTATGGTAGGTACAAAACTGTACTATGTTCTTCGTCTCACATTGCTGCAGTCATAACCTGTGGGTAGAATCCCAAAGCAAAGGAAAAGGGAGGCTGGCAAACTAAATAGCATTAGGAGCTGCTAACATGCCCTGTAAAACTGCAGTGGCAAACCCAGCCCTGGACTTGGAATAAAGAGGGAGATGGTAATGCATAGTAAAAGTGTGTACTGAACTCCAAGTAGCTGCCTCCAAAATATCCTTAGTAGCTACCCCCCTCAAAAAAGCAGTAGATGTGGCAGTAGCCCTAGTAGAATGAGGTCTGATCCCAGCAGGAACATTCTTCCCATGATGAGAATAACAAAAAGCAATATATTGACCAATCCACTTAGAAATAGTCTGCTTTGAAACAGCTTTCCCTTGTGAACCCAAAGCAAAGGAAACAAATAACTGTTGAGTCTGTCTGAACTCTTTAGTTCTGCTCAAATAATAACGTAGCTGCCTGTGGATATCCAAAGAATGCAAGACTTTTTCCCCCTTATTTTGGGGATCAGCATAAAAAGTAGGCAAATGAATAGACTGATTCAAGGCCACATTAGAAATCACTTTAGGCATAAAAGTAGGGTTAGTTCGCAAAGAAACTCTATCCTTATGGAATATCAGAAAGGGTTCAACTGCCATGAGTGCCTGCAATTCAGATACCCTCCTAGCAGAAGTAATGGCCAACAAAAAGCAGTCTTCCAAGACAAAAACTTCAATTCAGACGTAGCTGCAGGTTCAAAAGGAGGTAAAGTAAGCTTCTCCAACACAAAATTGAGATCCCAGGAAGGAGTAGGAGCTCTACGTGGGTGTCTTGTATTCTTTGCCCCTCTAAGAAATTGTTTGAACAAAGGGTGAGAAAATAAAGGAGGGTCACAATAATAGTGAGCAAAAATGGCTGCAGCATGAACCTTCACAGAAGAGAATGACAAACCCTTGTCCAGTAATTCAGTAAGATACTGTAGTGCAAAACTTAAATTGGGCACTGAAACATCAAAGCCCTTTGCTGTGCTCCAAAGAAAAAATCTCTTCCATTTATCAGCATAAACTTTTCTAGTACTAGGCCGCCTGGCTTCCAAAATGACATCTAAAACCTGTTGAGGAAGCTGAGACCCTACCGGCTCCATTACAGAATACGCCAGGCTGTTAGATGCAGGGACTGCACCCGAACATTGAGAAAATGATTGTTTGACTGGGATAACAAATGAGGAACCTGTGGCAAAAGCCAAGGAGGCTCCTGAATTAAACTCCTCAGCAGAGGATACCAATGCTGACGTGGCCAATCTGGTGCTATTAGAATCATGCAAGGCTTGTCCCGCCTGACTTTCAAGAGTATCTTGGGAAGAAGAGGCAGAGGGGGAAAAGCATAAACGTGAAGGTTGTTCCAACTGAAAGATAGAGCATCCACTTTCCAAGCATTTGGGTGGAACATCTTTGTGCAAAATTTTGGCAGTTGGAAATTCAGTGGAGAAGCGAACAGATCTATGTCTGGAGCTCCCCAAGCCACGGTCAACTGTTTGAATACCTGAGGGTCCAGTTTCCACTTGTGGGGATCCACAATTTGCCTGCTCAATACATCTGCTAGGGAGTTCTGTGCTCCTGGCAGAAACCGTGCTTGAAGATTGATGTGCAGACTCAGAGCAGTCTCCCACAAAATCATTGCTTGTCTGCAAAGAGGGTAGGAATGGGTTCCCCCCTGCTTGTTGATGTACCACATGACTGTTGTGTCGTCTGTTTGAATCAACACCTGTCCCGGCTGAAGTAGGTCCTTAAAGGCCATCAAGGCAAATTGGACTGCTAACATCTCCTTCATGTTGATATGCAAATGTAGTAGTTTGGGAGGCCACATGTCTTGTATCCATTTCCCATTGAAGTGTGCTCCCCAAGCCAAGTCCGAGGCATCCGTTGTTAGGATCTGACTCGCCTCTGGTCGGGTCACAGAGAGTCCCTTGTTTAGGTGACATTCCTGAGCCCACCACAAGAATTCCTTCTGGATGCAAGGTATAATCTGAATGACAGTGTCCAAACCGTGGCAGTGTTGAGTCCACACACTTTTGAGATACCATTGTAGCTTCCTCATATGCAGTTTGGCATTGGGAAGTACTAGAATGCAAGATGCCATGAACCCCAAGGCTTGAAGGACTGTCCTTGCAGTCAGCCTGGACATTACTGATAACTGCTGGAAGTATAGATGAAGAGTTCTTTGTTTGTCCGGGGTCAGAAATGCCATCTGAGAAGCTGTATTCAGTCTCACACCCAGAAAGCACATGTCCTGAGAGGGCACTAGACTGGACTTTATTTCGTTCACAGAATACCCTAGGCACCTTAAAACTGCCATTACATACTGGAGATGTTGTAGTAACTTGTCTTTGTTTTGAGCAAGAATCAGGCAATCGTCCAGATAAGGATAAATATGTATTCCTCTCTGTCTGAAGAAAGCAATTACAGGAGCCAGAACTTTTGTGAATACTCTGGGCGCAGTAGATAAACCAAAGGGCAATGCAGAGAACTGATAATGAGAAGTACCAGCCCGAAATCTCAGGAATCTCCTGCAGCTGGGCCTGATAGGGATGTGAAGATAGGCCTCTTTGAGATCCAGGGTTACCATCCAGTGATCTTTGCCTAGCATAGGCAGAAGTTGTTGTAATGTTAACATCTTGAACTTTGGAATGTCTAGGTAGGTATTGAGAATGGACAAATCCAGAATTGGCCTCCAAGTGTTTCCTTTCTTTGCCACTAGGAATAGACGGAATAAAACCTAGGCCTACTTCTGACGGAGGGACCACCTGAATTGCCCCCATCTGCAAAAGTAAAGAAATTTGCTCCTGAGCCTCCATCCTTTGCTGAGGAGGCACATCCGGCATGCCTTTGAAAGGAGGAAAAGTGTGAAAATAAAACTTGTACCCGTGATTTATTATATCCAACACCCATTTCTCCTGGGTGACCAAATGCCAGTTTTGTTTGAAAAGTCCCAACTTTCCTCCTAGAGGAGCTGCCAGTAAAGAAGGGTCTGGCAGTGGAAGATACAGGTCATTGGGTCTGTTTACGAAAGGGCTGACCTCTGCCCTCACCAGAAGACTGTGCAGGAGAACTCCAAGTCCTAGGTCTGAAAGAACCCTGAGTGTGAGCTCTGCCTCTACCACGTCTAGACCTGCCCTTAGACTGATAATCCGAAGAAGGATAAGACCATCCTCTAGCAGGCCAATTCCTACTAAACTTAGGGGGCTGCACCTGCATAAAATCTTTAACCGTCTGCATAGACTTAGCCTTATCTTCCATCTTTTTCAAAACTGATTCCACAGGAGGACCAAAAAGTACTTCAGATTGAAGAGGAGCATCCAAAATCCGAGCCTTAACATGCTCTGACAAATTTTGATCCTTATGCCAGGCATGTCTACGAATAACTGAACCTGTAGCAGCCACCCTGGATGTAGCCTGAAGAGCATCGAAACCACACTGCAAAGAATGCTTGCCAACTTGATCTGATGCATGAACCAACTCCTGGAGCTCCTTACACTCTATACCCTCAGATAAAGCATCCACCTTAGATTTCAATTGACCTAACAAAAAGTTCTGATACTTCAGCATATGAAATTGGCAATTCAAAGCCCTCATAGCTAACGTAGAGGAGGTGTACACTTTTTTCCCCCACCTATCTAAAGCTCTAGAATCTTTATCCAAAGGAACTGGATTCTTAGCCACAGAAGCCCTAATACCCTTCGAACCTTGAGTAATAGTTTCTGGATCAGCTCTAGGATTCTTGTACAAATACTTATGTGCTTCTGGAACTCTATAATATCTGTCTGGCTTAACAGGGGCAGGAGGCAAAGAATCAGGATTAAGGGAAGATTCAGAAAAAGCATCCTGAACAACATCTAGGACAGGAAGAATAGCCAAGGGCCTATGTTGAGGTAGAAACAAAAATTCCTTAAGCCTTTTCCGAGAATCTGAAAAATCCTGACCTTCCCACTTGAAATGTTCCCTCATGGAATGTAAAGTCTCAGAAAAAGAAAAATCCTCTGGAGGAGAAGCAGAAGGACAGGAGTCCTCTGCATCCGAATCTGAATAAGAAGGGAATTCCTGAATTTCTTCAGCTGAGGAATCAGAGTAGTCTGAGGAATGATCCATTCCCTCTAAATCTGCCTCCACCCTAGGCCTCTTCTCTGGGGGGGGCATAGAACCCCTGATCAAAGCAATCAAGTTCTCCGCCATTTTCAACATATGCTTTTTAGGAACAGGGGCTGGAGAGCTAGAACTATGACCAGGGCCAACAAGACAAGGTTTGGCCTTAGCATGGCCTTTAGCCACTGAAGTAGAAGGCCTAATAACCTTCTGTAAAGATGGAACTACAGACACCTGAGAAGCACCTTCAGCCAGGCCTAACTCCTGAGAGGCCAACTCCTGCAAAAGTAAAGGTTCCCCCTGGGATTCAGCCGAACCCTCGGCAGGATCCACAGATTCAACCGGGGGCTCCGTAGAACCGGCGTCCGCAACGGACTCATCCAGTTTAGACTTCAAAGATCTATCTTTACGCTTTTTAGCGGTAGTGGGCGTCGGAGGATCCGACGGCATGTTATAGTTACACCTTTTACCGAAAACAAGCCTGGCACAGTCTAATCTCCGTTTAATGGTGCACTTATTAAATCTAGCACAAAAGCGACACCCGACCACGTCGTGCTCAGGCCCCAAGCAAGGAATACAGAAAGAATGATAATCCCTATGAGGTATCTGTTTCCCACAAGAAATGCAATTATTAACTTTTTCTGACATCCGGATAACTGAGGCAAGAAAAGACAAAGATTTCCCCAACGGGGTACTTAGCCCAACTTGGTCTTCGGTCTGAAACTCGATAAATGAAAATTTCAGAATGCCCAACGGCACTTGCAAACGCTGCTTCTGCTTCGGACCATGCGGCAAGAAAGACTGAGGATATGGCGTCAGTCATGCGCTTAAGTACTACTACATACTGACGTCAGCTCTAGGCGACAATGACCGACGCCAGCCTAGCTCTTTGGTATTCGGGCCGATCGAGGACAGCGGACTACCCTCAGGTTATGACTGCAGCAATGTGAGACGAAGAACATCAATCAGATTACTTCTACTAATAACAATAATACTATTAATCAGAATTTTAAGTGTAGTTTTGTTACCACTTTTAATTGCGATAGCTCTGCTATTAGATATATTTTAGAGAAAAAATGGGCTTTTTTGTTGAATGATTCTTTGCTCAGGAATAAATTAGATATACATCCCCCCCATTGTGTACAAAAAAGGTTACAACCTCAATTTAAGACTACTTTTAATAACAACTGTCAAGGCTACATGTATAAATGTGGTCAATGTAAATTTTGTAATCTTATTTTAGAAACCTGTGGGGTTCTTGTAAATGGGCAATACATAAAAATCATGGGTAGATTTTGTTGTTTTTCCAAAAAGGTTGTTTATTGTGCTGTGTGTACCCATTGTGTGTCATTTTATGTGGGAAAAACAGAAAGAAAACTGAAAGAAAGGATGGGTGAACATCTTAGAGCTATTAGAGACAAAGTTGAAAATAATGCTTTAGCAAAACACATTTGTTTAAACCCCACACATCAGTTCAAATTCATTGTTTTAGATATTTTAAACAACAATGATGGGGGGGCATGGCCAGCCCATTTAGAAAAAATGGAATTGGGGTGGCAAATTCACCTGTGCACACATTTTTGGCCAGGCCTGAATGAGTCTCTTTCCCTTAACAGCATATTAAAATTAAAATCTCTGGAGAGATAATTTATTCTATTATTTATTTTTCCATCATCAATATTCATTATGGCTATTATACCTTATTATATTATTATATATTTTTTATTATACTTTTATTATTCATCATACTTGTATTTCATACATAAAACATATACATTTATACACCACCAAACTATTCATGCGTTCAGCATATTGTGGTCATAATTTTTCATTATTTTAGGTTTATTTTACATTTATAACTATTTACGTAGGTATTACATGTACTCTCAGTATTTGGGTTGTTTATTTGATTTATATTTTTAAGGTTTTACAATGGTTTTATAATGCAATTATCTGAGGTATATTCAGCTTATTTATATGACTACACCTTTTAGATACGAGTCAGTCTTACATGTCTTAAGGTGCAGGGGTGAATTTGATGTCATTTTGCGGACATCATGTTTTTCCCGAAATGGACCAATAGTATTGAAAGGAGGGAATTTCAAATGGTTTTAACAGAAGGAAGTGATGTTTCTTATCGTCAGAAGTTGTTTGTCAGTGTGACAAACGAAAGCACTTACCTGGACTATTGCTTTTTACTTATTGTACTTCGGATTATTTTAATTAAAAGGTTTTCTTTTTGCTGCCAGACCGGATTCTACTTTTTTATTTTACATGAACCATCAATGTGCCCTGCCAAGTGGCATGCAAACTGATACTACAAATAAGTAAAAAAAAATTAAACCAATTAAAGGGTATATCTAGCAATGAGCACAGCACTTAAGCAATTAAATTGACACATTCATCCTTTTCACATCTGCTTGCTGCATCAGAACTTGCATTTGTAATCACACATCATCAGGCCTTAATGTAATGCTAAATATTTTGAAAGGAAGCACATAGCAGATGACCTTAGCTCATTTGTGACTCTGCATATACAACAAACACTTACATATGTTTAAATGAAATATATTACTGCCTAGTAGACCTGGAAAGTAATCAAGCAAAAAGAAACCAAAGGCCAAGGATTGATGGAACATTAAGAGCTTTTGTCCAACTAATAAGGGCTTCTCCGTAGCTTTTTACTGCATCTCATTTCTCTTCTACTGTTTAATTCCATGTTTCCCACGATTTGTTAGAGGGATCTGCCTGCTACATGTAGAACTTCTCCTGAGGTCGCTTGCAGTATTTCTGTTTAAATTATTTCTCTTTATTGTTGTAATTCTATTTTTTGAAGGTTTCCATGAGCCAGTGGTCCTCGGTCTTTCTAGATTAAACTTTCTTCATAAAGTTATCCAAAATACATATGTGCACATTTCTCATTGTAGCTTTTGTGTCATTGCAATTTCCAAACTGTCATAATTTACATAATCGATATCACATTATTAATATTGAGAATAGTTGGGTTTCCAGCAACAACACATTTGTAACACCAATTCACAAGGAGCACAGGTAAAATACTCTGCACATTTATCACATAGACTTAGACTGTTCAGTTCATATATAAAAATGTGTGGCAGTACTTATTCTGAACACCTCAGTAAAATTATCTGTAAACCGGATTTAAAGCCTGCTCTCTTTCTCCAAACTCACTGCAATATACCTTGTGCCACATAGATAGGTATCTGAAAGGTACATTTTCTTCACTCAATACTGTGCAGAGTACTAACCACAGCACACCTGTGCCAGGCCCATTTGTGCTACTGATGGCATTCCAAATTAAAATTTGAGTTTCAGCCTTGGGAAGTGAACCATCATTCACTGCTAGTAACCATGGATCTTCAACAGTGTGCAATGCCAAGTGTCATGCAAAGGATGAAGAAAAAATATTTTAAATTGTCTCTTGTGATGTTTTCTCAACTTTGCTGCCTGACAAAATGAAAATGTGCACAAACATCACTACTTTCATACCCTGTCTAGATGTGAACCTTGAAACAATGGCATTAACACGACACATTTGAGATTATTTTCACTATTAGCCACAGACAAGCATATTATGAAGAAAAGTAAATTGCACACACACAAGATGTGACATTGCATCACTTTAAAGGTCCAAGATAAGCATTTTTCTCACAGTTGTCCTTTTAATTTCTCAATAGATGTGTAGATGGGATATTTGTAACAGTTAAGCTAATAATTCATGTTACAACAGTACAGTTGTTTTCTTCTCTTTCTTTCATAAGCATTATTCTCTTTTTGTTTGTTTTTATAACATGAATGCAATGCCTAGTAGCAATGGTAAGGTTACACTGAAGTCCAACAAATGTGTTAAGCCTATGATATATACCTAACATCAACTGAAAGTTATCCCAAATTGTAAGCATGTCTAACTTCCTACATTTTAATTCATATATTTTGTTAATTCTATCTCTTCTGGATGTACACATTCTTGTCATCCTTAGAGAGTTTTATTGATTTAATTTTTTGTGAGGGGGGGGGGGGGGTTGCAGTTGTGTATTACCTGTGCGCAGTCCTACAGAGCTATACATTTTATTTCTGCTCATGATGCCACCATACATTCACATTTCCTTTCTTGCCAGCCACTTTGCTTAATTTTTAGGCATATACAGTATACTTGCCTTATTTTTCATAGCATAAAGGGATAAGGCTCCCAAGAAATGTGGCCCATGTAAACTGCCATTCTCAGATACTGAGAATGAGATGGTAATGCAGGCACTCCGTTGACACAGATCACACATTAGAGTCAACACTAATAAGTCTTTCCTTGACCATATCCAGCTGCAAGTGGTCAATAACAGTGTTGCAGGTGGCCATGGCTGTGATTATGGTGTCATCAGGCCAGTAACATTATCACCAAAGCCAAAAAAAGAGCCACTGCTATAGCATGGGAATGGAGGGCTACCAGTAGTGGTCCTGCTACAAAATCACCACGGAGACGGAGAAATTCCTATCCAATATAAGGGATCCAGACAGCTCATTGAGGGGGTTCCTGAGAAAGTACAGTTTTGTACCTACCATAAATGTAGATGTTCAAGTGCTAATACAGCTGCAGTCATAACAGATGGGTTTTCCTGGCATCAGGCAGGTCCTCGGTTGGCCGAATTCCAAAGTCTAGGTCCAGCATCGGTTGTCGTCGCTTCTTCCCTGATGTCAGTGCGACAGGGGTATAAAAGAACCAGCAGACACCATTTTCTTCAGTTTTTCTTGCCCCAGATGTCAGGTGCCCCCAGAAGGAAGGCAAAACATAAATTTATATAATAAAGCAAATGCAATATAATCAAAAAACAGTAGTTGCAAGCAAATACACCATAAAAGAATACCCCAATGAGGTTGTATGAGGAGGTGTTAGCCATTAGGCCTGTCCCAAGAGGGGAAGGAGGGAGGGGAAACCTGGACTGCAGCTGTATTAGCACTCGAACATCTACATTTATGGTAGGTACAAAATTGTACTATGTTCATCGTGCATACAGCTGCAGTCATAACAGATGGGTAGAATCCCAAAGCTAATAAAGGGGTGGTAGGCACTAAGTGGAACTAGGAGGAGCCAGGATGCCCTGCAAGACTGCAGTGGTGAAGCCCGCTCTAGTTTTGGAGTATAATAGTAGGTGATAGTGCTTGGAGAAAGTATGTACAGAACTCCAAGTGGCTGCTTCCAAAATGTCTTTGGTAGGAACCCCCCTGAGGAAAGCTGCAGAGGTAGCTGTGACCCTTGTGGAGTGAGATCTGATGCATGTAGGTACAGTTTTACCATGAATAGAGTAACAAAAGCGTATGCAGTGGGCTATCCATTTTGAGATTGTCTGTTTGGAAATAGGCTTCCCTTGAGCACCTGTAGCATAGGACACAAAGAGTTGCTCTGATTTTCTGAAAGGCTTTGTTCTGTCCAAATAATAATGAAGCTGTCTGTGAATGTCTAAGGAATGTAGTTAGCCTCTCCCCTTTGTTTTGTGGATTAGGGTAAAAGGTAGGTAAGTGGATAGCCTGATTCAAGGCTACCCTGGATACTACCTTTGGCATAAATGAAGGATTGGTTCCTTAAGGAAACTCTGTCCTGATGGAAAATGATGAAAGGCTGCACAGCCATGAGAGCTTGTAGTTCCGAAACCCTGCCTGCTGAGGTGATAGCTAGAAGGAAGGCCGTTTTCCATGACAAATATTGCAGATCTGTTGAAGCAGCTGGCTCAAAAGGAGGCAGGGTTAGTTTTTATAGAATGAAATTGAGGTCCCAAGCAGGTACTGGTTGCTTCCTTGGGGGTTTTATATTCTTAGCCCCACTGAGGAACTGTCTTAAGAAAGGGTGAGAGAATAAAGGAGGATCAGTGTTGTACTCTGCAGAAATGGCTGAGGCATGGATTTTCATGGAGGAGAATGAAAGTCCACTGCTTAACAGCTCGGCTAGGTACTGTAGTATTTGAGGTAAGTTCAGTATTCCAGGATTCTGACCCTTTTTCTGATTCCAGGCACAAAACCGTTTCCATTTTGCGGAGTAGGCTTTTCTAGTAGAAGGCCTTCTGGCCTCCAAAATATCATCCTGCACCTCCTTGGAGAGTAGGGTCTGCTGTGAGTTTAAGGAATCCTCCATGCAGCTAGATTGAGTGTTTTCAGCTGACTGTGAAGAGTTTTGAAGTTGTGCTGAGTCAGTAGAAGAGGCATTAGAGGCAGGATCCATGGTGGGGAATGCGTCAGGCTCCTCAGGAGTGGGTACCAGTGTTGTCTTGGCCAGTCTGGAGCAATGAGAATCATCTTTGGTCTGTCTGCTCTAGCTTTTAATAGAACTTTGGCCAGCAGTGGAAAGGCATAAACCATCATTGTTGTCCAACTGAAAGAGAGTGCGTCCACTTTCCAGGCCAGTGGATGAAAGGTCCTTGAGCAGAATTTTGTCAATTGGTAATTTCTGTGGGTGGCAAAGATATCTATGTCTGGCCTTCCCCATGCTTGAATTATCATTGTAAAAACTTGAGGATGCAACTTCCATTCGTGTGGATCTGTCATATTTCTGCTCAGGTTGTCTGCCAGTGTGTTTTCCTTCCCTGGCAGGAATTGTGCTTGAAGTTGGATTTGCAATTCCAGAACCGTGTTCCAAAGGGACATGGCTAGTCTGCACAGGGGGTATGAATGAGTTCCTCCCTGTTTGTTTATGTACCACATCACTGTGGTGTTGTCTGTTCTTATCAATAGCCTGGATGCAGCAGGTCTTTGAAAGCCATAATAGCATTTATTACTGCTAGCATTTCCTTTTGATTGATGTGTAGGTGCTTTTCTTTTTGTGACCATTTGCCCTGAATGCACCGATCTGTCATGTGCGCCCCCCCCCCCAGGCATAGTCCGAGGCGTCTGTTGTGATGACTTGAATTGCTTGAAGCTTGCAGAATGGGAGACCTATGTTTCTTTGGCATGCTTGAGCCCACCACAGAAATTCCTTTTGAAGACATGGAATCAGTGGTATGATTGTTTCCAAACTGTGGCTGTGTTGAGACCATAAGTTTTTTAGGTACCATTGAAGTTTCCTCATATGCAGCTTTGCACATGGGATTAGCTGGATGCAAGATGCCATGAATCCCAGAGCCTGCAGGATTTTCCTTGCAGTCAGCCTGGTGAAGGTTGCCAGTTTTCTGAAGTATTGAGTTAATTGCCCTCATTTCTCTGGCGTGAGGTAGGCCATCTGGGTGTTTGTATCCAAGCTGGCACCCAGGAAAATTATTGTCTGAGAGGGTATTAGTATTGACTTCTTTTTGTTGACTGTGTATCCCAGAGATTTCAACAACATTATTACAAACGCCAGGTGTGTCAGAAGAGTGTGTTTGCTGTCCGCTTGGATCAGGCAGTCGTCCAGATATGGGTATATTTGTATCCCTTGAAGTCTGCAGAAGGCAATTACTGATGCCAGGCATTTCATGAACACTCTGGGCGCAGTAGATAAGCCAAAGGGCAATGCAGAGAATTGATAATGGGATGAACCTGCAAGAAATCTGAGGTATCTTCTGCAATCTTGTCTGATGGGACATGCAGGTATGCCTCCTTGAGGTCCAATGTTACCAGCCAAGACTCCTTGCCCAGTATGGGAAGAAGCTGCTGTAATGTGAGCATCTTGAAGTTTGGTACGAGTAAATATGTGTTTAGGATGGATAGGTCCAAAATAGGTCTCCAATCTTTGCCCTTCCTTGGTACCAGGAATAGTCTGGAATAAAAACCTTGACCCTGTTCTTGTGCAGGTACCTTGAATAGCTTTCATGTCCATGAGATCTGAAATTTGTTTTTGTGCCTCTGCCCTTTGATTGTGTGGCAGGTTTGGCATGCTTCTCATTTTTGGAAGGGTGTGAAAGTGGAATCTGTAGCCTCTGTCTATAATGTCCAGGATCCATTTGTCTTTTGTGACAATATGCCAATTTTTCGAAAATAATGCTAGTTTTCCACCTAAAGGTGCTGCCAATTTGAGCCTTGCTTGGCATGCAAAGGGGAAGTCATTGGGTCTGCTTTCTGAATGGCTGTGAACTATACTCACCCCCCTCTTGGTGTAGGTGTTTGCCATTGTCTGCCTCTAAATGATCCTTGAGATTGCCCTCTACCTCTCGGGCGCCTGTATCTACCTCTGAGGTCTGTCCATGGCTGGAAAGGACCAATTTTTTGAAGGCCAATTTCTACTGAAACGTGGCGGTTGTACCTGTAGGAAATCTTTCACTGTTTGCATTGATTTTGCCTTTTCCTCCATTTTCTTTAATACCTCCTCAGCTTTAACACCAAACAATACATCTTTTTGAAGAGGTGCATCTAGTAATTTAGCTTTGACATGATCTGGTAAGGTTTGCTCTTTGAGCCAAGCATGTCTACGTATGACTGATCCTGTAACAGCAGCTCTACAAGAGGCCTCTAAAGCATCAAAACCACATTGAAAGGTATGTTTACCCACTTGCTCTGCACTATGCAACAAATCCTGCAACTCCTTCAAGTCTGGTTGTTCAGGTTGTGACATTTTGCTTTTCAACTGAGATAACAAAAACTGTTGATACTTTAACATATGGAACTGACTCTGGGCCTTTTGTTCGAGGGGGGTTGAGAACCCCTGATAAGAGTAATCAAATCCTCAGCCATTTTGAGCATCTGCTTTTTAGGCATGGGGCATTGAGAGGGGCCCTGTGGAGCTTGTCTTTTAGAATGCATGGCTGCTTTAGATTTAGTGCAAGCCTTAATGGGAAAAAGAAGAAGGCAGCCTGAAGATACCTTGAGAGGTGGCAGGCCTGTCTGAACTCTGAGTTTCCCCAAGAGTGGCTTCAGTATCTGTAGTCGGGGTGTGGGCCGAAGAGCCTGCGACCTCGGGCACAGAAGACACCGCTAATGAAGTGTCATCGGTAGTCAGGGGCTGCGTAGGTGCCTCGTTGAGAACCAGAGCACATGTAGTCGGCTTTAGCGTGGTGTCGGTAGAAGTCGCGGACCTCGTATGTCGGTCCTTATCTTTACGTTGTTTACTCAAAATTGGATTTGGAGTATCCGACGACATGTTGTAATTAAACTTTTTGCCAAAATTGTGTTGGGCGAACTCCGCCCGACGCTTAATAGTGCGTCTGTTGAATGTAGCACAAAAACGAGAGTCTGAGACGCCGTGGTCTGGGCCTAAGCAAGGTATACAGAGGGAATGGAAATCCTTATGCGGTATTTGTTTCCCACATGAAATGCAATTATTAACTTTGTCTGACATCGGTCTGAGGCAAGAAAAGTTTCCCCAATGGGGTACTTAGCTTTCAAGAAGTCTTCGGTTGAAAAATATTCGTAATCTCAGGAGCTGGCCGAACTGCTTCTGCTTTGGGCACTGCGCGGCAAGAAAGACTGAAGAAAATGGCATTGGCTGGTTCTTTTATACCCCTGTCGCACTGACGTCAGGGAAGAAGCGACGACAACCGACGCCGGACCTAGACTTTGGAATTCAGCCGACCGAGGACCCGCCTGATGGCAGGAAAACCCATCTGTTATGACTGCAGCTGTATGCACGATGAACATGTGGTTGGTGGTGTTAAGGTGGAGGATGACCAAAGGCTGTCTACTAGTGAAGCTTCAAGTATGCCATATTAATAACTATTTATAGAAAGCATGAGAGAGGCATTGAGGAAGGGGAAAGTGAGACATAAGAGATAAGGGGGGGGGAGAAAAGGAAAGTGGAGAGAAGAATGTGCCTATTATCTTACTTAATATGCAAATGTAGTTGATGTTTCTTGTGACATTTGCATTATAATACTTATTCCTCTTTCATCTCCAGTTCATTTGTCTAGGCATGTTTGGTGCAGAGTTTACACGATCCCCTAACAATGGTAAAGCCACATTTTTTTTCTATTACTGTATAGAAAGTTGATTTATGTTTTCATCAATTCCTTTTTTTCCACTGCATTTGCAGCTATTATTGCTTAACTACAGGTTTATATGTAATAAGTTTGATCAGTTTCGATTCTTATTCATTTTGTTGTGTTAATTACTTATCATGCCCTATACCCTTTTTCCTTACCTCTTCTTCTGAAACAATCATTATTTTTGTAAAGATTTTAATCAGTATTCTCTAGTCTTATTGGCCTCCAATTCCTAATATTTTGTCATCCTTCTTCCATATAAATGTAATCATCCCATTACATATCATTTCACATTCTATCTTTTCCCTTAGCCATTTATTCAGTATTCTTTTTTTCCTACCACTTATCCCCTTATTCTCATATTAACCAATCTAAGCCTAATGCGGATTCTTTCTCCCCTGTTTGTTGAAAGTGTGTTACAATTATACACATATCAATGGGAGATTTGAACTGTCATTTGAAAAAACTAAATGGAAAGATAAAATTAATGTTTTTAGAGAAGTACTTAAATGTGGAAATCTTTATTGAGTCCGACTGAGGGTAACACTTACAAAAAGGCTTTCCCATTTCTCTTCTATCACTTTCTTCTATTCTTTTTTTCAAAATCTTTCAATGTTCTCATGTCCCAAATTTTTACTCTTTTCTTTACTTCCACAAAAATAGTTTTATACTTCTTTTTAAATATTACCCAACATCATATACACCATTTATAAAACTCAATTTTTTTTAGTCTCCCTCATTTTTTTTCTTTTCACTTGCATTCCCTATAAAAGTTTTATCCATTTTCATTTTATTACTTCATTATCACTTAACAGTCCATACTGCTCCATGATGTGAAAATGCAACTCTTCTATCCCTGCCACTTCCTTCATGTTACCTCAATATATAACAATCTATATTTGTTTTAAAAACTCCCATTTTGTACCACTCTGTTTTCCTATTGCCAAATTTCCACATCATATCATTTTGTTGTCATGTTTATATCTTGTATTATTGTTCCCTTTTCTTATTTTACAGTTCAGGGCCTCAGTAATTAATATTGACTTGTTCATCCTCACTTTTTTTTTTTTAATTCCCCAAGCATTTTTCCTTTGGACATGTTTGTATATGCATATATTACTATTAGCTTCACACAATTTCCATTTTTCTTCAAGTCTCATGTCATCATCCTTCTTGGTATCACATCTAATATTTCTACTTTGCCGTCTCTTAAGATTTTATTACGTATTCAGGTGACAGTTTCCCATCCTACTGACCATATACTTTTTTCCCCATATAGCTTAATTTTTTTTTCTTGTTTAACACATCTTGTATCCGGCAAATGTAATACAACCATCTTTTTCTTTTTGCATATTCAAACCTCTTCCTTCATTTAATTGTTCACATTTGGTTCCAATATACCCAAATCATCCTTTTCTGTTTTTTGCATATTTTCTACCGGTTCTTACTTCTCCTTCTCATCCTCTCTCCAAAATATGTAACTTCTGCTCTTGTTTGTCCTTTTTTTTCTAAACCACCATTTTTCTCTTCCTCACTTCCTAACCCATCATATTTTGTTTCTTTCTGAATCTCAACCATTAGTCCTTCCCCCTTGGTCAGTTACAGCTACTTCATTTTCTTCCTCCCTTATACAAGTCACTTCAATTATTTCCTGAATATTGTTCTCTGTATATATCGTTCCTTCCTCTCACAATTTATTTTATATGACTGTTCTTTTTCCAGCACAAAACAGTTCAACTAAAAATGACCAAACTTATTACATTTACTACAAAATGGTAGCAGTATAGTCTTGTTCCTCACACTGTTCACATTTTTCTTTTTGTACATTCCTGAAAAGAATGTGCTTCGTCCCCAGAATAAAAGCAAACCCACAGCTGGCCCCAATTCCTAACGATTCTTTTTTTCATTTACTATTACAGTACTTGAAATAGGTTGCAACTCTCCCTCATGCATATCCACTGTAACCCACAGTCCCCACCCATTCCATATATTCCTACTATCATATATTTTCTTTACATCATGCATTTAATCACACATTAGGAGAATGATTCCTTCATGTCAGAAATTCTGAACTGCACAGTTTTATATTAACTGTAATCAAAGGCTTTAAAAAGTAAAGTCTTTCCAAGGTGATGTGTTATTTCTTTTTTCTGTTTTACACAACCTCAAATATATCAAAGCTCTCAAGTCTTTTAAAGTAAATCCAAAATGGAAAATATTATCCATAAGGTCATACCTATTAATGTTTTTGATTCTTATTCTCATCACTGGTCTCTTTCCTGGAGTTGCTACACTTTGGCTTGACTAAATAGGAAATAAAGCATATATACAGTAACAAATACCATTTTCTGAAAGTCTCTCAGGAACACTTTTAGAACTCCCTGGTATTTCAAAATGCATGGCTGGAGCATTTACATAAGCAGAGGTCAAACAATCACTGATGGACTATGGCCACAGTTTGGAAACTACTTATAAAAATTTATGACTTCAGTGGTGTTTAGGAACTACTATGAAAAACAGTAGAAAAATAAACAAAGATGAAGAGTTGCAAAAGGTAAAAGTTGAACAGACAAGTAAAATTATGGCCCCTGTGACTCTCAAGGCAATGTGAAAAGCAAGAATCAGGCAGAAAGAAACTCTTAGCAGTGAGTGTTTACTGACAGAAATACTGGGGAAAATAAAGATACAGGTGAGGTTAGCTTTTAAGACGTCATAGATAACCCATTCACAGCAGCAAACTGTTTACAAAATGTATATACTTCACAATGATACTGCTTACCGATATACATTTATCCACCTGAAGTTCTATGACTAGAAGTGATAGGCTCAGCTCCTGACAGACTTTCCCAAGCTCTCCAACTCTTTCCTATTTCCATAAGTCTCTATACCGCTTTGCTCTTCTCTATATCTACAAAGTGCCCCACCACAACAGTGATTATATATATATATATATATATATACCACCACACTTGATAGAAAGAAAGTAATATCCGAAAAAATGCACATAACCACCAGGGCTCACCACTGCAGGTTGGGGGAAAGGAGAGTGGGTTTATTGATGTACACAGACATAGATCATGAAGTTCTATCCTTATGTTAGGTACATAACTTTTTATATTGTACATGATCCAAGCCATCCACTTCAACCCCTACTACAAAGTCCCAAGCTCATTCACTTGAATGGCATCATGACAAAATACATTGGATGACAGTAGTCCTGCTAAGGCTGACCCAGACATTAAAATCACATCCAGCTGAATAGCAACTTGAAAAAGTGTGCAGAAAAGTTCACTGTTGTGTCAGTGCAGCTATTAACTAACAATGTAGTCCAAAAGTCATACAGACAATGTTACTCAGAACGCTGTTCGGCCCAGGCTGATTGCTGCATAGAAAAATGACTGAGCATCTATTCTGAAACTTTTGCTCTCCCAAATAGAAATACAAAGGCCTACAAAGAAAATATTAGTAGCGAAAACAGTCTCCCTTGTTCCACTAGCAAATTGATAGCATGATTAAGATTTGCTACTTTCAGCATGAAAGTATGACTGTGCCACAAGCACACTTAAGACATTATGAAAGATGAGGTAGAGTGTTTTGTGACTTGTGGCTTAATTCTGATATTCATCTTACAAACTGTCTGATACCAATAATGGTGTTTTCCACATCAGGAATTTGAATCCCACCTTGGGGCCTGTTTCAAACAGATGTAAAGTAAGTCCCAAAGGTCCACTGGTTTCTTTACTGCTGGTCATAGTAAAATGGAATATGTGAGAAAGAATCATTGAAAGAATGCATGGCCTAAGGAGGAGCAGTTTAGTTCCTGATGGAAGTGTGAAAGATCTGCTAGGTGTATTTCCATAAACAAGCATCGTATGCATTAATTAAAATTCTGACCTAAGATTCTAGAAGAGTAGGAAATTATCCATTTTGCAGAACATTACCTCAAAATAAATTCTTGGCCATTCCTTCTATATGTTTTTATAATTTAAGGTCTCTTAACAGAAGTTAGAAAAGAGAAGCTGCAGCTACATGCAGTATTATTTGGTGAAACAAATATGCCAGAGAATGTTTTGTCCCATCAGCAAAACAAAGCTCTTGCCACCAATAGATGTAATGATCACTTATGCAGCATCAGATGGCAGTGAGTGGTCTATTAGAGAACTGGCTTGAACACGGATGAAAGCAGCTGTTAAAGTGATGAGTCAAAGCAGTCCATTCTCAAAGTGAAAGGGAACATGGGTGGTATGAATGATCCTCCCTACACCTTGCTATACCAAACTAAACCAAAACCATGTAGTCAGTGCTGAATGCTATATATTCTGTGGGGGCATGTCCTGGAAGGCCTATAACATTAGAAAGACCACACCTCTCCAAAATGTTGATATGTAGTTTGGTCTCTGTCTAAACACATCAGTTGGAGTGAGTCTACTCAAAACTTTATACCCAAAGGTAGATACCCCTATGGTGACTGCCACTGACAAGCAAAATGACTGCCCAATGTCTGGTTGGTGTAGTGAAGCTACCATACAAGATGCTGCTTGAAGGCATGACAGATTCTGATCAAAGTAGACATCAGATCCATGCATGAAGACCACTAAACCTTTTGGGTCCACCAATGGACCTTCAAACAGAGTCTACCTAACAGAATAGTGAAGATATTAGCTACCCTAAGAGACAGTAGCCTATGACACCTTGCACTGGCACTTGACACTAACAATATCAGCAACTGTACCTGTTACTGAAGAATGTAGATTCTGTCTTGAGACCTCTTTTATAAGACAGTATCCATGTGACATCCTGTGAATACTAGTACATGTAATGGCATCATCCAAGGCTTTGCAGTGTTCACAGTGAATTACCAAGGGCTAAATTGGTAGGGAAAAAAAGTCTCTCTTGCTTCAAACACCTCCTCTCCTGTGGGGGGGCTGTAAGGATTCAATTGTCCAAATAAGGGAAAAAAAAGTAAGTCAGTCGATGCTCGGTGGGGGTGGAGGAGCCAATCATCCAGGTAAGGAAACACCTGGAATCTGTGCAGTCTCAAGTGAGCTGTCACCACTGCTAGACATTTCGTGAACACTCTGGGGGCCATTGAGAGACTGAAAGGCAGGGCTCTGAATTAAAAATTATTGGCTCTCAGCAAGAAGCGCAAAAGCCTCCTGGAGCGTTTGTCCATTTTGATGTGGTAATACGCATCCCGGAGATCTAGAGAGCACATCCACACACCCTCCCGAAGGCATGGAAGGATGGATTGAATAGTGACCATGCGGAACTTGGTCTATATAACTGACTTGTTCAAATGACTGAGATCCAGAATGGGCCTCCAGTCCCCCATCTTTTTTGGCTCCAAAAAGAGTCCGGAGTAGAACCCTAATCCGCATTTATCTGGGGGGACCTTTTGGATGACTCGCTTTAGAAGAAGCTTCTTGATTTCGGAAGCTGCCTCCTCCCTTTGACTGGGTGGAACGTCAGGAAGGTAGAATTGAGGTCTTGGAAAGGATTTGAGGGGAATGTGATAGCCTCAGGAGATAATTCTCTGCACCCATAAATCATCGGTAATGGAGGACCAGGCTGCTTGGTGCAGAGATAAACACGCCCCAACTGCTTCCAGAGGAAAGCAAATTGGGCAATGCTTCAGGAGTGCTGATAGGGCCTAGTGGAGAAAGAATCTCTTAAGCCCTGATTCCGGTAACCCCCTCTGCCACTACAGGGATGTATTCCACCGTCGGACCCTCCTCTGCCTCTGGAGGAGTCCTTGTTATGTGCGTCACGAAAGAAACCTTGTGACTTCTTGTGCCACAACTTTCCACTCCTGATTCCTGGAGAAGGAACGCTGAGGTTTGGAGAAGTGCAGGCCCACGGCAGACAAGGTCTTTCCATCCTGCTCGCACCTGGCCAAAGTATCCTTGACCTTAGAGCCAAAGAGTGCTGAGGGCTCAATAGGGGTGTTCAAAAAGGAAGACTTGAAGGAATCCGGTAGGTCAGAAATGCATATCCAGGCATGACGTTGGACAACCACGTCAGCACCTGCTGCTCTAGCTGCTCCATTGGTTGCATGGGAGAACAACCTCGTGGAGGAATTCGAAATCGCTTCAAGGGTGGAAAGTTGGCAGGCCACTTTGTCATGTGATCCATCTGACACTTGACCTGCGAGGCTACCTGAGAGTTCAGAAATACGGTCTCTCTGAAGTCTTGTAAAGTGTGCCAAGAAATTCAGCGAATGTACGGCACAGGTCGCTGCATTAAAGACTCGCTTTCCTAGCCTGTCCACTGCTCAGGACTCCCTGTTGGGCAGATGAACAGCTGGACTCTCTTCCGCCAAGTCCTTCTTTGTGGCCACCGCCACAGCATCTACTGGCAAGCCTTTCGACCAATGGGGTTGATCCTCTGGAGGAGAAAGTACTTTGTCTGATCTCCTGGGGATAGCTTCTACTGAATCTGGACTCTTCCACACTCACTGCACGATGAGTTTGACCAACTCATCTGCAGGAGGGGTCGCCCAGGACGTAATGGGCCTGGAACAGAATGCTTATAAGAATACGGATTCCTCCAGGGAAGGAGTGGAAGTCACCCCGCTGAATCAAAATCTCCACGATGTCCCCAAAGGAAACAGTCAAGGGTGATCTAGGGGAACCTTCCCCATCATCGTAATCCATATCCTTAGTAAGGGACTCTTCAGGTGAGTCCATGTGTTTTCTTTTGCACACCCTCTTCCGAGGGGGGTCTTTGGTGGGAATGTCCAAAGAAGCCTCGGAAAGGGGGGTGCTTTGAATTAGTGGTCCCCTGCAAAGGGCTGGCAATGGCTGAGTAAGAGGGGGGAACCAAAGGTGTAGTTGAAGGAGGAGGATTGCTAGCTACCAGCGCCCTCTCCATAATCCAGAAGGTGGGCCCACCTAAAGAGGGATGGGAGCCCAGAACCGAAGAGGACTGAATCAGAACTGGGGTCACACCCCGCTCCGAATGGCCCACCTCCAAGTCTGACATTTGAGAAGGGTTCAGTATGGAAATAACTCTCGGATCCGAGACAGGAACCGAGAAAGCCACCTGTGCCGGGGCCAGAACCGCATATTCCACCCCCAAAGCAAGGGATTGAGTAAGATGAGCTGTCATCGGAACTGAAGCTCAACAGGACTTAGATGCTTCAGGCATCAAAGCAGTCAGCGCCGAAGGAAGGGGTCCCATTGAAAGCAATGGGCAAGGGGGCCTTGGAACCGAAAGATCCCCATCAGTAAAATACGAAGGAGTCGAAGGAAGAAAAAATCCCAACACCCGGAGCGGAACAGGGTCTGGAGATTCCTCTTGCAGTCAATACCTGATCCACGAGATGAACAATGTCTATTTCAGACACGCTCCTGGCAGACCTAATTGATATCCCGGAAGGGGATTCAGGCCGGTCCAGAAAAGGACTGTAGGGTTGCCCGGCAAATGGGTCCACAGAAGATGAATACCTGGTCCATGGTAATGAACTCAACGGAGCCGAGGATTCTGACTTGAATTGCATAAATGGTAAAGTTGGCACCAAGATGGAACTCTGAGCCGAAGTCACAATCGGGGTAGTAGTCAAAATCAGATCAGAGGTAGTCAGAGCCGGAGCCTGTAAAGGTGAGGTCAGTGCCGAAGTGTCCTGAACCAGACTGGTCAGAATCGAAGTAATGAGCGGTTCAGTAGTCATTGGTGCCGAGCCCGGCACCGACAATTCAGACTTCCCAGAAACTGTGCTAGGTGCAAATATCAGTGGCACCGAGACAGCACGTCGATGCTCGGAGGAAGATCTACCAGTCTTAGATTGATGATTTTTGCCCCCATCACCAGCCGGTGAAGAAGGGTCTGAGCGGGGGCGCTTCTTATCCTTGCCTGGAGGGGTTGAGACCTCCACAGAAATAGCCTCAGAGAAAGGAGAAGAAAGCAATCCTTTCATGGGGGAGTCGCAGAAAGGTGCGAGACGCCTAAACAATAAACGCATTTAAAATGCAAGTCACTGTTAGGTAATTTACCACTGCACGATGTGCAATGTTTAAAACCTGAAGTACCCTTTTTCTCAGACATACTAACACTTGCTTAAACAGAGAAAAGAAGGAGAAAAAAAAAAACAGACTACCAGCAATGGTATGACGAGTTACCACAAGGGTGGTAAAAGGTAAAGAAAAGGCAAGAAAAATACCAACAATGGTAATAAAACGAATACCTGTGGGTAGAGCTAGACTATAAGACACCAGAAGAGAAATTATGGAAGAAATACAAGTTTGAATAATTCAAAACTACTTCGCTGAAGAGCTCAGTGAAAACGCTGCTCTATGGCTGTGCGGCAAATGAGATCTGAGGTATGGGATGAAGGGCATTGTGGGTAGTAGAGTGGCTCGAGAGTTTGGTGTACGCTAGCATGGCATTTGGCTGACTCTGTTCCAAGGGTTTGGAACCGTACCCATCAGTGAAGAATGGAAGAAAATTAACAATTTCAAATGTTTAGTTCCCAAGAGCCTCTAGTGATCTGCTATTGCAGACATGCACTTGAGGGCTGTGGTGAAGTCAAACAGCAATGCTTGAAATTGGAAATGACTGACTCTAACCTCAAGGGCATTTACTTCATGCACTCCTTTTTCAATCTAGATTGGTAACCTGGAGGAGTTTTAAGAGTACACGTAGTCACCTTCTGATAAGCAAGGAAGAAGTGAGCTGTACAGTGACCATATAGAACTTTTCCTTCAGAATGAACTCATTTAAACTGTTATGATCTGTTATGGGTCTCATGGTCTTTTGTTTTCCTTGGAAATAAAAATAACCTTAAGTTGAACCCAGACCCTTTCGGGTTTAAAGGAGTGTCTTGATCTGCTCTTTTTTTTTTTTTTTTTTTTTTTTAGAAAGGTCTTACTCTCTACTCTGACCATGCCCTTCTGATGGGGAGGAGCACCTGGAAGAAAAAGAAGATACTAGGGTCCTGACAAAAAATAGAATCCTACAGCTTCTGGATACAACCACCTCAATTTACTGGTCCTACAATATGGCTACCAATGCAGTTATGTGGAGACCATTTCAATCCCCAACCGTCTTCAGAGTTGAATTAGGCAACCCCTCAAGGATAGTAAGCTTGACCCTCCAAATAAGGGCTGTAGAACCCAAAGTTCTGATGATTTCCCTGCCACATATATTGGAGCCATTTTGGAAACCACTGCATACATGCATTATTGCTAGAAATCTTGTTGATTTTTTCTTATAATATAGCTCCTAGGCACTGTGTTGCATTGGACAGAATGTCCATTGCAGAGTGGAGAGTTCGACATCAAAAGTTGTGAGCGTCTTACCTTCACACACCTTTCTCAATTTCTTCTTCACCTTTTGGACAAAAAAGTTTGGACTTTGTATCCAGGCCACTGGTGAAACTCATCTTAAAGTTGCCAGCATAGTTAGTTTCAAAGCCAGGCATTTTATTGAGATCAAATGCTTGTTCCAGCAGCCCTCGCTGAGTCACCAACAGCACTGTACACTAATCCCATCAACAGGCTTGGTATGGTAGACCTAGTTAATGGTTGTAATTCCATTCTGGAACACATATAGTGAAGAAACATTTGCAACATGTATGTCATTTCATTGCCTGAGTCCCAATGAAAACAGACTATGTGAGCAAACTGGTTTGTACCTTGATCGAAAAAGTAGTGAACGTGCATACAAAGGCACACATTCTGAACCAGGGACAACAGAGCGATAGATTAAGATCCTCTGCCTGGGAAGCAGATTTGGAAGGGTATTTTGTTGAAACAGGAGAAACCGAAATGTGTTTCACCTTCTGCAAGGTCTTTGCTTTATCCTGAAGAGACAAAGTTCAGTAGCAGCAGCAAAAGCACCAAAAAGTTTATTATTATCCAAAGGAGCATCCAACAATTTGGCCTTAATATCATCAAGTAAAGCCTAAATACGATGCCATGAGTAATGCCTCATGACAAAAACCAAACACAGCAGCCCTAGAGTAAGCATCAGCAGCATCGTAACTGCACTCAGTAGAATGGTGGGCAACTTGAGAGATGGAACCCAACAAAGGGCAGAAGCCTTCCCCTTTGTCAGGGAGATCAGAGTGCAAGCTGAGAAACATGAGAAAGGAGGGCCAAAACATACCTAGTCATATGAGTCTGGTAGTTAATGGCCCTAAAGGTTAAAGTGACTGCAGTAAAAACCTTCTTGCCTAGCCTATCCATGCCCTACTATCCTTGTCTGAGAGAAGCAGCTTGGTACAAGGCAAGAGCTTGGAGGGTTTGTCCAAAAAGACACTACAGAAGGATCAGCAGAAGACCATTTATACAAGAATTTACATTCATCAGGCAACTTTTAAAATCTGAACAAACCTCTGAACCGATAAAGGTACCAATGTAACAAACAGCAAAATAGTGAAGAAAAAGGCAAACTGGTTCCAACACAGCACTCTAATAGCAACACAACAAAGTAAGCGCTTTCACGGATTACATCCACTTCCTCAGACCAAAATATTAAAACTCAAGTTACATCTTTAAACATTCTAGCAGCCAATGAGGCACACTAATCACTGAACCAATTTAACACATTCATTGCCTTGCCTAAGCAGTGAAGAAACTAACAGTGTGTAAATCAGCAAGTACATAATTAAAACTGACTCTGGTCCATCACAAACAAATATAAATTCTAAAATGTATCAACATTTAAAAAAAAAATATATATATATATATATATATATATATATATATATACACACATACATAAAATAAAATCTGTCTAAAAATATGTATATAAAACTGGTCTATCTTGTGGACATATAAAATAAAAACCATAGCAAAGATATATATAAGAAACCAAGGACATAAGCCTGGTACTACTTGATCAATGTTTCAGTGCTCTAGCTTTTAAAAAGGGCTTCAGAGACACCTTACTATTGAGACCTGGTGGTCTGTCAGCTTGATAACGTATAATCCACTGATTCTGTCTTATTATTGATGTCACCACCTCTAAAAAATTTAAACTTACGTGCAGTGCCTTCTTTCGCAACGTGCATGGCCAATGCACTTGTTTCCTAAGTAAATAGATGGGGAAAAAACAACTACGTAGGATGTAAGGGACAAAGGCTTGGCAGGTATTAATCTGTGTATGGTCGTGGAAAGCACCCAAACAAAAGAGGCACTGGCAGTGACAGTCGCAATGGGGAATCTGCCTCCCAAACTGACATTTTCCTTTTTTGGATAATGTGAAACCAATCAATAATAAAGAAAAAGAAGATAAGGCAAAACCCCAATGGTGCACTTATCTGAAAAAATGGCTCTGTAACCAGCTCAGAAGAAAGGTGCTCAGACCGACATTTGATGATGGCATTTGGACTAGTGGTAAAGAAGTTGTGTGTGTGCACGTATTCTTATATCACATGTATGCCTTATGCATTGTGCTGGGAGTGTACATGTGACATACGGCACCTGTAAGTACTAAAGGCTTTGGTATTCTCCTTGGAAAGAGATCCCTTCTGTTAAGAATACTGCAACAGTGATATGGAAGGACATCTTTATATATTCTGCCTTTTTGGGTCAGCAGGTTGATTATCAGGAACATTGCAGGCAGTGAAGCACACATCCTCTGGAGCAGACAGAACTGGAGGAATGTGTTGAAGGTTCTGGAAATTCCATTTGTAACAGCTCATAGTATTTTCTGAGGGACTGTGTAAAGTACAGTTGTGTACACTTACCATAAATGTTGATGTTAGAGTGTATTCACTGTTGCAGTCGTTACACTTGGGTTATCCTGCTGGCAGGCTACCCTCAGTCGGCCTGAATTCCAAAGTCTAGGTCCAGCGTCGGTTGCTGTCGCCTCTTCCCTGACGTCGGTGTGCCAAGGGTATAAAAGATGCAGCCAATGCCATTTTCTTCAGTTTTTCTTGCCCCAGATGTCAGGTGCCCCCAAAAGGGTAGGCTAGAAATATGCCAATAAAACATGCATGCACCAAAATATATAATACCTTCATCTACAAGCAAATACACCACATAGGTTGTATATGTTAGAGAAGAGCAGATAAGTTGCAGCAAAGATACGGGGGATGGTGGGTGGGTAACCTGGACTGCAACAGTGAATAGACTCGAACATCTACATTTATGGTAAGTGTACACAACTGTACTATGTTCTTCATGTTTCACTGTTGCAGTCATTACACTTGGGTTGAATCCCAAAGCTAAGGTTGGGAGGCTGGAACTAAATAGCATTAGGAGCGGCTATGAGGCCCTGCAGATCTGCAGTGGCAAAGCCTGCCCTGGATTTAGAGTAGAGTGGTAAATGATGATGCTTTGTAAAGGTGTGCACTGAACTCCAGGTAGCAGCCTCTAAAAGGTCTTTGGTTGGTACTCCCCTGAGGAAGGCTGCTGAAGTGGCTGCTGCTCTGGTTGAATGTGGCCTAATGCCCTTAGGCACTGGCTTGCCATATTGTGAATAGCAGAAACGAATGCAGTGTCCTATCCACTTTGAAATAGTCTGCTTTGAGATGGCCTTTCCTTGTGATCCTGCAGCATATGCCACTCGTAGTTGCTCTGTCTTTCTGAAAGCTTTGGTTCTGTTCAAGTAGAAGCATAGCTGCCTGTGTATGTCCAAAGAATCCAGAATTCTCTCCCCCTTATTCTGTGGGTTTGGGTAAAAAGTAGGCAGATGAATAGTTTGGTTAAGGGCCACACTGGACACTACCTTAGGCATAAATGTCGGGTTTGTCCTCAGAGAAACCCTGTCTGGATAAAAACTGATAAAAGGTTCCACAGCCGTGAGTGCCTATAGCTCTGAGACTCGTCTTGCAGAGGTTATTGCTAGGAGCAGAGCTGTTTTTCAAGATAAACACTTTATATCAGCTGTAGCGGCTGGCTCAAAAGGAGGCAGGGTGAGTTTTTCCAAATCATAATTGAGGTCCCATGCAGGTATTGGTGATCTCCTTGGAGGCCTTAAGTTTTTGGCTCCTCTGAGGTACTGCCTTAACAAGGGATGAGAAAAGATTGGTGGCTCTGTATTGTAATAAGCCGAAATGGCAGAGGCATGAATTTTAATTGATGAAAAGGATCGGCCTTTGTCCAGCATCTCAGTTAAGTATTGCAAAATCTGAGGAATATTTGGTACAGATGAGTCAATTCCTTGTGCCTGGTTCCAAGCACAGAATCTCTTCCATTTTCCAGCATAAGATTTTCTGGTGCTAGACCTTCCGGCCTCCAAAATGACATCCATTACTGCTTTAGTGAGAGGTGCATTTTGCATCACTACATTATCCGCCATGCTACCAGATTTAAGGTCTTTAATTGGCTGTGCAGGATCTGATTGTTTTGTTGTGATAGTAGAGGAGGTATTTGAGGCAAGGTCCAAGCCAGGCATTGAGACAAGTTCCTTAGGATTGGGTACCAGTGCTGGCGGGGCCAGTCTGGGGCAATTAGTATAATCTTTGGCTTCTCTTGTCTGACCTTTAGGAGTACCTTGGGGAGGAGAGGCAGTGGAGGAAGGCATATACTACTAATCTTTTCCAGCTGAAAGATAGGGTGTCCACTTTCCATGCTTGCCTGTGATAAGTCCTTGTGCAGAATCTTTTTAGTTGGTAGTTGTGAGGAGAGGCAAATAAATCTATATCCGGGCATCCCCATTTCCTTATCATCATGCCGAAGACTTGTGGATCCAATTTCCACTCATGGGAATCCATGAGGTTTCTGCTTAGTTCGTCTGCCAGAGTATTTATCTTTCCTGGCAGGAATTGTGCTTGCAGATGTACTTGGTAAGTCAATGCTGTGTCCCACAAAGTCATGGCTAGTCTGCAAAGTGGGTAAGAATGAGTGCCTCCCTGCTTGTTTATATACCACATGACAGTGGTGTTGTCTGTCTTTATCAGTAGTTGTTTCGGATGAAGTAGGTCCTTGAAAGCTGTCAGGGCATTCTGAACACCTAGCATCTCTTTTTGATTGATATATAGATGCATTTGGTTTGCGGACCATGTGCCTTGAATACATCTTCCTGCCATGTGGGCCCCCCCAGGCATAATCTGATGCAGCTGTTAATGTCTGCCTGGCTGGGGGTAAAGTGAATGGCTGTCCCTTGTTCTGGTGACAAGCCTTCGCCCACCAACGAAACTCCTGTTGCAGGCAGGGAATGAAGGTAATTATTGTTTCCAGGCTGTGGCAATGTTGAGTCCAAACACTTTTTAGGTACCACTGAAGTTTCCTCATATGCAGTCTGGCATATGGAATTGGTAGAATGCAGGATGCCATGAAGCCCAAATCCTGCAGAATTTTTCTTGCAGATAACTGGGCCTTTGTTGCCAACAGGTTGAAATATGTAGTCAGTTGCCTTTGTTTGTCTGGCGTGAGATAAGCCATCTGGGCAGTTGTATTTAAGCTTGCACCCAGGAATATTATCTCTTGAGAGGGTACTAGTTTTGATTTCTTTTCGTTGACTGTGTACCCTAGGCCTGTTAGAAATCTCTTTACAAACGCGAGATGCTGTAGTAGAATGTCCTTGTTCTCTGCTTGAATGAGGCAGTCATCCAAGTAAGGATATATTTGTATTCCTCTTTGTCTGCAGAATGCAATTACTGGTGCCAGGCACTTCGTAAAGACCCTGGGCACAGTAGATAAACCAAAGGGCAGTGCAGAGAATTGGTAGTGCATTGAGCCAGCTTTGAATCTGAAGTATCTTCTGCATGTTTGTCTGACTGGGACATGCAGGTATGCCTCTTTTAGGTCTAAAGTCACAAGCCAAGCCTTCTTGCCATGCATGGGCAGAAGTTGCTGTAGAGTCAACATTTTGAATTTTGGTATATCCAGAAATGTGTTTAGAATAGATAGGTCCAGTATTGGTCTCCAGGTCTTGTCCTTTCTTGGTACCAAGAACAGTCCAATAAAATCCTTGTCCCTGCTCTTGCTCTGGTACTTGTTGAATGGCCCTCATGTCCATGAGGGATGAGACTTGCTTTTGTGCCTCTGCCCATTGATGTTTTGGCAGGTCTGGCCAACAGTTTGTCCTTGGAAGTGTATGGAAGTGAAACTTGTAGCCTTGTGACACTATGTCTAGGACCCATTTGTCCTGGGTTATGTGCCAGTTTTGAGAAAAAAGTCATAGTTTCCCCCTAAAGGTGCTGCCAGAAGATAAGCACTTGGAGCAGGCAGGGGGAAGTCATTGGGACTGTACGAACCTTGGGGCTGGGAAGTCATTGGGACTGTACGAACCTTGGGGCTGGGATCTGCCTCTTGGGCGTCTGTATCTGCCCCTTTGTGGTCTGTCTGACACTGGAAAGGACCAATTCTTTGTAGGCCAGTGTCTGCTAAACCTTGGAGGCTGAACCTCTAAGAAATCCTTAACCGTTTGCATAGATTTAGCTTTGTCCTCCATTTTCTTTAACACCTCTTCTGTTTTAACACCAAACAAAGTATCATGCTGTAATGGGGCATCTAATAATTTTGCTTTGACATGATCACGCAGACTTTGTTCCTTTAACCAAGCATGCCTCCTGATGACAGAACCCGTAACAGCGGCTCTGCAGGAGGCCTACAAAGAATCAAAACCACATTGTAAAGTATGCTTTCCAACTTGTTCAGCTGCATGCAATAAATCCTGCATTTCTTTGTTTTCGGCACATTCAGAATTTGTCAACATTTTCTGTTTAAGCAGTGACATAATATATTGCTGATATTTGAGCATATAAAACTGACAATTTAAAGCCCTTATAGCCAAGGTAGTGGAGGTGTAAATCATTTTTTCCCCATCTGTCCAATGCCCTAGAATCCCTGTCAGAGGGGGTAGGGTTTTTTTGCAGCAGCAGCCTTGACCCCTTTGGGACCCTGAGAAAGTCAGCAGCAGGGTTTTTGAAAAGGAATTTATGAGAGTCAGGAACCCTGTAGTACCTGTCCGGCTTAACAGGAGCTGGAGGTAAGGAGTCAGGGGTCAGACTGGACTCTGAAAATACATCATCAACAATGTCTAACACAGGCGGAATAGCTAGGGACCTGTGTTGTGGTAGTAAAAGGAAGTCTCAGAGCCTTTTCTTAGATTCTGAAAAATCTTGGCTTTCCCAGTGGAAATGCTCCCTCATGGTATGCAAGGTTTCCCCAAAAGAGTAATCCTCAGGAGGAGAGGCTGAAGGGATAGATTCTTCAGCATCAGAATCCTCATAGGGAAGAAGAGAGTATTCCTGATTAGAAGACGAATCAGATGAAATGGAAACCTGATCTGAAGATTCATATTCTGTTTCTTGCCTAGGCCTTTTATCCGGTGGGGGATGGGAACCCCCGATTAAAGTAATTAAGTCTTCGGCCATTTTGAGCATCTGTTTTTTGGGCATGGAGGCCTGTCCATGAGGCTGTTGTACTGGTTTCTTGGTCTTTAAGGGTGCTTTAGTCTTTGCATTTGAAGCTGAAGTCGTTTTAACGTATAATTGAGTTGGTCTGAAAACACCCTCAGAAGCCGATGCCTGCTCAGCGGCTCTGGATCCATCTGAGGGAATAGTCTCCGAAGGTCCAATACCTTAAGCTTCCAGCAGCCTAGGTGACTCCACGTGGGAGTCGGTAGCAGCCTGCGGGTCTAACGTAGCAGGCGTCAGGGGCTATGAAGGCACCTCACTGAGAACCGGCGACTGGCTTAGAAGCCTCGTCGCCAGTTTTGGACCTTGGATGCCTGTCCTTTTCTTTGCGTTTCTTGTGAATTCCGGTAGTCGGATGGCTATCCGACGACATGGTATAATTAAATCTTCTGCCAAAATAGTGTAATGCAAAATCGTACTGACGCTTAATAGTGCGTTGGTTAAATCTAGCACAAAACCGACAACTAGCAACGTCGTGGTTAGGGCTTAGGCAAGGAACACAGTAAGAATGAAAGTCCTTATGAGGTATTTACTTCCCACAAGAAATACAATTAACTTTTTCTGACATCAGTCTGGAGCAAGAAAAAAGTTTCCCCAATGGGGTACTTAGCTTTTAATGAAGACTTTGGATCTGAAATTCAAACATGAAAATCTCAGGAGTCGGCCAACTGGCACTTGCGAACTGCTTATGCTTTGGGCACCGTGTGGCAAGAAAGACTGAAGAAAATGGCGTCGGCTGCATCTTTTATACCCCTGGCGCACTGACATCAGGGAAGAGGTGACAGCAACCGACACCGGACCTAGACTTTGGAATTCAGGCCGACTGAGAGTAGCCTGCCAGCAGGATAACCCAAGTGTAATGACTGCAACAGCTAAACACGAAGAACATCAGTGTTCTCTCAGTGAAAGCACTGGTACATTCTGGAAATAGTCACACACAAAGAGAAAGCCCCACAGGGAGAATCAGAAACTGATCTCTCCTCCAAGTCTGAATCAGAAAACTGAGGAGAAAATCCTGTATTTGTCACTTCATCTTCCTGTCCAGATTCAGAATCTTTAATCTCTTGAGGAAAAGTAGTATCCTTATTTCTTTTACCAGAAACCACCTTATAAATCAACACCCTGAGGTGGTCCCAGTGAACTACTCCTGTCAAAGGAAATTTGAAGAGGAGTAATTAGATGTTTAGTTTTCTATTCTTTTTTGACAAGGAAAATGGGACCAAAAGTATTATTAATGGAAGCCTCAGCTTTCCCAGGGATGTGCACAAAATTCTGAACAGAGAAGTCTTCCTTCCTTGATCCATTTCCCAGGACCTACATGAGTGGCTCATGTTTATTCACTGAGAGGACCCAAACAGCCGCAGAGGAAGTGGTTAATGCCTACTCCACAGTGGTTGTAGGTGCTACACCAGAGGAATCTGGGGTAAAAGCTGAGTGGTCTGAGGGACAAGCTATGGCCACAACTGAGTCACTGACCTGTGACCGAGGCAAATCACTAGCCTGTTATGATACAAAGGCTGTTTGCTTAACTTTTTTTTCTGTGGCTGAAAGAAGGACCAACTGTTGGACTGGAAGTCTATTTCATGGTAAAGCCAAAAATGGTCCCTATTTCCTAGGAATACAAGTATTTCCACAGTGGTGCAGCGGTAGTGTTGTTGCCTCACAGCAAGAGGTTCTCCCGTTCAATTCTCGGCTTGGGTTGGGAGTGCCTTCTGTGTGGAGTCTGCATGTCCTCCTTGCGGTCGAGTGGGCATTTGAAAGACATGGGTTGAATGGGTATGCCTTCTTTGAAGGTTGGGTGTCAGGCTGGCAACTCGACACCATAAAAACCAACTGCCAATCGTTAGCGGACCAGAGTTCCACTGTGGCGACCCCTAACCAGGAAAAGCCGAAAGACAAACAACAACAAGCAGCAAAAGCTGGTAAAAATTTAAAGTATTTTTTCCTGACAAAAACAATGTAAAAAGCATCTTAAAAAATTCTGTTAGCCCCAGAAAGTAAAATACCCACAATTTTTCCACAGAAAAAAATGGGTTTCAATTACTTTAAACTTTTAAACTGACAGGGAAAAAAGTGCTCTCCCATTTAAAAATTCTCATGACAGTCTGTTAAAATACAAACTCAGAGCTTAAAAATAATTTTCCTAAATGGGAAAGTACAATAAAACAATTTCTTTTAACATGGAAGGTTTTCCCCCAAGGGAACCAGTCTTCCCAGCAAAAGAATAGCACAAGCCAACTGTTTATCCTCAAAAGCCCACACAGGAGTGCCCTCTTCAACAGCTGGAAAGCTGTGAAGTGCTTGGCGCCCAAACCTGTCTTTTTAGTCAGCTCAGCTCAAGCTGATGGTGTGAGCGGAAGGTGCCCTGAAGCTTTGGAAGTTGTCTGACTGTTGTATCCCATATTGCTAAGGCTACTGCAACAGTGATCAATACGATTGTGATACCGTAAGCAAGAAAACAGATATCAAACAATGGCTGCCCCAACATGAAAGAATCCAGTCTGTTATTGAATATCCACAGTCAGCTCCTTTGGAAACTGTGGCTGTCTCCCTGTCTAATGTTTTACACTACGACTGAAAGTTCTAATCAAATTTTCAGCAATCCTATTTTAAAATGATGTCTTTTGTAGTAGTACTAAATCCAGCTCGGAAAATAATCACATTATGGTATATACTGCCTAAAGGGCTGTGATCTGCTGGGTTTTTCCAAATGACTGACACTGGCACCAGTAATGTCCAGCAAGTTCGACTGCTAGGTATTTTCCATTACAAGCTGCTTATTACTGTTAAGTGACAGGAAGACCAAAACTTCTTCAAAGTGGTGACATGCAGTGTAACTACCAGTTTTTGGAGAATTTAAACAAATATGTACTTTTTATTTTTTTTATTTTTGTAGAAATTTGTAATGTTTTTCTATATTCATAGATGGGATGTGATTAACAGACTGACCAGTGCATTTTGCCATAGGCTCTTATGTTAAGCATTTCTTCTTTCAAGATTTCATTTCTAGATCTGAGTCACATAATGTTATCACATAAGTTATCACTCCCTCTCTGGTCAGATCAGACCACAAACTGATAACCCTGGACGTCTTCACCTCTCCACCTCCCCCAGTCAAAGAAACCATCGTAAAAAAACATTCCAAAACAAACTTCAAACTACTTGCGTCAGAAGTGGAAAGCTTCACTATTCCATTGCAGAAGGATAATGATATCAAGGATGCAGAATCCTACACCAAGGCACTTTATATACATCTTCAGGATTGCATGGACCGTGCTATCCCAAATAAAACCAAGACTCCTTCCTCAAGCAAGAAGAAACCAGTCTGGTGGACACCAGTCATAAGCAAACTATACAATAAAAGGAGGAGACTTATACAAAAAAAGGCCAAATCTCAAGTAGAAAAATCATCCCTGATCAGCATTAGTAAGAAATTGAGGGCCCTCATCAAGTTAATTAAAGCCAGTTTCGAAAAGGTTGCCAAGGATAACCATAAGGCCTTCTATGGTTACATCAAAAACCTAAATGGCAATGCTCAGGTCTGTTCTGAGCTAGTACAAAATGGAACAAAATACACTGACCCCACTGACATTGCCAACATCTTGGCTGATAGAAGTTTGCACTGAACCTCTCCCCCCTCACCACCTACAGGGCCTATTACTATTCCAGGGGATTGTGCAACTCCAATTATTACTGATACGTTGGTTAATAAGGCTCTATCTAAAGCTAAAAACACTGCCTCCATGGGACCAGATGGTGTCCCAGGCTGTCATACGCGAGCTCCAAAATGAATTAACCCCGCATCTGAATACCCTGTTCAGTCTCAGCCTCTCGACAGGATATGTGCTCATAGAATGGCGCACAGCAACGGTGGTTCCGCTGCATAAGGATGGGTCCACAACCGACCCTGGGAACTACCGACCAATAAGCCTGACCAGTCTGATCTGTAAGGCAATGGAGCGAATCATTATGGAACTCATAAATGGAGAGATTGGGAACCTCCAAACACTTGACCCCACACAGTTTGGCTTAGTCAAGGGCAGATCATGCCTCCTGTACCTGGTGGACTTCTTTGAGACAGTTACTCAGGCTATAGATAAGGGAAAGGAGGTACACACGGCTTACCTTGACCTTGCTAAAGCATTTATCATCATTCCCCATTCGGGTATTATTGATAAACTCACCAACCTGGGCATAAACCCTTACGTCACAAGATGGATCGCAAACTGGCTCTCAGACAGATCCCACAAAGTAAGCGTAGCGGGATCTATGTCCGAATCCAGACCAGTAACGAGCGGTCTGCCTCAGGGCTCTGTCCTGGGGCCCCTCCTGTTTGGCATATACTTCTCAGAAGTACAGGCAAACACTGAAGAGCTGTGGCTGACCAAGTTTGCGGATGACTGCAAACTGGGTGCTATAATAGATTCTCCGGCCGACATGGATATCCTCCAGAAGGGCCTTAATGAGACTGATGCATGGTGTCAAAGCCATGGTCTCAAGCTAAATGCTAAAAAATGCGTAGTAATCCCCTTTGGAAAAAACAGAGTACCACGAACTACCACATAGGAGGTAACCCCCTGAAATCTGAAGTAGTAATAAGGGATCTAGGGACCCAAGTAGATAGTCAGCTTTCCTTTGATAACCATGTTGCCAAGGTGGTTAGAAAATCCTTCTATGTGACCCATATGATCATGAAAGGGTTCGCATCAAGATCTAAGGATGTAGTGGTGCCCCTCTACTCTTCCCTCACCAGACCCATTATTGAGTACAATGCACCAATTGGAATGTACCTGGCTAGGCATCTCCAGCAGCTGGAGAGACCACAGAGGTACCTCACTAAAAGTATTACTGGCCTCAAACAGTTGCTCTATGCAGCACGATTGAAAAAAAGTAGTTTTGTACCTACCATAAATGTAGATGTCCGATAGATATGCAACTGCAGTCCTGACATATGGGTTGTCCTGCCTCAGGCAGCCCTTCGGTCGGCCGGATTCCAAAGTCTGGGTCCGGCGTCGGCTGATGTCGCCTTTTCCCCGACGTCAGAGCGGCTGGGGTATAAAAGCATCAGCCGACGCAATCTTCTTCAGTGTTTCTTGCCCCAGATGCCAGGTGCCCTCCAACGAAGGCTAAATTTAGAGAATGGATAAAATTCCAGACATGCACAACAGTAATAAACAGATACATCATAAATGCTATCCCCAGCTAATTTGAAAAAGGGGGAGTGGACCCAAAAAAGAGAATTACAGAGGGGTAGGAGGGAGGGAAAACCTGACTGCAGTTGCATATCTATCGGACATCTACAATTATGGTAGGTACAAAACTGTTCTATGTCCTTCAAGAATGCAACTGCAGTCCTGACATATGGGTTGAATACCATAGCCAAGCTGGGGGTGGTAGGATCTAAGATAAGGATGGTGTAGCTAAAATGCCCTGCAGGACTGCAGAAACAAAGCCTGCTCGGGATCTGGAATATAAAGGCAGGTTGCAATGTTTGGAAAATGTATGCACGGAGCTCCATGTAGCAGCTTCTAGAATTGTCCTTTGTAGCCACTCCTCTTAGAAAGGCTGTGGAGGTGGCTGTAGCTCTGGTGGAGTGTGGCCTGATATTGGCTGGCACACCTTTTCCATGGAAAGAGTAGCAGAATCTGATGCAGTTTCCAATCAATTTTGAAATTGTTTGTTTGGAAATTGCCTTTCCTTGTACTCCAGCAGCATAAGCTACAAATAGTTGGTCAGACTTTGTTGGCCTTTGTTCTGTCCAAGTAATAGCGCAATTGTCTGTGTATGTCCAAAGTGTGCAGAAGCTTTTCTCCTTTATTTTGAGGATTGGGAAAGAAAGTAGGCAGGTGAATTGCTTGATTTAGAGAAACCCTGGATATCACTTTTGGCATGAATGAAGGATTGGTTCTTAAAGAGACTCTGTCCTGATGGAAAATGAGAAATGGAGGTACTGCCATGAGGGCCTGTATCTCAGAGACCCTTCTTGCTGAAGTAATTGCCAACAGGAAAACTGTTTTCCAGGAGAGAAATTGCAATTCTGAAGATGCTGCTGGCTCAAAAGGAGGAAGAGTTAATTTTTCCAAGACGAAGTTGAGGTCCCATGCAGGCACTGGTGGTTTTCTTGGAGGTTTGATATTCTTTATCCCTCTTAGAAACTGTCTTAGCAAAGGATTTGAAAACACAGGTGGATCACAGTTGTATTTTGCTGAAGCGTGTATTTTTATGGAAGAATATGAAAGGCCATTGTGAAGCATTTCTGCCAAGTATTCTAGTATCTGTGGGATGTTCATTACTGATGCATCCTGACCCTTGTTGGCATTCCAGATGTTGAATCGCTTCCATTTGGCTGAATAAGTTTTTCTGGTGGAAGGCCTGCGTGCTTCCAGTAAGATCTCTTGAACTTTTTTGGAGAGAGAGATATGGGGAGAAGTCATGGAAAGTACAGTTTTGTACCTACCATAAATGTAGATGTCCGATAGGAATGCATCTGCAGTCCTTACAAATGGGTTGTCCTGTCATCAGGCAGCCCCTCGGTCGGCCGGATTCCAAAGTCTGGGTCTGGCTTCGGCTTGTGTCGCGTTTCACCCGACGTCATAGCTGCAGTTTTTCGGGTATAAAGGCATCAGCCGACGCCATTTTCCTCAGTGTTTCTTGCCCCAGATGCCAGGTGCCCTCTTGGATGGCTAAATTTGGATAAATGCCAATGTTTCCAAATAGTAGAGAGCAAACACATAAAATAAGCATGTATGTACATATATACAAGCAAATACACCATAATAGATCCCCCCCAAGCTAGCTGAAAGATTGCAAATACCCTAGGAGTACCACAGAGGGGAAGGTGGGTGGGTAATCTTGACTGCAGATGCATTCCTATCGGACATCTACATTTATGGTAGGTACAAAACTGTACTATGTCCTTCAAGGATGCATCTGCAGTCCTTACAAATGGGTAGAATACCATAGCTAAACTAGGGGAGGAGGAAAAAAGGCGAGATTATGGTGTAGTTAGGATCCCTTGCAAAACAGCAGTGGCAAAACCTGCTCGGGATCTAGAGTATAAAGGTAAATTGTAATGCTTGGCAAATGTATGCACGGAGGTCCAAGTAGCAGCCTCTATAATGTCCTTGGTAGCCACTCCTCGTAAGAAAGCTGTGGTAGTGGCTGTAGCCCTTGTGGAGTGAGGCCTGATGTTCTCTGGAGTTTTCTTGCCATGGTAGGAGTAACAAAATCTAATGCAATTTCCTATCCATTTGGAGATTGTCTGTTTTGAAATTGGCTTTCCTTCCTTTCCTGTTGCATATGCTACCAGCAGTTTCTTCAGTTTTTCTATTGGACTTGGTCCTGTCCAGGTAGTAGCGTAATTGTCTATGTACATCCAAGGTATGCAACAGTCTTTCTCCCCTGTTCTGTGGGTTGGGGAAGAATGTAGGTAAGTGGATAGCCTGATTTAAAGACACTCTGGATACCACCTTAGGCATAAATGTAGGATTTGTTCTCATGGAGACTCTTGTCTTGATGGAAGATCAGGAAGGGTTGCACTGCCATTAATGCCTGTAGTTCAGAGACCCTTCTTGCTGAGGTGATTGCTAGCAGGAAAGCAGTCTTCCAGGATAAGTATTGTAATTCTGCTGTTGCTGCTGGTTCGAAAGGGGGAAGTGTCAATTTTTCTAGCACAAAGTTCAAGTCCCATGCTGGCAATGGTGGTTTCCTGGGAGGTTTTACATTTTTAATTCCTCTCAGAAACTGCCTGAGCAGAGGATGTGAGAAGACAGGAGGATCCAAGCTGTATTCTGCTGAAATAGCTAATGCATGTATCTTGATGGACGAATAGGACAGGCCTGTATGGAAGAGCTCTGCCAAGTACTCCAGGATGTTGGCTATGTTTACCAGTGCCACATCTTCTCCTTTTGCAGTACTCCAAATGAGATATCTTTTCCATTTTGCTGCATAATTCTTTCTTGTTGAAGGTCTACGAGCCTCAAGGATTATGTCTTTAACCCTTTGGGATACATTTGGGTTAATTGTTCTTATGTAATGTTCCAAGCAGTTAGCTGCAGAGTTTTCAGGTTTGGATGCAGGGTGTTGTAGTTGTTCTGTGTTAACAGTAATGGGATCAGGGGTAGTGCCCATATTTGTTCCCGAGACATGCTCCTCAGCAATGGGTACCAATGTTGCCTTGGCCAGTCTGGAGCTATCAGAATGATCTTTGGACGTTCTATGATCTTCAAAAGCACCTTGTGCATCAAAGGAAGTGGTGGGAATGCGTATGCTGTCAGGTTTTTCCAACTGAAAGATAGGGAGTCCACCTTCCAAGCAAGTGGGTGGTACGTCCTTGTGCAGAATTTCTTTACCTGATGATTGAGTGGGGATGCAAATAAGTCTATTTGTGGTAATCCCCATTCTCTTGTGATAGCTTTGAAGATGTCCGGATGCAGCATCCATTCGTGGGCATCCGTGGTAGTTCTGCTTAATATGTCTGCTAGAATGTTTTCTTTTCCCGGAACAAAAATTGCTTGTAACTGAATGTTGTAGCTCAGAGCCACATTCCATAGGTCCAGTGCCAGCCGGCATAGAGGGTATGAATGTGTGCCTCCCTGCTTGTTGATGTACCACATAACTGTGGTGTTGTCTGTCCTTATCATCAACTGACCTTCTTGGAGAAATGGTCTGAATGACTGGATCGCCAATTTTACAGCCAGCATTTCCTTTAGATTTATGTGCAGGCGCAGCTGGTCTTGAGTCCATAAGCCTTGTATGCACTTGTCCAGCATGTGTGCCCCGCAACAGAGGTCTGAGGCATCTGTAGTGATGGTTTGGCTTGGTTGACTGTTGCAGAAGGGCAATCCTGTGTTTGATTGACAGGCCTGAGCCCACCATAGGAACTCTTGCTTCAGGCATGGGATTATTAGAATTTTGGTTTCTAGGCTGTGCTTGTGTTGAGACCACAAATTCTTTAGGTACCACTGTAGCTTTCTCATATGCAGTCTGGCATGAGGGACCAGAATTATGCAGGATGCCATGAAGCCTAGGGCTTGCAGTACTTTTCTTGCAGTTAGATGGTTCTACTTTGTTAATGCCAAGAAGTAGAGAGGTAGTTGCTCCTTCTTTTCTGCAGTTAGGAATGCCATTTGTTTTGATGTGTCCAGCTCCGCACCCAGAAAGGTTATTCTTTGGGATGGAATCAGCCTTGACTTTTTTATATTGACTGTATATCCCAGGGCTTGCAGCAGGTAAATGACACTTTGTAAGTCTTCTGTTAGCTTGCTTTTGTTGTCCGCTTGTATCAGTCAGTCGTCCAGGTAGGGGTAAATTTGGATTCCCTGAAGTCTGCAATGAGCAATTACTGATGCCAGGCATTTCGTGAACACTCTGGGCGCAGTAGATAAGCCAAAGGGCAATGCTGAGAATTGATAATGCTCTGATCCTGCAAGAAATCTGAGGTATCTTCTGCAATTTGGTCGTATGGGGACGTGCAGGTATGCCTCCTTGAGATCTAGAGTTACCAACCAAGACTCCTTGCCCAGCATGGGAAGAAGCTGCTGTAGGGTCAGCATTTTGAATTTTGGAACAATGAGGAATGTGTTTAAAGCGGACAGGTCGAGAATAGGCCTCCATTTGCTCTCTTTTCTTGGTACCAGGAAGAGTCTGGAGTAAAATCCCTTTCCTTGTTCCATAGATGGTACCTTTTCCACAGCTCTCATTCTTAATAATTGAGATATTTGCTTTAGAGCTTCTGCCTTTTGAGTAGGTGGTAGGTTTGGCATTCCTCTCTTTCTTGGTAGAGTATGGAAATGGAACCTGTAACCTTGGTCTATAGTTTGCAAAATCCATTTTCCCTTGTGATGCAATGCCAGTTCTTTGAAAATAAGGTTAGCTTTCCGCCTAAGGGTGCTTCCAGTTGTTCCCTGGTAGGCGATGCCACAGCCAAGTCACTGTGATTGTGTTGTTGTAGTGGTGGTGGCTGCGTCTGTGCCTCGCTGGTTGTTACCTTGCCACTGGCGTCCCCTGTAGGCACCCCTGGATTGGTTTCTGCCTCTTGAACGCCTATTCCTGCCTCTGTGTGCCTTAGAGGAGTCCGGAAAGGACCAATTCTTGGAGGGCCAGATCCTGCTAAACCTTGGAGGTTGAACCTGTAAGAAATATTTCACTGTTTGTACAGATTTCGCCTTCTCTTCCATCTTTTTTAGTACCTGCTGTGCAGTGGAACCAAATAAATTGACTTTGTCCATGGGTGCATCTAAAAGCTTTGATTTGACATGGTCTGGTAATGCCTGCTCTTTCAACCATGCATGTCTCCTGATAACTGTGCCAGTCATGGCTGATCTAAAGGAAGCCTCCAGTGCATCATAGCCACATTTTAAAGAATGGTTACTAACCTGCTGTATATGTTATGTACCATTTCCTGAACATATTTCTTATCTAAAGATTCTTCAGAGGACAGCTTTTTAGTTAACTGGTCTAGCATAAACTCTTGATATTGAATCATGTGAAATTGGCAGTTCAAAGCCCTAGCTGACAAAGTAGCAGAGGTGTAAACTTTTTTACCCCATCTCTCTAAGGACCTGGATTCCCTTTCAGAGGGGAGGGTTTTTTTAGTAGATGTAGTTGCTACAGCTTTAGGGCCCTGGGAGATGGTCTCTGGATCTGCAAAAGGAGCCTTGTATAGATGGTGATGAGTGTCCGGGACCCTGTAGAACCTATTGGGCTTAGCAGGGGCCGGAGGTAATGAATCGGGAGCAGTGCAAGCATCATTAAATGCATCATCTACAACAGAGAGAACTGGAGGTATAGCTAAAGGCCTATGCTGTGGCAAATGTAGAAAGGTTCTAAGCCTTTTTCTGGAGTCTGAGAAATCTTGGCCCTGCCACTGAAATTGTTCCCTCATAGCATGCAAGGTTTCCCCAAAGGAAAATTCCTCAGGTGGAGAGGCTGAAGGAATGGACTCTTCAGCATCAGAGTCTTCGAAGGGGAATAAGGAGCCTCAGGAGGGTCTGTATGTTCTGAGTCATCAGAGGAATCATCTGTGGATACTGGCTCTGGGGGCTCTGCTCTAGGCCTCTTCTCTGGAGGTGGATGAGAGATCCTGTCTGGATGAGGCTGGGATTCACGAATTAAAGAAATGAGATCCTCAGCCAAAGAAAGCATATGGGAACTGGTGCTGGGCCTGTGAGAGGGGGGCTTGACAGGCACCCTTTTTGAAGCTTTAGCTGCTTTAGCCCTGGCAAAGGCCTTAATAGACATGGCTGCAGGAGGCCTAGCAGCTCCACGTGCAGGGGTTGAAATATCCAAGGGAATAGTGTCTGATAATTCCTGAGAAACCGCAACTGCAGGTTGGATTTCAGAAGCCGATTCCACCAGGTTAGAAGAGGCCTCGGTAGAAGGCATGTTTTCGGCTGGGGAAGAACCGCTTGCTCGGTTTCAGCGAAACAGAGACACTCGTGGTTGGCTTAACCGCGGTTTCAGCGAAACCGCGGACCGCGAGTGTCGGTCCTTTCCCTGCGTTTTGGTTATTTGTGAAGTCGGAGGATCCGACGGCATGATACAAGCAAAATCAGAGCCGAAAAACTGTTCTGCAAATTCCGACCGACGTCTAAGCGCCCGTCGGTTAAAAGAAGCACAGGCTAGACAAGCTGCTACGTCGTGGTCTGGGCCTAAACAAGGTAAGCAGTAAGAGTGGAAATCTTTATGAGGTATTTGTTTCCCACAAGTTAAACAGTTATTCACTTTTTCTGACATCGGCTGAGGCAAGAAAGAGTCCCCAACGGGGTACTTAGCTTTTTAGAAGTCTTCGAAGTAGTATTCGGTATGTAGTAATCTCTGGTTCTGACCGACCGGCACTTGCGAACAGCTTCTGCTTCGGGCGCCACGCGGCAAGAAAGACTGGGAAAAATGGCGTCGGCTGATGCCTTTATACCCGAAAAACTGCAGCTATAACGTCGGGTGAAGCGCGACACCAGCCGAAGCCAGACCCAGACTTTGGAATCTGGCCGACCGAGGGGCTGACTGATGACAGGACAACCCATTTGTAAGGACTGCAGATGCATCCTTGAAGGACATCCCTCCAAGCTGTCAGTTGCAATGTTTGCAGGTTGGGATGAACAGTCCTGTAATTGCGCTGAGTTATAAGCAGAGGCCATTGAGGCAGGGGCCACGGCTTGGTGCGAGTTATGCTCCTTAGTAATGGATACCAGTGCTGTCTTGGCCAGTCTGGAGCTATCAAAATGCCTTTTGGTTGTTCTGCTTTGATCTTCAGTAACACCTTGGTCATTAAATGGTAGAGGTGGGAATGCATAGATTGTTAGAGAATTCCAGCTGAAGGAGAGAGCATCCATTCTCCAGGCTTGAGGATGGTGTGTCCTTGAGCAGAACTTCAGATGATGATTGTGGTGTGAGGCAAAGAGATCTATGTCCGGCCTTCCCCATGCATGAGTTATTTGTGAAAAAATGTCTGGATGCAACATCCATTCGTGCGGGTCCATAATGTTTCTCCTTAGACTGTCCGCCAGAACATTGTCCTTGCCTGGAACAAACTGGGATTGCAACTGTATGTTCAGTTTCAGGGTCTTTTCCCAAAGAGTCATTGTTAGTCTGCAGAGGGGTTAAGAATGGGCGCCTCCCTGTTTGTTTATGTACCACCTAACAGTGGTGTTGTCTGTCTTTATTAGCAGATGACCTTGCTGAAGAAATTTTCCGAAGGCCTCGATGGCATGAATCACTGCCAGCATCTCATTTTGATTGATGTGCAGATGTAATTCCCGGGGTGCCCATTGCCCTTGAATGCATCTGCCTTCCATGTGCGCCCCCCATCCATGATCTGAGGCGTCTGTTGTAATGGTTTGGCTTGCTTGAGGTTTGTTGAAAGACATGCCTTTGTTTAGCTGGCTTGCTTGTGCCCACCACAAAAATTCCTTTTGTAGACATGGAATGAGTGGAATAAAGTTGTGGCTGTGTTGAGACCATAAACTTTTTAGGTACCATTGTAGTTTTCTCATGTGTAGTCTTGCCAGTGGAATCAGAAGAATGCAAGATGCCATGAAACCCAGGGCCTGCAGGATTTTCCTTGCAGTCATCTGGGTGTGCTTTGCTAGGCTTTTGAAGTAATCTGGTAAGTGTTCTTGTTTTTCTTCTGTTAGGAAAGCCATTTGTGAGTTTGTGTCCAGTTTGGCTCCTAGAAAAATTATTTGTTGGGATGGCAGTAGTCTTGATTTTTGAATGTTGACTGTGTATCCCAAAGCCTGTAGTAAAAGTTCCTTATCAAGGCTTGCTTGCTGTCCGCTTGTATAAGGCAGTCGTCCAGGTAAGGATATATTTGTTTCCCCTGAAGTCTGCAATGTGCAATTACTGATGCCAGGCATTTCGTGAATACTCTGGGCGCAGTAGATAAGCCAAAAAGCAATGCTGAGAATCGATAATCCTCTGACCCTGCAAGAAATCTGAGGTATCTTCTGCAGCTGTGTCTGATTGGGACATGCAGGTATGCCTCCTTGAGGTCCAGAGTAACCAGCCAAGACCCCTTGCCCAGCATGGGAAAAAGTTGCTGTAAAGTCAGCATTTTGAATTTTGGCACAATGAGAAAAGTGTTTAGAACGGACAAGTCCAGTATAGGTCTCCATTGCTTTTCTTTTCTTGGAACAAGGAACAGTCTTGAGTAGAATCCCTGGCCTTGTTCCTGAGGAGGAACCTTTTCTATTGCTTTGATTTGTAGCAGTTTTGAAACTTGTATGAGTGCCTCTGCCCTTTGACTTTGTGGCAGGTTTGGCATGCCTTGTCTTGTTGGTAAGGTATGGAAGTGGAACCTGTAACCTTTGTCTATTATGTCCAAAATCCATTTGTCCTTTGTAAAAATGTGTCAATTGTTTGAAAATAAGGATAATTTTCCACCTAAAGGTGCTTCTCTTTGAGCCTTGGTCGGCGATGTCAAAGTCAAGTCATTGTGATTGTCCCTGTGGAGCAGTAGGAGTTCCTGCACCACTTCTCTGACTAGTTGGTTGCCATTGGCGGCCCCTGTAGGAGCCTCGGTATTGCCCTCTACCTCGAGCACGCCTGTTTTTTTCCCCTTTGAAACTTGTCAGTGTCTGGAAAGGACCAATTCTTCGAAGGCCAATTCCTGCTGAACCTTGGTGGCTGAACCTGGAGGAAATCTTTGACTGTTTGTACTGATTTAGCCTTTTCCTCAATTGATTAACACACCCTGTGCATTAGCACCAAATAGCTTGTCTTTTTCCAGAGGTGCATCTAGAAGCTTTACTTTAACATGATCTGGCAATGCCTGTTCTTTCAACCAAGCATGTCTACGTATGACGGCCCCTGTCATAGCTGCCCTACATGAAGCTTCCAATGCATCATAACCACACTGAAGAAAATGACTGCTAACCTGCTGAGTGTTATGAACCAAATCCTGCAAGGCCTTTCTATCTAAAGGCTCAGGAGAGGCTAACTTTTTCTGCAAATCATCCATCAAGAAATCCTGATACTGAAACATATGAAAAAGACAGTTAAGAGCCCTCATGGCAAGGGTGGTTGAGGTATAAACTTTTTTACCCCACCTCTCCAGGGACCTAGATTCCCTGTCTGCGGGCAAAGGATTTTTGCCGTGGAAGTGGCCACTCCTTTGGGCCCCTGAGAAATAGTTCCTAGATCAACAGAGTGGGCCTTAAAGAGATGCTTATGAGTTTCAGGAACCCTGTAATATCTGTCTGGCTTGACAGGAGCAGGAGGGAGAGAATCAGGAGAAGTACTGGAGTCTGCGTACACATCATCCACTACATCTAATACTGGGGGAATAGCTAAAGGCCTGTGCTGGGGTAACTTAAGGAAAGTCCGAAGCTTTTTCCTGGAGTCGGAGAAATCCTGGCCCTGCCACTGAAAATGTTTTCTCATGGAGTGGAGAATTTCCCCGAAAGAAATATCCTCAGGAGGAGAGGCAGAGGGAATGGATTCATCAGCATCAGAATCCTCGTAGGCCGGGAAGGATTCTTCCTGGGAATCTGAAAGGCCTGACTCACCAGAGGCTTCATCTGAGGAAAGGGTATCTGTCTGCTCAACCTTAGGCCTTTTGTCTGAAGGTGGCTGAGAACCTCTGTCTGGATGAGCCTGAGAGCACCTGATTAAAGAAATTAGATCTGCAGCTAAAGTCATGATCTGTTTATCAGAAGTGGGACCCTGTGAAAAAGATTTAGGAGGGTGAGACTTAGCCTGGCTGGCAGCCTTAGCACGTGTGTAGGCCTTGATGGACATAGACACAGGAGGCCTAGCTGCCCCACATGCTGGAGTAACTTTGTCTACTGGTATGGTGTCAGGCAAATCTTGGGCTTAGGTTTCAGGAGGAAAATCAACAACCGGCACCGGGGTAGCCTCCGGGACCGAAGTGTGCGGTAAAGCGGTGTCGTCGGCCTGGAGCAGTTGAATTACCACCTCTGAAGAGACTGATGCACTCGCGGTAGGCTTTAGCGTGGTGTCGGTGGAAGTCGCGGGCCGCGAATGTCGGTCCCGGTCTTTCCGTTTTTTGGAAACATGTGCTGTCGGTAGTTCCGACGGCATGATATAGGAGTAATTTTCCCCAAAAAAGTCTTCAGCAAATTCTGCCCGGCGCCTAAGTGTGCGCTTATTGAAGCAAGCACAGGCAGCACAGGCAGAGACGTCATGGTCTGGGCCGAGGCAGGGAAGGCAGTAAGAATGGAAGTCCTTATGAGGTATTTATTTACCACAAAACAAGCAATTATTAACTTTTGCAGTTTTGTCTGACATCGGCTGAGGCAAGAAAAGGTTCCCCAACGGGGTACTTAGCTTTTTGATGAATTCGGTATCTGAAAACACAGGAGCTGGCCGACCGGCACTTGCGAACTGCTTCTGCTTCAGGCACTGCGCAGCAAGAAAGACTGAAGAAGATGGCGTTGGCTGATGCTTTTATACCCCAGCCGCTCTGACGTCGGGGAAGAGGTGACATCAGCCGACGCCGGACCCAGACTTTGGAATCCGGCCGACCGTCATCCTTGCCTTTGGCATTTAACTATTCTCCAAAAAAAGGAATAATCACATCTCTTATTTTACTGCTAAAGTAACAAACTCCACAATGGTCAAGATACAGGCCATTCTTTTTTAGAGAGTCGTTCATCATGAACATCTCCCACTAAGCAACTGGACAAACTGAGTAAACTGTATACAATTGCCTTAGCAATGTATTGAACAGATGTACTTTTGTAACAGTAACATTTCACAGAAAGTAACATCAATATTCTTTTTTTCTAAAGTCTCTGAAAATGTTAAGTATTGATCTTTTCATACGGTTTAATGGGGTGCATGCCAAACCATTTTATTTATTGGCTGATCAAGATAGCCCTAATGGACAAATGCTCCCTTTTCAGCAGGAGCCCAGGTGGGAAAACTCAGCAAAAGTTACAATTCAATTAAAATACAGAAATACAAAATTAAGCACACAGAAAATAACTATTACGTGTACAATGAAAATAAATGTAGAACATTGCATCAGGTTTACATTAAATATTAAGTAACCAAACTTAACATGAATACAGTTTCTAAGAAAGACATGGCAAATAATGTCAGAGGAAGTGACGTTAAGCTGTTTGACATATTATAAAAGTACAACTCTAGGTTGGTTACTTTACTACAGTATTAGTGCCCACATGCAAGAATATATATTTGTATTTAAGCACACTCTCCTCAGCATACTGAAGTTTCAGTCCAAATAATAATGATACATTTTGCAGAAATCTTGCTGGTCCAAGTAGAGTCAACAAAAATGGGAGTTTCTTGTACAGAAGTAATATCCCAGCAATATTTCTTTACATTTACGGTACACATTCCATGACTGTAATGGGTTGTGTATTGTTTTTATTCAAATGTGAAACACTAACCAGTTCAGAATTGGTCTTTTCAGTTGTTAATTCTTCCATTTTGTTAGAGAACATAAGACTTCTAAACCACTTAATGCTCCCAGCTTTAGTTTTCTGTGTACTTGTTGTTCTTCTGGTATTTCCCCATTCTCAAACAGCTGCAGCTGTACTTCATCTTTTGGGTTCAGTACACAAATTTCTGGGAGCAAAATTGATATAATCTCAGTCTGTTGCATTTCACCTCGATCATCACAGAATTGCATTAATGGCAGTTTTAACTTGATTATCTGTACGTCATCTTTTGGGGCCGTTATTAGATATAATAGCTTCTTGGTGCAATTCAAGTGATATTAACTTGGTTCGTTCAGATTTAGTTAGGTTATTATCCAACAAATTTGTACTGGTATTAGGCAGTGCAACACAATTAGGAAGAGGGTCAGTATCTGACTCAGAGGTAAAAATTATATCCCTGTCTAGTTGTGCCTCGGTTTCAAAGTGACTCGGGTTCACTCCCCTATGATTTTCATTCTTTTTACAAAAATTGGTCTGAAAATGAAACTGCCCTTTTCCTTTGGTACTGTGTTTATAGGTGCTTTTGAAAAATGTAGTGATATGGTATTAACAGTCAATCTTCTCTTTAATTATTATTTTAAGAGAGATCAGTAGAAGCAGATTTGTTGGGTACAGTCCATCAGTCTTACTACATCAGGATTTTTAATCAGCTAGCATTTTATAAATTCATAAATGGTCGGTGGTGTAATAGAATTACATGTACAAAGTGTACCCTTAATATGAATTTTCCCTTTAAATTAATTAAATGATCTAATTGGGTGCAATTAGCACAGTTACTATTAAGCAGTTTATAGTTTTTAAAGAATATATCACATAAGGTATACATTTCTAATGCAGTGTACCTTAATAAATATTCCCGTTCATAACTGTTTAAAGTATCCATGGATTCTTGGGGATCTTACATCAGGCTTCTGGAAATAATCAAATTCTACAGTACAATAACACTGGAATACAACATAGAAAAAACTGTACAGTTATTAAAAGACAGACAGTCTACAGCTAACTTTTAAGATAGTTCAGGTCTGTTACTAACAATATAATGTGCATAACCCAAGTGAACAATCATAACAAATACCTAATTTAATCAAGCAGACAGATATTCTAATGTGTTGGGAATAACTGTGGCAACAGGTGCAGCAATCAACCAAGTAACTCAAGTTTTAGGTAATACAAGAGTCACGTTACAATACCTTTCTGCCCTCTTACTTCATTCACATAATATCACACAAAAGTTACCACATGACAATAATCGGCTCATCTTATGCCTGCTAGGCAGTCTCCGTATTAGCTGATATCACTGTCAATCACCACTGGTCTCCTTGCAGCAAACACCAAAAATGAGCAAAATAACAGCAAAACTGTACCCCCATAGCCATTAGAAGAGAAGATATTGTACAGAACATAAATGTAAAACGTGTGCAGTATTTAGTTCATATGGTATCCCAGTGTAGAGACAAAATATTGTGTCCAGCAACAAACAACCTTGAGTGTAGGTTCCGGAAATCCTCTAGCTCTTCTAGCACTTTCCTTAACTGATGAGCCTGGAACTGGAAGCAAGAATATATAGTCAAGTACCCCGAGCCCTAATTCTCAAAGGAGGGTTCATGCATTTGCCCCAACTGTCCAAAGGCTTGGACTCCTTGCTATGTGGCAATGAAAAAAATGGTGCATCTCTTGCCCTATGCTGGACTGAAGGCACTACAAAGAAGTCAGCATTGGGATGATATTTAGTGAGGAAATATGCCCACCTACGCAATGGTTTGTGAAGGGCATCAGATTTGTTTGGGCAAGCCAACTAGCTAGAAACAGAATATCTCCCCTCTACTCTAACATCCCTGATAGCAATTTCCAAGTGGGGTTTGTCCAGGGGCACCTCAGGCTTCTTCACCAAAAACTGCACCAGTCATATTTAGAGGGAAGGGCCAGGGGCCCAGTCTGAGTTGTTCCTCACCAGAATGAGAGCACCTCCATAGAAGTAGCTCACAGATGGTACATGTAAATGGGGGTAGATTTACCACCCCAGTCTGTCTATCTTAGGCAGTGATCTCAAGATCTGAAACCATAAAATCACAAGATGCTACAGAATCATGACAAGAATAACACTACACTCGTGACAGACTGTGGCCAAGCATTACAGGACAAGAACTAGTGCCGGATCACACATTAACCAAAGGTAGCAGAGGATGCAGAGAGTCACACGGTGACCCATTGCTTCCAGCTGCTTGACCAAAGACACAGCACTACAAGAACTCAAGGAAAACAAAATAAAGGGCAGCAGCAGAGAATATGCATTCTTTGATTAGAAAGTCCTCTATTACAACTGAAGAATGTTTCTGGATTTAACACATCTGCAGTGCTTGGGAGGTAGGGAACTGTTCCCTCTGAAGAATGGAGTTCTGCAAACTATCAAGAATTTGTAAGTCTGCATGTAGTACAAACTGTATGAGGATGGTGGCTGGCAGGTCTACGATGACAGCATGCTGGTAATAACCAGTCTAATTTGCTGAGTTTGGGAGAAGAAGGTTCTGTAAATACAAGATGACAGACTCCCCAAAAAAGACAACCACACGCTCAGTTAATCAAATTCTCTAGCACTTACCTAGCTCTTCAGTACATTCTAGCAATATTAGATTCCTCCACTCTGAATTAACCCATTTCACTCTAATCTAGGCAGCTCTCTGACAGTCAGTTTCTAAATCAGGTTACCAGCACTGTATACTGAAATATGACCACTTTAATACCTCAGCTACTACAACAATAGCACATGATGGAGATCATCATAGCTAAAAAACACAAAGCAGCAAACCATTACAATGTGATGTTTTCTGCTTTTCAGTAAGCTGCCCACTACCTGGTAAAGGACAGACAATTTACCACTACAGTATTTAACAATGTAGTTTAATGATAGGCAGGAGCTAAAGTGTTCGCTGTAGCTGAAACCAGATAACCAGAAACATGCACCTCTCCTTGGTCAGGAGAGAAATAAAAGCCCTAAGAATAAAACACTAAAAACAATTCTAAAGGACTTCTACAGGTGTGGCTAGGTGACATTTTAGCAGTTACACAGATGTCTGCTTGTAGTTCTTGGTGTCCAGAACTTTCTTCCCACACATACAGCAGATGCCTGAAAAAAAAAAAGAAAAGAAAAAAAAAGAATTCAGTTACAAATGGATACTTTGACATTTCCATTTTCTGAATTAACTAGCTGAAAGAAACATTTAAACAGAGCTGCCGCAACTTCAAATATACCAAAGCATGATTTAATTTATTACGATTTCAGATGGAACCTTCTAAAATACAACTGTACAATAACTGTAAAGATAGACATTCAAAATGTGACTACTGAAGCACACAGCACAGGTAATACTCAGTCACAAGATACCTGGAATCCAACCTTGGCACCACAGTGCAAAGGGATAAAGCTCAGAATGTAAAGACAACTCACATTCAACAAGCAGTACATATGCTGGAGAGACTGAGTAGGGAAGATGTCAGTGAGCAGCTGACATCAGCCCATCCATCCTGGGTGGAGGGAGGAAGGTCAGCTCTATGTACTGACACCACCTGCAGGACTGCTGATGCATTGCCTACAGCAAGAAACATAGTATTTCCACATGCTTGGTCCCTCTCAACATACAGAATGTATGCAGCTCTTAAGCAGCAGCTACAGCTGGGCATGCAAGCTGCCTAGGGGGTGGGGATAGGACAGTCTGCAGAATAGTCAGACTGGCCTAGCCCCCAACACTAGACTCTCACTTCCAATGGTGAATAAATGAGTTGGAAAACACTCATCCTGATGGAGGAAGGAATGGGTCTATGGGTGCAAAAACGGGGAACCTTTAGACAGATCCTGAAAAGCAAGAAAAATGGGGGGGGGGGGTAACTGCACTCTAGAGATATCTTCAGTCTAGCAAACAGTGGAAAAAACATTAGGCAATGTTACAACTAGAGACAGTCTCACATCAGACTATCCATTGACTTGATCTATGTCCACTCCAATTTTATACCTGCAACCTTGCAAAACATAATAAAGACAGCTGAATACACAAAACGAAAAATACAAGTAGTGGTTACAGAATGTTTCATGCTGGCTTCCAGTCAGAACAGCAGGATCACAATTATGACTTCTGCAACTCTGTAAGAGTGGGACTGATGAAGAACACAACTCATGTCAAAACTGGTGATGCCTTACAGGAGTTTTTTTGCAGAACAAGTTCACCCTCCCTTTCCACATCTCTGCTACTTATAACTCTGGAATCACAGCACCTTGACAAACACAGAATAATCTAAGATATCCCAACCTCAAACTTCACTTTCCCTGATGTTTGCATTTCAGGACTGCAATTATGTCTTTCAGAATCTCAACATGAAATCAAGGCACACTACTGCAATGAAAATTCACTTGTTCTTTTATGCATCTTCACTGTTAAATTTTTAGGTATATTCTTAGAGATGCTGACAACAAACTGTAAGCAGTGATGCCACATTAACATAATTCCTGAAATACTGCCTTAGACTGTGGTACAAGTGAAGATGCTTTCAAGAAGCAACTCATCAGGCATCAAACCTCAGACTCATCCTGTATGTTGTGAAACTTACTTCCATGCCTCACTGTCAAAGGATTAAAGCACATGAACGCATGAAAATCTGACAAGACAGTACAATTGTGACATGCCTCATCACACGAAGCAGATGCTTATCTTCTCTACTGTTTCTTCAGATTTAAAGCACATATGTGCACCAATACCTTACTGGTATTTAACCAGAACACAGGTCCACTTACCTTTGAATAAAATTTAAAAAATGAAGCTCTTACATCCCTGCTACCCTAACCAGCCCATCAACTAATTTAGATGGTCTCCCTTCCCCATGGGAAGATTTAGAGCTCTCCAGTAGCGGTAGGGAGTGAAGTCCCAGAGATTACTTGAAGTATCAAATGGAGGAAAAAAATAAGCATAATTTAGATATGTGAAAGAGAAAGAGTAGGAACCCATCATAGTTATAACCAAACATGCGTCTTAAGAAAGTCTTAATCATATTAAGACTTGGTCTTTTTTCCTGCCCTTTTTTCTGGTATTTGCCATCTACGAGTCCTCATGTGACCAGGCTTCCCTACTCATTTCCAATGAATGACAATCAATGGAAGATGCCAAGTGTTCTTGCACTTGTTCCAATTCCCTACAGCCTCTCCCAGCAGCCTGACACATGAGGACTTTCTACAACTCCAACCTAGAGACACAAGTGCACCGATTGGCATATACTTCTCAGCCCTTCTTGATGCAAGCTTCAATATTGACATTTGCTGTGCATCAGTTATGTGGTGAGTCAGGTTGCCTTTTTCTCTCAAAACAATGGCTGAGGCAGTGTTAGCCACTCCAACCCTACCGGGCTGGCTTCTCATTGCCACGACTATAACATGGTCCTGAGTCACCTGGGTTGCACTCAGGGTTTTATCCTTCTGCATCACAGAACTGAAAGTTATCGACTGATCTTGGTAACTGCTAAAGTGAATCTCTCAGGCCAACAATATATACTGTCCCTTGCATACACAAATCTATTGTAGATTTGTGCTACAAAGTGCAGTCATTTCGACATGTACTTTCATTTTTAGCCCCTTAACCTGCTTGCCAGGATTTCTAGGCTACACAATAATCTGAACAAACACCAGGCACCTCCAAACAGAATGCACCATGAGGGTAAAGCAGTGGGTGTAGCCCCTAGCTGAAGACAGATGGGAAATTTCTGGAGAGAGAGAAGTGAAATCACACATTAAATGTTATGGCTTTCCTGTACTCCTGTTTCTTGATTCATCTCATTTGTATGAAACATCACGCCAAAACTCTAAAGGACGGAGGGAAGGAAAACTCTTTTCCTCGTTACTTGCCAGAACATTAAACCTTTAAAAGAATATAAACTGAAGGATCAGGCTATTCTTGTGTTGGAGAAATAACTCTTCCCTGAAAACAAGACTGCATGCTCGAATAGCAAGCCACATGGATGGACACAAAAGTAAAGGAATGATGCAAAAGCAAAAGAAAAAATGATCTTCATTTGTTCCAAAGAACAAAGGGAACAAACTTGCATGTTAGGTTCTTCCAAATCTAAAAATGAAAATATTGCAAAAAACATGCCTTTAATGTCTCCCTTTCTACACGATGCACAGTCCCACTGAAAATGTCCATCATTAAAGAATTATTCTGAATGAATTACGTGGACCAAAGTAATAATTTCTGAACTAGGGAATTTCTTACAATGATGATCTTAATTGCAAGCCTCTGCACCCACATGTAGAAACAAAGTTTCATTCACATACCTGTTTTTATGACCTTGATTCAAGCAGCTTCATTCCCAAAAAGAATGTTCACAGCGATAAGGAGGAACCTAACTTGGACATATTATCTGAAACAACATGAACCTAAAGTCAAGCCTGCCTTACAACCATTACTTCTGCAAATGGACTTAATGTAACAGTCTATGGACGACTGCACTTAAAAAAATGTTGGCTGCCATGATTAAAAATGATTTATTATCCTCCCTTTTCAAGGGCAAATCAACAGCAGTCAAAGCCTCTTGACTGACATTTAGATTCATCTTGCAAAAGCTTCAAGGACTCAGTACAGAATTAAATTTTCTTTTCCAGGGTATCGGATACTTCAGTGGCATTATCCTGAAGAGAGAGGCATCGAATACTACATTTCCGTTGCATTTGCCACACCCAGAGGGACCAGTGAACAATTTAATCATAAAGATATCATCATGTTTACTAAGAATTAAACCTTTTGGGGATTAACAACAGGTGGTCTTTAACAAAATAATTTTTTTTAAATTTCAATTTCCATGCAAGGGGAAAGTACAGTTTTGTACCTACCATAAATGTAGATGTTCGAGTGCTAATACAGCTGCAGTCATAACAGATGGGTTCTCCTGCCGTCAGGTGGGTCCTCGGTCGGCCGAATTCCAAAGTCTAGGTCCAGCGTCGGTTGTCGTCGCTTCTTCCCTGACGTCAGTGCGATAGGGGTATAAAAGAACCAGCCGACACCATTTTCTTCAGTTTTTCTTGCCCCAGATGTCAGGTGCCCCCAGAAGGAAGGCAATACATAAATTAGTGTAATAAAGCAATGCCATATAAACAAAATACAGTAGTGCAAGCAAATACATCATGAATGAATACCCCAATCTGGTTGCATGAGGATATGTCAGCCAATAGGCCTGTCCCAAGAGGGGAAGGAGGGAGGGAAACCTGGACTGCAGCTGTATTAGCACTCGAACATCTACATTTATGGTAGGTACAAAACTGTACTATGTTCATTGTGCATACAGCTGCAGTCATAACAGATGGGTAGAATCCCAAAGCTAAGAAAGGGGTGGTAGGCACTAGGTGGAACTAGGAGGAGCCAGAATGCCCTGCAAGACTGCAGTGGCAAAGCCCGCTCTAGATTTGGAGTATAGTGGAAGGTGGTAGTGCTTGGAGAAGGTATGCACAGAACTCCAAGTGGCTGCTTCTAAAATATCTTTGGTAGGAACTCCTCTGAGAAAGGCTGCAGAGGTAGCCATGGCCCTTGTGGAGTGAGATCTGATGCCTGTAGGTACAGTTTTGCCATGAAAAGAATAGCAAAAGCGTATGCAGTGGGCTATCCATTTTGAGATTGTCTGTTTGGAAATTGGCTTTCCTTGAGCTCCTAATAGCATAGGACACAAAGAGCTGTTCTGATTTTCTGAAAGGCTTTGTTCTGTCCAAATAATAACGCAGTTGTCTGTGGATGTCCAAGGAATGTAGTAATCTCTACCCTTTGTTTTGAGGATTAGAATAAAAGGTAGGTAAGTGTATGGCCTGATTCAAAGCTACCCTGGATACCACTTTTGGCATAAAGGACGGGTTGGTTCGTAAGGAAACTCTGTCCTGATGAAAGATGATAAAAGGCTGCACAGCCATGAGAGCTTGTAGTTCTGAAACTCTACAAGCTGAGGTGATAGCCAGAAGGAAAGCTGTTTTCCAGGACAAGTATTGCAAATCTGATGAGGCAGCTGGCTCAAAAGGAGGCAAGGTCAGTTTTTCCAGAATGAAATTGAGATCCCAAGCAGGTATTGGTTGTTTCCTTGGGGGTTTTAGATTCTTAACTCCTCTGAGGAACTGTCTTAAGAGGGGGTGAGAGAATAAGGGTGGATCAGTGTTGTATTCTGCAGAAATGGCTGAGGCATGGATTTTGATGGAGGAGAATGAAAGTCCACTGCTTAGCAGCTCAGCTAGATACTGTAATATTTGAGGTAAATTCAGTTTTCCAGGATCCTGGCCCTTTTTCTCATTCCAGACACAAAACAGTTTCCATTTTGCGGAGTAAGCTTTCCTAGTAGATGGCCTTCTGGCCTCCAAAATGACATCCTGCACCTCCTTGGAGAGTAGGGTCTGTTGTGATGCTAAGGAATCTTCCATGCGGCTAGATTGAGTGTTTTTAGCGGACTGTGAAGGGTTTTGAAGCTGTGCTGAGTCAGGAGAAGAGGCATTAGAGTCAGGGTCCATGGTGGGGAATGCGTCAGGCTCCTCAGGAGTGGATACCAGTGTTGTCTTGGCCAGTCTGGAGCAATGAGAATCATCTTTGGTCTGTCTGCTCTGGTTTTCAATAGAACTTTGGGCAGCAGAGGAAGAGGTGGGAAGGCATAAACTGTCATTGATGTCCAACTGAAAGAGAGAGCGTCCACTCTCCAGGCCTTTGGATGGAAAATCCTTGAGCAGAATTTTGTCAACTGGTGATTTTTGTGGGAGGCAAAGAGATCTATGTCTGGCCTTCCCCATGCTTGGATTATCTCTGTAAAAACTTGAGGATGCAACTTCCATTCGTGTGGATCTGTCATATTTCTGCTTAGGTTGTCTGCCAGCGTGTTTTCCTTGCCTGGCAAGTACTGTGCTTATAGTTCGATTTGTAAGTCCATGGTCATGTTCCAAAGTGACATGGCCAGTCTGCATAGGGGGTATGAATGTGTTCCTCCCTGTTTGCTTATGTACCACATAACTGTGGTGTTGTCTGTTCTTATTAATAGTTGACCTGGTTGCAGAACGTCTCTGAAAGCTATAATAGCATTTATTACTGCTAGCATTTCCTTTTGATTGATGTGAAGGTGCTTTTCATTTTGGGACCATTTGCCCTGAATGCACCGATCTGTCATGTGCATCCCCCAGGGCGTAATCCGAGGCATCTGTTGTGATGACTTGATTTGCTTGAGGCTTGCTGAATGGGAGACCTGTGTTTGCTTGGCATGCTTGAGCCAACCACAGAAATTCCTTTTGAAGACATGGAATTAGTGGTATTATTGTTTCCAAACTGTGGCTGTGTTGAGACCATAGGTTTTTCAGGTACCATTGAAGTTTCCTCATATGCAGCTTTGCATATGGGATTAGTAAGATGCAAGATGCCATGAATCCCAGAGCCTGCAGGATTTTCCTTGCAGTCAGCCTGGTGCAATTTGCTAGTGCTCTGAAATATTGAGTTAGTTGCCCCTGCTTCTCTGGCATGAGGTAGGCCATCTGGGTATTTGCGTCCAAGTTGGCACCCAGGAAAATTATTTTCAGAGAGGGTATTAGCTTTGATTTCTTTTTGTTGACTGTGTATCCCAGAGAGTTCAACAACATTATTACATAAGCCAGATGTTTCAGAAGAATGTGCTTGCTGTCCGCTTGGATCAGGCAGTCGTCCAAATAGGGGTATATTTGTATCCCTTGAAGTCTGCAGTAGGCAATTACTGATGCCAGGCATTTCGTGAATACTCTGGGCGCAGTAGATAAGCCAAAGGGCAATGCAGAGAATTGATAATGGGTTGAACCTGCAAGAAATCTGAGGTATCTTCTGCAATTTTGTCTGATTGGGACATGCAGGTATGCCTCCTTGAGGTCCAATGTTACCAGCCAAGACTCCTTGCCCAGCATGGGAAGAAGCTGCTGTAGAGTGAGCATCTTGAATTTTGGTGCAGTAGAAATGTGTTTAGGATGGATAGGTCCAAAATAGGTCTCCAATCTTTTCCCTTCCTTGGTACCAGGAATAGTCTGGAATAAAAACCTTGACCTTGTTCTTGCGTAGGTACCTCTTGAATAGCTTTCATGTCTATGAGATCTGTAATTTGCCTTTGTGCCTCTGCCCTTTGATTGTGTGGCAGGTTTGGCATGCCTCTCATTTTTGGAAGGGTGTGAAAATGGAATCTGTAGCCTCTGTTTATAATGTCCAGGATCCATTTGTCTTTTGTGACAATATGCCAATTTTTTGAAAATAATGCCAGTTTTCCGCCTAAGGGTGCTGCCATTTGAGTCTTGCTTGGCATGCAAAGGGGAAAGTCATTGGGCTTGCTTTCTGAATGGTTGCGAGTTATCCTCACCACCTCTTTGTGTAGGAGCTTGCCATTGTCTGCCTCTAAACGATCCTTGGGATTGTCCTCTGCCCCTCGGGCGCCTGTATCTACCTCTTTGGGGTCTGTCCGTGGCTGGAAAGGACCAATTTTTGGAAGGCCAATTTCTTCTGAAGCGTGGGGGTTGTACCTGTAGAAAATCTTTCACAGTTTGCATTGATTTAGCCTTTTCCTCCATTTTCCTTAATACCTCCTCAGCATTAGCACCAAATAATACATCCTTTTGTAGAGGGGCATCTAGTAATTTAGCTTTGACTTCATCTGGCAAGGTTTGTTCCTTGAGCCAGGCATGTCTACGTATGACTGATCCTGTAACAGCAGCTCTACATGAGGCCTCTAGAGTAGACATGTCCAACCTGTGGCCCACGGGCCGCATGAGGCCCTCAGAGCTCTTCCATGTGGCCCTCTACCTCTAACTCCAACATCAATGTACGCATGGCCCAAAACACTTTTTTTTTTTTGTGTTTTTCATGCCCTTGACCTGTAATTAACATCGGTGTGTGTATGCGCCAAAGCATCCTTCTAGTTTTTATTTTTTTGCGCCAAAGAAGGGTCTGTGTGTTCCCGCCATTATTTCGTGCCAAAGAATCTGTGTGTTCTCACTGAAGATGGACTCGTGTATGGATTTACCACCATTACCTTTGAAAGAGACCGCATTTAACCTGTGTTAATAGGCAAGTACGGAGTGAGTGCATGCGTGAAAGCAGAATGTTTGTGTGTGGAAGTAGAAGAGTGTGTTTGTGTACATGACAGAGAGACACATGCACAAAGAGGCTAACTACGATCACTCTACCTACTGAACACAAACAAGTTGGCTCACAAACATATCCTACATTAAAAGTACACTTTCATTAAATTGCAGCTTTCCTGACGGGCAGAGTGTTGTGTTGAATATAAAATCATACACCTCAACTCTATGGATTTTTGAAGAATGTCTGGATTTTTTCCTCATCTTCCAATTTGTGTCTCTTGCTTAGGAAATAAAAGTAGTCATCCAAGGTAATGCAGTTCCAGGGAGTAAGAATAAGACAGCAGCCCAGGGTTAATGGGTCAGTAGTGGATTGACTACTGTGACTGTAGCATATAAATTTATTTTTTTTTTTTGACCAACAAAAAAGCACCTAGTACTGTTTTGTCATTGGTGGGTTCCAAGCAGTGGTAGACTGGACAACAGTAAGCATACCTTTGGTGGATCATCAATACTGGCAAATCAGGTGGGCACAATGTCATTTTTTAAATGTTGGGGTTTTAGTGTGCGTTTGTGTTGGGAGTGCTGCAACAGTAAATGATTATTAAAGACAGCGACTTAGACTATGGAGAATGTTTTTGTTTCAAAACCTGATACTTGGGTACTAGGCATGCCAAAAGTAGATGTTTTAAGACCTAGCTTCTTGCCATTTACAGTGTGTGGATATTTACATTTAATGGACAATGTTAGCAGTATGAGTGTGGTCCTGTAGGGATCTGGAGGATGCCAAGTCTACCACTGCTAATGTCTTGTAAAGTGACCTAGAAATGGATATTGCGATGTTACTGAAAGAAAGAATATAGCAAGTGAGCTTTGAAATATAGTTTAAACAAAGTGCACTTGCAATTTACAGGCCATAATTTAATTTATTTCAGGTAGTCCAGATCCTGGTAGATTGTATACCATTAGACTTAATTAGGGAGAGGTGTCATTCTGGGTAAATAAGCAGCCCTAGTTTCAGTGTGAACTCTGTGGTTGTTTGCAGGTAGAAAGTTGCAGGATGTGGATCCAATGTGTTTTATTATTTTTAATGCATTTGTCATTTCAAAGCATGGTTTTCCTTGTTGCAAAAGAAGGCAGGATTGACTGAGCAATATAATGCTTAACTGGCAATGACTGGATAGAAGCATTATATGTGAAGTATAATGTTTGTAGCTACAGTTGTTTCAGTGGTGTCTGATGCATAATTATTTTTGGGCCCGTGTCCCAATTTTATTTTTCGCTTTTGTCCAGATTTCTTGCTCTAAGGTTGAGAGGTATGGTTCCATGCTAAATCAGAAGGTTGTATTTACCTTGAAAGACTTTTCAGCATAATAATGAGAAACGGAGCTTTTTTAATATATCTACTTATTTCCAATATAAACTGCCATGTAACCTTGCAAATAACTTTCTTAAGCTACTTTAATTCTTTTGGAATTGACAGGTATGCTTCATTGGTTCGGACGTAAGCATAGTGTGCTAATGTGACTGATTTCTTGCAGCAGTCCGGTTTACTTATCACAATAACTTTTCTGTGTTTCTGGGTGTGTGATCAATTTAACAATTTTAAAAGAAGTTTTCCAAAAATAAATACATAATGAATAATAAAAAAAAATCCTTTCTGCACTTTGAGCTATTGACAAAGTCTGGGAATTTGTTTGTTTTTTTTTTTTTTTTTCAAAAGTGAAGGTCAGCATTACAGCTCAGTAAACTCAGTCTGTGAATAACTTCTACACAAATTAAAATGTCTGACTGTCAAATGGATTTAGATTGGAGGGAAGTTGTATGTTTACTCCAGTTTGTAGTATGATCTTAGAGTTTATGGATTTCTTATTGATTTACTTTTTGCTGAGCAGTTTGATTTATTGAAGGTCCTTTTGGTGGTGGGAAATTGCATGGATGAATCTATCTCTGATTTTTTTTTTCAGATATTTTGACTTCCAGACAATTTCATTCAGTGAGTCTGTGTCATGTGATTACTGAGGTTGCCTATTTTACAAGTAGGGGCTCCTTTTGTGTGTACAAGAGAGATTTAAAATGTATACTGAATATATTTTTGCAAATGGAATTCTTAGTTAAATAGGCCCCTCTTGGTCAAGTAGACTTGAGTAACCAATATTAGATCTTAGCCATCCAGCTAGGAAAGTTTAGTATGTGGATTTTCCATCCGGTTTGATGAAGGCTATGCTATGCACTCGAGGAGTACATTTATGGCTATCCATCCAGTTGTCGTGTTGCTTAACTACTTTGTTTGATAATTAGGAGCTTTTTACAGAAGTTGAAAGTTTGTGTCAAGAACCTGTCCATACAAAGTGACTTGTTTGTGTTGCAGTGAAGGCTGTGGTCCTTGTAGTGAGCGTTTTAAATATAACCAGTATTTCTGAGGTGGAGAGTCTCAAGGCAGGATCTTTCTTAGCCTGAAAAGCAAGCCAGTGATGAAATTTAAAGGGGCCAGTGAGAGACAGAGGAAAGCAAGAAGCTTTTTAGTCTGTTTGGATAGCTATGTGAACTTAGTCCTTTGACCTTTTTTTTTGTCAGAAATGGTTTTAGTCTTTCTTTTGACGGGGTGTTTTGCTGAGGCACATGCCAAAAGGGGCGTTGCACTCAATTGCTCTTGTAAAGGAAGAATACAGGGATGTTATGACCTCCTTGTCCCTGGATGAGAGACCCTTACTAATGAGGTGGGCCATGTAAAAAGCTTTCCGTACAACTGAGACAATGTGGTAGTCAAAAGTCTGGTATCTATCAACCTGGATGCCCAAGTACCTCACGACTGATTGTGTGCTTACAACATTGTTATTGTGATAAGTTGTGGGGACATCACTCTCCTCAAAGGGGATGATGCATTTTTTGGCATTTAGCTTGAGGCCATGTTTCTGGCACCAATAATTTGTTTGGGTGAGACCCTCTTGTAGCTTACTCAGAATTGTTTTAAGTCAGTAATGTGAATTCTTTACTTTATTGCAAATTTGTTGGCTTATTTTTGTGGATTATAATATTGTAGGAATGCTAATGTTGACATTTTATGTAGTTGGACTGCTGAAGGGTTATATATATATATATATATATATATATATATATATATATATATATATAAAATCTAAGATGTTATATATATATATATATATATATATATATATATATATATATATATATATCTAAGATGTTAGAGTTAACTGTTAGATTAGAGAATGAGAATTAGAATTTTAAGGCAAATATTAGGCATTTATTAAATGTATTCATTGTTCAAATGCACCTACAGTACAGCCAGGAGGTCGACGTTGGTCTCCTGCAGTAGTGAAAGAGTTAACTATGATATATTTTATATGCGTCCAAGACTATTTCTGTTCACTCAATATGGCCCTGGCAAGCCAAAAGGTTGGACACCTCTGCTCTAGAGCATCAAAACCACATTGTAAGGTATGTTTACCCACTTGTTCTGCACTATGCATCAAATCCTGCAACTCCTTCAAGTCTGGTTGTTCAGGTTGTGACATTTTACTTTTCAATTGTGATAACAAAAACTGTTGGTATTTTAGCATATGGAACTGACAGTTTAATGCCCTCATGGTTAAGGTAGCCGAGGTATACACCTTTTTTCCCCACCTTTCTAAGGATCTGGAATCTCTCTCGGAAGGTAATGGATTTTTAGCAGTGGAGGCCTTAATTCCCTTGGGGCCCTGTGAGATGGTTTCTGGGTCAGCAGCATGGCTTTTGTATAGAAATTGGTGCGAGTCAGGAACCCTGTAGTACCTGTCAGGCTTGACTGGGGCTGGAGGTAGAGAATCCGGGTTAAGGCAGGCCTCCGAGTACACATCATCTAGTATGTCCAAGACAGGAGGTATAGCCAGAGGCCTGTGCTGAGGTAGCAAGAGAAATTCCCTAAGCCTTTTCTTGGAATCTGAATAATCTTGGCCTTCCCAGTGGAAGTGTTCCCTTAAGGTATGCAAAGTTTCCCCAAATGAATAATCCTCTGGAGAGGATACAGAGGGAATGGACTCCTCTGCATCAGAGTCTTCAAAAGGGGAGTAAGAATGTTCCTGATCATCAGAGTGCTCTGAAATAATGGAGCCCTGATCAGAGGAGGGGGATTCTTCCGCCACTCTGGGTCTTTTGTCCAGGGGGGGGGGATGAGAACCCCTGATAAGAGTAATTAAATCCTCAGCCATTTTTAAGCATCTGTTTTTTAGGTATGGGGCCTGGAGATGGGCCCTGTGTAGCCTGTCTCTTAGAATGCATGGCTGCTTTAGACTTAGTGAAAGCCTTGATGGAAAAAGAAGAGGAAGGTCTGAAGACACCTTGAGAGGAGGTAGACCTATCCACATTTTCAGATTCACTGCCAAGAGTGGCTTCGGTATCTGTAGTCGGGGTGTGGGCTGAGGAGCCTGCGACCTCGGGCACAGGAGACACCACCAATGAAGTGTAGTCAGTAGTCAGGGGCTGTGTAGGTGCCTCACTGAGAACCGGACCACGTGTAGTCGGCTTTGGCGTGGTGTCGGTAGAGGCCGCGGACCTCGTGTGTTGGTCCTTATCTTTGCGCTTTTTAGACAAAACTGGAGTTGGAGTATCCGACGACATAATATAGATAAATGTTTTGCCAAAATATTGCTGGGCGAACTCCACCCGACGCTTAATGGTGCGTTTGTTGAATGTAGCACAAAAGCGACAGACCGAGACGTCGTGGTCTGGGCCTAAACAAGGAATACAGAGGGAATGGAAATCCTTATGCGGTATTTGCTTCCCACACGAAATACAATTATTAACTTTGCCTGACATCGGTCTGAGGCAAGAAAAGTTTCCCCAACGGGGTACTTAGCTTTCAAGAAGACTTCAGTTTCAACATTTTCGTAATTTCAGGAGCTGGCCGACCGGCACTTGCGAACTGCTTCGGCTTCGGGCACCGCATGGCAAGAAAGACTGAAGAAAATGGTGTCGGCTGGTTCTTTTATACCCCTGTCGCACTGACGTCAGGGAAGAAGCGACGACAACCGACGCCGGACCTAGACTTTGGAATTCGGCCGACCGAGGACCCGCCTGACGGCAGGAGAACCCATCTGTTATGACTGCAGCTGTATGCACGATGAACATCAGTGAAAGGGGTACCCCCATTCATCCAAAATCACTTTTCAGTGAAGATCATTTAGTTGAGACCAGAAGAGTGAATGGATAATCTGCAAAACTTAATAACTTGTCCCTAAGATTTTGCAACCTCAAAGTTAAAGTTGGAGGGGAGGGCAAGGATTAAAATTCTCTGCACAAAAGCCAAGGGGGCTTTGCCACCTTTTTTTTTTTTTTTTTTTTTTTTAATATAAAAACAGTGGATTGCCTGTTCAAGCTGATTGTCTTGAATGAATTGAATTTCCTGAAAAATAAATATGGTTCATTCAGCTCTATTAACAGTGGAAAACAAGAGATGGAAGATGCCACAAGCTCAGGATGAAGAAGCCCCCTCTTCTCAGACATCTGCAAAGGGCTCCACTAAAAATGTTAGAACAGTTGAAATAATGAAAAATAGGTAAGAGCCCAAGTATCCTTCCTTTCTTCACCGGCATCTTCAATTTTAGTCCTGAAAATTACACACCTCTGAACAAGCCAAAGCCTTTACCACACAGGAAGGAATTTGGTAGGACAAGGTTTTATCTTGGACATATAGTCTGCCTTTTCATAGCAGCTTGCACCTATTTGTCAGAATGTTTGCTAAAGTATGTATGCAGAACTACTTCTGTAAAAATGTAAAGATATGGAGTCAACAGTGTTATGAATGAGTCTTTGCCATTCAGGGTGCACAGTAATGGAAAAATGAGTGGTAATTTTCCAGACAATTCCCCTTTTCATCAAGGCTGCACAGTCTCAGAGGCAACAGATTAACTATGGGGAGGGCAGGGACGAAAAGCTATTACATTTTCTTCATTTATTAAATGAACTTGTGGACTTAAATTTAAAAAAAAAAAACAGCACTTTGCATTCTTGGAATTTCTTCTGCAGCATTTGCTGCAGCAATATATACTGTATATGTATTTTTTTATGAAGGTCTGACAGTACTTCTTGCTATAAATTTATTCTGTTGTCACAGATGAAAAATTGAAGTTCTGCAGTGTTTAAACCATTGGGATTCACTATGTCAGCACCCGCATCTAAGCTGTTTCATTCATCTAGGTATAAGCCCTCAGTCAGACCGAATACCAGAGGCTTAGTATTTCTGCATCGGTTACCGTGGCTCCAGGACTGGCGTCAGGCCGTCAGTGGTATAAAATCAGGCAGCAGATGCCATAAAGTACAGTTTTGTACCTACCATAAATGTAGATGTCCGATAGACATGCAACTGCAGTCATAAAGTACAGTTTTGTACCTACCATAAATGTAGATGTCCGATAGGTATGCATCTGCAGTCCTAACATATGGGTTGTCCTGCCTCAGGCAGCCCTTCGGTCGGCCGGATTCCAAAGTCTGGGTCTGGCCTCGGCTGATGTCGCACTTCACCCGACGTCATAGCTGCTGTTTATTGGGTATAAAGGCATCAGCCAACGCCATTTTACTCAGTGTTTCTTGCCCCAGATGCCAGGTGCCCTCTAGGAAGGCTAAATTTGGATAAATGCAAATAATTCCAAACAATAGAGAGCAAACAATATAAAAGTATATACATATATGTACATATATACAAACAAATACACCATAATACATTCCCCCAGCTAGCTAAAAGAGGGGTAAATACCCTAGGAATACCACAGAGGGGAAGGAGGGTGGGTAATCCTGACTGCAGATGCATACCTATTGGACATCTACATTTATGGTAGGTACAAAACTGTACTATGTCCTTCAAGGATGCATCTGCAGTCCTAACATATGGGTAGAATACCATAGCCAAACTGGGGAAGGAGGCACTAAGATAAAGATGGTGTAGTTAAGATCCCTTGCAAAACAGCAGTTGCAAAACCTGCTCGGGATCTAGAGTATAAGGAAGATTATAATGCTTGGCAAATGTATGCACGGAGCTCCAAGTAGCAGCTTCTAAAATGTCTTTGGTAGCCACTCCTCATAGGAAAGCTGTAGTGGTGGCTGTAGCTCTTGTGGAATGAGGTCTGATATTATCAGGAGTTGTCTTTCCATGAAAAGAGTAGCAAAATCGAATGCAATTTCCTATCCATTTTGAGATGGTCTGTTTTGAAATTGCTTTTCCTTGCATTCCTGTTGCATATGCTACCAGAAGCTGGTCAGTTTTTCTGCTGGTCTTAGTTCTGTCAAGAAAGTAGCGTAATTGTCTGTGCACATCCAAGGTATGTAGCAGTCTTTCCCCCCTGTTCTGTGGGTTGGGGAAGAATGTAGGTAAAGGAATCGCTTGGTTCAATAATACTCTGGAGACCACTTTTAGCATAACGGTAGGGTTAGTTCTCAGAGAGACTCTGTCCTGATGGAAGATAAGGAAGGGTTGTACTGCCATTAATGCCTGTAACTCAGATACCCTTCTTGCTGAAGTAATTGCTAGCAGGAAAGCAGTTTTCCAAGACAAGAATTGTAATTCTGCTGTTGCTGCTGGTTCAAAAGGGGGAAGTGTTAACTTTTCCAGCACAAAGTTGAGATCCCATGTAGGTAAAGGTGGTTTCCTTGGAGGTTTTACACTTTTGATTCCTCTCAAGAACTGCCTGAGTAGAGGATGAGAGAAGACAGGAGGATCCATGTTGTATTCTGCGGAAATTGCTGATGCATGAATCTTAATGGAGGAGTAAGACAGGCCATTGTGGAATAGCTCTGCTAAATATTCCAGGATGTGTGCTATGTTTGCCAATGAGACATTTTCTCCCTTTGCTGCACTCCAAATGAGGTATCTTTTCCACTTGGCTGAAGTCTTCCTTGTGGAGGGTCTGCGTGCCTCCAGGATAATGTCCTTAACCCTCTGAGATAAACCTGGGTTATTTTGTTTTATGCAATATTCCAAGCAGCTAGCTGCAGTGTTTTCAAGTTTGGATGTAGGATCTTGTAGTTGTCCTGTGTTAGTAGTAAGGGACATAGAGGTAGAGGCCATGCGTGTGTCCGAGACATGCTTCTCAGTAGCGGGTACCAATGTTGCCTCGGCCAGTCTGGAGCTATCAGAATTACCCTTGGCTGATCCTCTCTGATCTTCAGTAGAACTTTGTACATCAAGGGAAGAGGTGGAAATGCATATGCTGTCAGGTTTTTCCAGCTGAAGGAAAGGGAGTCCACCCTCCAAGCAAGTGGGTGGTATGCTCTTGTGCAGAATTTCTTCAATTGGTGATTGTGTGGGGAGGCAAACGGGTCTATCTGTGGTAGTCCCCATTTCTTTGTTATGGCTTTGAAGATATCTGGATGCAGCATCCATTCGTGAGCATCCGTGGTAGTTCTGCTTAAGGTGTATGCTAGAGAATTTTCTTTTCCTGGTACAAATCTGGCCTGAAGTTGAATGTTGAGGTTCAGGGCCACATTCCACAGGTCCATTGCCATCCGGCATAGAGGATATAAATGTGTACCTCCCTGTTTGTTGATGTACCACATGACTGTGGTATTGTCCGTCCTTATCAGCAGATGACCCTGTTGAAGGAGTGGTCTGAATGCCTGGATCGCAGGTTTCACTGCCAGCATCTCCTTTAGATTTATGTGTAGATTCAGCTGGTCTTGGGTCCATAGGCCTTGCATACACTTGTCCACCATGTGTGCCCCCCATCCTAGGTCTGAGGCGTCCGTGGTGATGGTCTGGCTTGGATGAGGTTTGTGGAAAGGCAAGCCTCTGTTCAACTGACAGGCCTGAGCCCACCACAGGAATTCTTGCTTCAGGCATGGAATTATTGGAATCTGGGTTTCTAGACTGTGCTTGTGTTGAGACCATATATTCCTTAGGTAGCATTGTAGCTTTCTCATATGCAGCCTGGCATGCGGAACCAATATGATGCAGGATGCCATGTAGCCCAGGGCTTGCAGGACTTTCCTTGCAGTAAGCTGAGTTTGTGTTGTTAATGTCATAAAGTAGACTGGTAGTTGCTTTTGTTTTTCTTCTGTGAGAAAAGCCATCTGAGTTGATGTATCTAGTTCTGCACCCAAGAATGTTATCCTTTGGGATGGTACTAGTCTTGACTTTTGCATGTTGACTGTGTATCCCAAGGCTTGCAACAGTTGTATGACATTTTCCAAATCTTTTGTTAACTTTGCCTTGTTGTCCGCTTGTATTAGGCAGTCATCCAGGTATGGGTAAATTTGAATTCCCTGAAGTCTGCAATGAGCAATTACTGATGCCAGGCATTTCGTGAATACTCTGGCCGCAGTAGATAAGCCAAAAGGCAATGCTGAGAATTGATAATGCTCTGATCCTGCAAGAAATCTGAGGTGTCTTCTGCAATCTGGTCGTATAGGGACGTGCAGGTATGCCTCCTTGAGATCTAGAGTCACCAGCCAAGACTCCTTGCCCAGCATGGGAAGAAGTTGCTGGAGGGTCAGCATTTTGAATTTTGGAACAATGAGGTATGTGTTCAGTGCGGACAAGTCTAGAATAGGTCTTCATTGATTTTCTTTTCTTGGTACAAGGAAAAGCCTGGAGTAAAATCCTTGGCCTTGTTCCATAGGTGGCACCTCTTCTATAGCTCTCATCCTTAGTAAGTTGTTGATTTGTCTTAGAGCGTCTGTTTTTTTGCTTGGTGGTAGGTTTGGCATTCCTCTCTTTTTTGGTAGAGTGTGGAAGTGAAACCTGTAGCCCTTGTCTATTGTTTGTAAAGTCCATTTGTCTCCTTAATGTAATGCCAGTTGTCGGAGAATAAGGCTAGTTTTCCGCCCAAGGGTGCTTCCAGTTGTTCCCTGGTAGGCGGAACTAGAGCCAAGTCATTGTGTCTGCCCTGTGGAAGTGGTTGTAGTTGATTCTGTGGCAGTACTTCTCTGGTTGGTAGGTTGCCACTGACGTCCCCTGTAGGCACCCCTAGATTGACCTCTGCCTCTTGGGCGTCTATTTCTGCCTCTCTGCGCTCTGTAGTTGTCTGGAAAGGACCAATTCTTCGAAGGCCAATTTCTGCTAAACCTCGGAGGTTGGACCTGTAAGAAATCCTTGACTGTTTGGACAGATTTTGCTTTTTCTTCCACCTTCTTTAGAACCTCCTGTGCAGGGGAGCCAAACAAACTTTGTTTCTCCATGGGAGCATCTAGGAGTTTTGACTTAACATGGTCTGGTAAGGATTGTTCTTTTAACCAGGCATGTCTTCGAATCACTGTTCCAGTCATAGCTGATCTAAAGGAAGCCTCCAGTGCATCATAGCCACATTTTAAGAAATGGTTACTGACCTGCTGAGAGTTATGTACCAAATCCTGAAGGGACTTGCGGTCTAAAGGTTCAGGAGAAGACAGTTTTTTATTTAGCTGGTCTAACAAAAATTCCTGGTACTGAATCATGTGAAATTGACAGTTCAATGCCCTGGCCGAAAGAGTAGCAGAAGTATAAACCTTTTTACCCCATCTCTCTAATGCTCTAGATTCCCTTTCAGAGGGAAGAGGGTTTTTGGCAGAGGCAGCTGCCACACCTTTAGGGCCCTGTGAAATGGTTTCAGGGTCTGCAACAGGAGCCTTATACAGATGGTAGTGTGTGTCCGGGACCCTGTAATATCTGTCTGGCTTGGCAGGGACCGGAGGAAGAGAATCAGGAGCAGTACAGGCATCATTATATGCATCATCAACAACTGTTAGTACTGGCGGAATGGCTAAAAGCCTATGCTGTGGTAAGTGTAAAAAAGTCCTTAGCCTTTTCCTTGAATCTGAAAAATCCTGGCCCTGCCATTGGAAGTGTTCCCTCATAGTATGCAAGGTTTCCCCAAAGGAAAATTCATCAGGAGGAGAAGCAGAAGGAATGGAGTCTTCTGCATCAGAATCCTCATAAGGAGAATATGGGCCTTCGTGAGGGACTGAAATGTCTGAGTCATCCGAGGAATAATCTGTAGAGACAGGTTCCGGAGGTTCAGTCCTAGGCCTCTTGTCTGGAGGGGGCTGAGAGGCCCTGTCTGGGTGAGGTTGGGATCCTCTGTTCAAAGAAATGAGATACTCAGCCAGGCTGAGTATTTGGGAACTAGAGGTAGGCCTATGTGAAGGAGTTTTGGCAGGCAAGGCCTTAGAAGATTTAGCTGCTTTAGCCCTGGCAAAAGCCTTGATAGACATGGAAGGAGGGGGTCTAGCAGCCCCACGTGCAGGGGTAGATATGTCTAAAGGAACAGAGTCTGACAAATCCTGGGTGCCTGCTTCTGTAGCAGTAAATTCAGTAGCAGATTCAGCCATGCTCTGAGGCCTTGGCTATCTGAAGTATGCTTTCGGCTGAAGGAAGAACCAGGGGCTCGGTTTCCGCCAAAACCGAGACATTCGCGGTTGGCCTAACCGTGGTTTCAGCCGAAACTGCGGGCCGCGAATGTCGGTCCTTTTCCTTGCGCTTTTTAGCTAATTGAGTAGTCGGAGTCTCCAACGGCATTTTGTATCCAAAAGCGGGACCAAAAAACTCCAATGCAAACTCCGACCGACGTCTAAGTGTCCGTCTGTTGAAGGAAGCACAGGCTAGACAAGCTGATACGTCGTGGTCTGGGCCTAAGCAAGGAAGGCAGTAAGAGTGGAAATCCTTATGAGGTATTTGTTTCCCACAAGTTAAACAATTATTTACTTTGTCTGACATCGGCTGAGGCAAGAAAGAGTCCCCAACGGGGTACTTAGCTTTTTAGAAGTCTTCGGTAGTAGAAATCTCTGGATCTGACCGACCGACGCTTGCGAACATCTTCTGCTTCGGGCACCACGCGGCAAGAAAGACTGAGGAAAATGGCGTTGGCTGATGCCTTTATACCCAATAAACAGCAGCTATGACGTCGGGTGAAGTGCGACATCAGCCGAGGCCAGACCCAGACTTTGGAATCCGGCCGAAGGGCTGCCTGAGGCAGGACAACCCATATGTTAGGACTGCAGATGCATCCTTGAAGGACATCATATGGGTTTGTCCTGCCTCAGGCAGCCCTCGGTCGGCCGGATTCCAAAGTCTGGGTCCGACGTCGGCTGATGTCGCATTTCTCTCCGATGTCAGAGCGGCTGGAGTACATAAGCATCAGCCGACGCCATTTTCTTCAGTGTTTCTTGCCCCAGATGCCAGGTGCCCTCCAAGGAAGGTTGTAATCAAATTTGGAAGACAAACATAGGATTCCAGACAAATAAATGAGCAATAAAACAAATACACCATAACAGATATCCCCAGCTAAGAGAAACAGGGATAGGAGTGGACCCTAGGCATAGAGGGGTATGGAGGGAGGGAAAATCCGACTGCAGTTGCATGTCTATCGGACATCTACATTTATGGTAGGTACAAAACTGTACTATGTCCTTCAAGAATGCAACTGCAGTCATAACATATGGGTAGAATACCATAGCTTAGCTGGGGGAGGAGGAATGCTCTAGGAAAAAGATGGTGTGGCAATCAAACCCTGCAGGACTGCCGAAGCAAAGCCTGCTCTGGATCTGGAGTAGAGAGGGAGATTGTAGTGTTTGGAGAATGTATGCACGGAGCTCCATGTAGCAGCTTCTAGAATGTCCTTAGTAGGCACCCTCTTAAGAATGCTGTAGAGGTGGCTGTAGCTCTGGTGGAATGTGGTCTGACATTGGCTGGAACAGTCTTTCCATGAAAGGAATAACAGAATCTGATGCAATGTCCAATCCATTTTGAAATAGTCTGTTTTGAAATTGCTTTTCCTTGGACTGCAGGGGCGTAAGCTACAAAAAGTTGTTCAGACTTCCTACTGGCCTTGGTTCTGTCCAGGTAGTATCGAAGTTGTCTGTGAATGTCCAAGGTATGTAACAGTCTTTCCCCCTTTTCTCAGGATTGGGGAAGAAAGCAGGCAGATGAATAGCTTGATTTAAAGAAACCCTAGATACCACCTTTGGCATAAAAGTAGGGTTGGTTCTTAATGAAACCCTGTCTCTGTGAAAAATTATGAACGGTGGTATTGCCATTAGGGCCTGTAGTTCCGAAACCCTTCTTGCTGAGGTAATTGTCAACAGGAAAGCTGTCTTCCATGAGAGAAATTGCAAGTCAACTGAAGCTGCTGGCTCAAATGGAGGTAGAGTCAGTTTTTCTAGGACAAAATTGAGGTCCCAGGCTGGCACTGGAGCCTTTCTTGGTGGCTTAATGTTCTGGATTCCCCTGAGGAATTGCCTTAGCAAAGGGTGTGAAAAGACAGGAGGATCAGTGTTATATCTAGCTGAAATAGCTGATGCATGTATCTTTATGGAAGAATATGAGAGGTCGTTCTTTAGCATATCTGCCAAATATTCCAAGATGAGTGGGATGTTCAACAATGATACATCATGTCCCTTGCTGGTAATCCAATTGCTGAATCTCTTCCATTTTGCTAAGTAAACCTTTCTGGTGGAAGGTCTTCAAGCCTCTATTAGCATCCGCTGAACTTCCTTGGAGAGAGATAGGCTGAGGTTATTTATGGGATCTCCCAGGCTGTTAGCTGCAGTGTCTGAAGGTTTGGATGCACTGTTTTGAAATTGTGTTGAGTCAAAAGTAGAGGCCATTGGGGAAGGGCCCACCTCCTGGTGTGACATATGTTCCGTAGTAGTGGGTACCAGTGTTGTCTTGGCCAGTCCGAAGCTATCATGATTCCCTTGGGTCTCTCTGCTTTGATCTTTAGTAATACTGAGGTCATCAGTGGCAGAGGTGGGAATGCATAGATTGTTAGGAAGTTCCAGTTGAATTAGAGAGCATTTATCTTCCAAGCTTTTGGATGGTATGTCCTTGTGCAGAATTTTTGTAGATGATGGTTGAGGTGAGAGGCAAATAGGTCTACTTCTGGCCTGCCCCATGTCGAAGTGAGTTGTGTGAAGATCTTCGGATGTAACCTCCACTCGTGTGGATCTGTGAAATTCCTGCTTAGGCTGTCCGCCAACACATTGTCTTTGCCTGGAACAAACTGGGATTGTAACTGGATGTTTAGGCTCAGTGATTTTTCCCAAAGATGCATTGTCAGTCTGCAAAGGGGGTAAGAGTGGGTGCCCCCTTGCTTGTTTATATACCACATCACAGTGATGTCGTCTGTCCGTATCAGTAAATGGCCTTGCTGAAGTTGGTGCTGAAAGGCCTCGATGGCATGCATTACTGCCAGCATTTCCTTTTAGTTTATATGCAGATGTGTTTCCTTTGGAGACCATTGTCCTTGTATACACCTGCCTTCCATGTGCGCCCCCCATCCAAGGTCTGAGGCATCTGTGGTCATGGTCTGTGTTATCTGTGGTTTTCTGAATGACATACCTGTGTTTGCCTGGCTCACCGAGGCCCACCATAGGAATTCCTTTTGTAGGCATGGAATGAGCGGTATGGTTGTCTCCAAGTTGTTGCTGTGCTGAGACCAAATGCTTTTTAGGTACCATTGAAGCTTTCGCATGTGTAGTCTTGCTAATGGAACTAGGAGAATGCAGGATGCCATGTAACCCAGGGCCTGTAGGAATCTCCTTGCAGTCATCTGGGTGAGTTTTGCTAAACCTTTGAAGTAATGAGTTAACTTCTCTTGCTTGTCTTCTGTCAGGTAAGCCATTTGAGAGGCTGTGTCTAATTTGGCTCCTAAGAAGATTATTTGCTGGGATGGCAGCAGTCTTGACTTTTGGAAGTTGACTGTGTATCCCAGAGCTTGAAGTAATCGTATGACATAGTCCAAGTTTTTTGTCAACATCAATTTGTCGTCCGCTTGTATGAGGCAGTCGTCCAGGTACGGGTAAATTTGTATCCCCTGGAGCCTGCAGTGAACAATTACTGAAGCCAGGCATTTTGTGAATACTCTGGGCGCAGTAGATAAGCCAAATGGCAATGCTGAGAATTGATAATGCTCTGGCCCTGCAAGAAATCTGAGGTATCTTCTGCAGCTGTGTCTGATAGGGACATGCAGGTATGCCTCCTTGAGGTCCAGAGTAATCAGCCAAGACCCCTTGCCCAGCATGGGAAGGAGTTGCTGTAGAGTCAGCATTTTGAACTTTGGTACTATGAGAAAGGTGTTTAATGCGGACAAATCCAGTATTGGTCTCCATTGAGATTCTTTTCTTGGAACAAGGAACAATCTTGAGTAGAACCCCTGGCCTTGTTCTTGTTGTGGAACTCTTTCTATTGCTTTCATCTGAGTCAGCAGAGAGATTTGCTTGATAGCCTCTGCCCTCTGGTTTTGTGGTAGGTTTGGCATGCCTTGTTTTCTTGGCAAGGTATGAAAATGGAACCTGTAGCCTCGGTCTATAATGTCCAAAATCCATTTGTCCTTTGTCAGTCTGTGCCAATTTTCTGCAAACAGAGATAATTTCCCGCCCAAGGGAGCTTCTTGTTCCCTGGTAGGCGGTAGTAGAGGAAAGTCATTGAGATTGTGGCTGTGGGGCAGGTGAAACCCCTGCGTCGCTTCTTTGGTTTCCTGGCTGCCATTGTCGTCCCCTGTAAGGACCTCTGTATTGGCCTCTTCCTCGGCCACGTCTGTTTTTACCCCTTTGAAACTTTTCTGGATTAGGAAAGGACCAGTTTTTTGAAGGCCAATTCCTACTGAATCTGGGGGGCTGAACCTGGAGGAAATCTTTCACCATCTGAACTGATTTTGCTTTTTCCTCGATGGTCTTTAACACATCCTTAGCATTAGCACCAAAAAGCTTGTTCTTTTCCAAAGGTGCATCCAGAAGTTTTGCCTTTACATGATCTGGTAGAGGTTGATCTTTTAACCATGCATGTCTACGAATGACTGCCCCTGTCACAGCTGCCCTACATGAAGCTTCCAGTGCATCATATCCACACTGTAGAAAGTGATTGCTTACTTGCTGAGTATTATGTACAGCTTCCTGCAAAGCCTTCCTGTCTAAAGGATCAGGAGTGGCCAATGTTTTTTGTAAATCTTCTAACAGGAAATCCTGATATTGTAACATATGAAAAAGGCAATTCAAAGCTCTCATAGATAAGGTAGTGGATGTGTAAACCTTTTGCCCCATCTCTAATGACCTAGCTTCCCTGTTGGAGGGCAATGGATTTTAGAGGTGGAAGCTGAAACTCCTTTAGGCCCCTGTGAAATAGTTTCCAAATCAGCAGTATGGGCCCTGAATAAATGGGAATGTGTTTCTGGAACCCTGTAATACCTGTCTGGCTTGGCTGGAGCAGGAGGAAGAGAGTCAGGGGTAACACTAGAGTCAGAATATAAATCATCCAAAACATCAAGTACAGGAGGAATAGCTAAGGGCCTGTGCTGGGGCTTCTTAAGGAAAGTCCGGCTTTCTGGAATCAGAATATTCCTGGCCTTGCCACTTGAAATGTTCCCTCATGGTATGCAGAACTTCCCCAAAGGAAATATCCTCAGGAGGGGAGGCCGAGGGGATGGAATCCTCTGCATCAGAGTCCTCATAGGTTTGGAAGAGCTCTTCCTGGCTATCAGAGTGGACAGAGCCCTCAGAATCTTCATCTGACGGAATAGGGTCAGAGGGTTCAACCCGGGGCCTTTTATCAGAAGGAGGCTGGGATCCTCTCTCAGGATGGGCCTGTGAACCTCTAATCATAGAAATTAAATCAGCAGCCATAGACATAATTTGTGTCCCTGGAGTAGGCTGAGGTAAGGTTTTAGTAGTAAGATGTTTTGTTGGCTGCCTTAGCCCTAGTATAGGCCTTAATAGACATGGCCATAGGAGGCCTGGCAGCTCCACGTGCAGGAGTGACCTTGTCTACAGCAATGGTCTCGGGCATTTCCTCCGTTTCGGTATCCGGAGGAAAATCAATAACTGGCGGAGTGATATCTGGAATCGGAGTCGTCGGTAATGCGGTGTCTTCGGTTCGGAGTGGTGGAGAGACAGTCTCAGAGGGAACCGGAGCACTCGCGATAGGTTTTGGCGTGGAGTCGGTGGTAGACGCGGGCCGAGGATGTCGGTCCCGGTCTTTTCGTTTCTTGGGAGTTTGCGATGTCGGAAGATCCGACTGCATCGTGTAAGCAAATTTTTCGCCGAAAAAATCTTCAGCGAACTCTGCCCGGCGCCTGAGTGCGCGCTTGTTGAAGCGAGCACAGGCTACACAGGCCGAGACGTCGTGGTCTAGGCCAAGGCAAGGAAGACAGTAAGAGTGGAAATCCTTATGAGGTATTTGTTTACCACAAGAAAGACAATTGTTAACATTTTCAGTAATTTCTGACATCGGCTGAGGCAAGAAAAGGTCCCCAACGGGGTACTTAGCTTTTTTGATGACTTCGGAATCGAAGAATACAGGAGCTGACCGACCGGCACTTGCGAACTGCTTCTGCTTCAGGCACCGCGCGACAAGAAAGACTGAAGAAGATGGCGTCGGCTGATGCTTATGTACTCCAGCCGCTCTGACGTCGGAGAGAAATGCGACATCAGCCGACGTCGGACCCAGACTTTGGAATCCGGCCGACCGAGGGCTGCCTGAGGCAGGACAACCCACATGTTATGACTGCAGTTGCATTCTTGAAGGACATCATCAGTTTTTCTTGTCCAACTGCCAGGAGCCCCCAAACAGGAGAGCTAGGTTATGGTGGAAGAACACCACCAGTAGAAAATAAATACCAAACATTCCCTGTAAGGGGAGAGAGAGAGAGAGAGAGATGGAGAGAGAGAGAGAGAGATATAGAGAGAGAGAGAGAGAGAGAGAGAGAGAGAGAGAGAGAGAGAGAGAGAGAGAGACACAAGGGGGGGGGGGGGCAGGACTGCAAAGCTGAAGAAAAGGGTGGAGGCAGTCAAGAAGACTGGGGGCTGGCTAGGATGCTCTGCAAGACTGAGGTGGCAAAGCCCGTCTTGGATTTGGAGAAGATAGGCAGGTGGCAATGCTTGGTAAAGGTATGAACAGAAGTCCATGTTGCAGCCTCCAGGATGTCTCTGGTGGGGACCACTCTAAGAAAAGGTGCAGAGGTGGAGGTTGCCCTGCTGGAATGCGTCCTGACACCCTTTTGGGGGCAGTTTCCCATGCTGTTTGTAGCAGAAATGGATGCAGTGTGCTATCCATTTGGAAATTGTTTGGATATGGCCTTGCCCTCTGCTCCTGCTGCGAAGCTGACTAGCAATTGGTCAGTTTTTCTAAAAGATTTAGTCCTACCCATATAGAATATAAGCTGTCTGTACACATCTAGAGTGCAGAATCCTTGCCCCCTTGTTTTATGGGTTAGGAAAAAAGGTGGGCAAATGAATGGATTGGTTGAGAGCCACACGACACCACTTTAGGCATGAAGGATGGGTTTAGTCCTGAGGGAGACCCTGTCAGCATGGAAAATGAAGGGCTCTATAGCCATGAGTGCGGAAACTCTTCTAGCTGAAGTCATGGCCAGAAGCAAGGCTGTTTTCCAATAGAGGAATTTTAACTTTGCTGAAGCTGCAGGTACAAAGGGGGGGGGGGTAGGGTGAGCTTTTCCAACACAAAGTTAAGGTCCCAAGCTGGGGTAGGAGCTCTTCTGGGTGGCCTTAAGTTGTTAGCCCCTCATAGAAATTGTTAGATGAGAGGGTGTGAGAAGACAGGCGTGTCTGTGCTGTAATGGGCAGAGATGGCAGAGGCATGAATTTTAATAGAAGAGAAGGATAGACCCCTGTGTAGTAGGTCTGCTAGGTAATCCAGGATGAGAGGTAGGGAGGGCTGTGCTGTTTCGGCTCCCTTAGCCTGAATCTAGGTGCAAAACCTTTTCCACTTGTCAGCATAGGATTTTCTAGTGCTGGGGCGTCTGGCCTCACGTATAACATCTAGGACTTTTTGCTTAGGCTGGCAGCTTGAGGAGAGGTCAGGGAATAAGCCAGGCTGCCAGGCTGAGGGTCTGCAATTGGGTATGCATGAACTCTCCATTCTTCTGGGTCAGGAGTGTTGGGATCTGAGGTAGGTGCCATGGTGACAGGCTGTGCAGCAGTGGGTACCTGTGCTGGCATGGCCAGTCTGGGGCAATCAGGATTGCCCTCGGTTTTTCATCCCTTATTTTGAGCAGTACCCTTGAAATGAGTGGTAGAGGGGGTAATGCACAGACTGAGAGGTTTACCCACTGGAAGGATAGAGCATCCACTTTCCAGGCCTTGCTGTGAGGGTCCCTGGTGCAGAAATTGCAGAGCTGATGATTTAAGTGGGAGGCAAAGAGGTCCACTTTCGGGGTGCCCCACTTCTGGGTGACAAGGGTGAAGGTTCTGTGATCTAGCTGCCACTCGTGTAGGTCTAGCAGGTTTCTGCTTAAGTTGTCTGCCAGAGAGTTTAGGGAGCCTGGTAGGAATTGTGCTAGCACGTGTAGTTGCATTGCTGAGGCCATGCACCAAAGGGTCATGGCAAGCCTGCAGACAGGATAAGAGTGAGTCCTTCCCTGCTTGTTTATATACCACATCACTGTGGTGTTGTATGTGTTGATCAGTAGAGGACCTGGGTAGAGTAGGGGTCTGAAAACTGTCAGGGAATGCTGAACAGCTAGCATATCTTTTTGCTTGATGTGGAGATGCATTTGATTTGGTCTCCAATGGCCCTGAATGCACCTGCCGCCCAGGTGTGCACCCCAGGCATAGTCTGATGAGTCTGTCGTGAGGGTTTGGGTGGCGTGGGGTTGTGAGAAGGGAAGCCCCTTGTGGTTGCATGCTGCTGCCCACCAAAGAAAATCTTTCCTTAGACAAGGTATCATTGGTATGATAGTTTCCAGGTCTTGAGAGTGTTGACACCAAAGGCTTTTTAGGTACCATAGTAGTTGCCTCATATGCAGTCTGGCATATGGAATGAGTAGAATGCAAGAGGCCATAAACACTACAGCTTGCAGGACTTTCCTTGAGGATAACTGGGTTCTGGTGGCTATTTGAGAGAAGCAGCCTGTCAGGTAGGCTTGTTTTTCTGGAGTAAGGAATGCCATCTGGAATGCTGTGTCCAGACATGCTCCCAGGAATACAATTTTTTGTATGGGGACTAGTTTTGATTTCTTTTCGTTGATAGTATACTCCAGGGAGGTCAGTCGGTCCTTTACAAAGGTCAGGTGCTGTAACAGCTTTTCCTGTTTGCCAGAATCAGGCAATTATCTAAGTAAGGATAAATGCTGGAGCCAGGCATTTTGTGAAAACTCTGGGAGCAGTGGATAAGCCAAAGGGAAGTGCAGGGAACTGAAAGTCCATAGATCCTGCCCTGAAACATAGATATTTCCTGAAAGATTCCCTGATTGGGATGTGTAGGTAGACCTCTTTTAGGTCTAGGGTGGCTAACCAAGCATCCTTGGAAAGCATAAGAAGAAGCTGCTGGAGGGTGAGCATTTTGAAATCACCAGAAAGGGGTTTAGAATGGATAGATCGACGATTGGGCGCCAGGTACCTTCTTTTCTGGGTACCAGGAAGAGTCTGGAATAGAAACCCTGGCCTATCTGGTCTGCAGGAACATGCTGTATTGCCCTTATGACGAGCAGGGAAAGGACTTGCTTTTTGGCCTCTGCCCACTGGTTTGGAGAAAGATCTGGGAACTCTTTTGGAGTTCGCAGAGTGTGCAAATAAAAATCTGTATCCCTGGGATACTATGTTGAGGCCCCATCAGTCGTTGGTAATGGAGGCCCAGTTGTTTGCATGGAAAGAGGGTTTTCCTCCTAAGGGTACAAGCAGGTGGGCAGAGGTAAGGGGTGGAGGTGTAAAGTCATTGTGACTTCTTACCATAAGGGGATGGCTTTGCACTCCCTGTTTTTGAAGAGGAGGAACTCCATTGCTTAGATCTCTGCATTCCATGGGGCTGCTGTCTGGGGGGTCTGCTTCCCCTGGGTCTGGGCTGAGCTGGCCTGGAGGGGGAAGGAAAGGACCAGTGCTTGGAGGGGCAATGCCTACTGAACCTCGGCGGCTGAACCTGTAAAATGTCCAACTGTCTGCATAGATTTAGCTTTTTCTTCCATCTTTTTTAAGACCTCTTCTGCCTTGGTGGCAAACAAATTGTCTTTGTTCATTGGTGCGTCCAATAATTTTGATTTGACATGGTCTGGCAAGGTCTGTTCCTTAAGCCAAGCATGCCTTCCAAGGACAGAATCAGTGACTGCTGCCCGGCAAGATGCTTCTAGGGTGTCAAAGTCACACGGCAAGGTGTGCTTAGTAACTTGACTTGCAGAATGCATAAGCTCTTGTAATTCTTTATTTTCTGAGCAAGCAGGAAAGGAATATATTTTTTGTTTGAGGAGTTCCATGGTATGCTGCTGATATTTCAGCATGTGGAACTGACAATTTAGTGCTCCAATAGCAAGAGTAGCAGAGATGTATACTTTTTTACCCAATCTGTCGAAAGCTCGGGAATCCCTCTCTGAGGGGTGGGATTCTTAGTTGAGGTTGCTTTAATTCCTTTAGGTTCTTGAGAAATGACCTCTGGGTCAGCAGTAGGATTTTTGTAAAGGAATTTAAGAGAGAGTCAGGGACTCTGTAGTACCTGTCAGGTTTCCTGAGAGCCAGAGGAAGGGTGTCAACAGTCAAACTGGATTCCATAAAAACAACATCCAGTACAGGAGGAATGGCCATGTCTTCATGGTTGCATGTCTTCATATTCAGAAGCATCAGAGTCATCGGACTCCTGTTCAGATAAAACTACTGGTGACAAGTCTCTTTCTTTCAGAAGGTGTAGCCTGGCTTCCACTAATAATCATAATAAAGTCTTCCGCCATTTTAAGCATTTGAGGCAAGGAAGCAGGTGCCTCAGCTTGGGTCATCGGTTTTTTGGACATAGTTTGTACCCTGGGCCTTAGAAACTTGGTAGTTTTAAAAAGAACTGAAGACGTGAAAAAAGTCGGTTTGTGTCGAGTATCGGTAGTCCGAAGTACTTCCTTGGAAGCCGGTGCCTGCTCAGCAGCTCCGGACCCATCCAAGGTAGAGACATCCAGGGGGTCCTTAGTTGAAGAAGAGTCTCACGGCATACTGGACTCCGAAAGGGTCTCGGGTAGTGGCCTGCAAATCCACAGAAGCGAGCGTCAGTGGCTGCAAAAGCACTTCACTGAGGACCGGAGAATTGAATACTAGCTTAACGGAAGCGTCGTCGGCAGTTTTGGACCTGTGCAGTCTGTCTCTGTCTTTATCCTTACTTTTTTTGGAAGATCGGTAGTCGGATGGCTTACCGAAGCCATATCGGAATTCGAGGACTGAGAGCAAAAATATCTAGCGACAATAAGGGCCTGATGACGTATAGTTCTGACATTGAACAAAGCACAAAAGCGACAGCGAGGGACATTGTGGTCTGGGCCTAAACAGGTGACACAGTAAGAATGGAAGTCTCAGTGTGGTATTTGCTTTCCTCAGGCGAGACAATTGTTAACTTTTTCTAACATCGGTTAGAGCAAGAAAAAAGGATCCCCAACGAGGTACTTAGCTTTAGAAGACTTCAACTTCAGTTTGGAAATGAAAACTCAGGTAGCGGCTGACCTGCACTCATGCAAAAGTACAGTTGTGTACACTTACCATAAAAGTAGATGTTCGAGTGTATTCACTGTTGCGGTCATCACATTGGGTTATCTGCCTGCAGGAAGCCCTCAGCCTGCCTGAAAACCAGAGTCTTCGGATTTCTGCATCGGGTGCTGTCGCTTCTTCTCTGACGTCAGGTCGTCGGGGGGTATAAAACATGCAGCCGACGCCATTACATCAGTTTTTCTTGCCCCAAATGTCAAGTGCCCCCACAATAGGAAGCAATTATATGGTATGGTAATACCCCCAGCAAAAAGCAAATACACATGATATAATATATGCCAAACAAGAAGGAAAGGTAGAGCCAAGAGAAGTCAGGGGGCTGGAGGGAGGGTAACCAGGACTGCACCAGTGAATCGACCATCTACATTTATGGTAAGTGTACACAACCGTACTATGTTCTTTGTGTTTCACTGCTGCAGTCATCATATTTGGATTGATCCCAAAGCTAAGGAAGGGAGGAGGAAGTTGAAGAGCATTAGGGCCAGCTATTAATCTCTGCAAGACTGCAGTGGCAAATCCATCTCTGGATTTAGAAAAGATAGGCAAGTGGTAATGCTTGGTGAAGGTATGTACAGAGCTCCAGGTAGCAGCTTCTAGGATGTCCCTGGTATGAGCCCTTCTCAGAAATGCCGCAGAGGTAGATGCAGCCCTGGTGGAATGTGATCTTATCCCCTGTGGGGTAGGTTTTCCATGGTGCTTGTAGCAGAAATGAATGCAATGGGCTATCCATTTGGAAATGGTTTGCTTTGAAATAGCCTTCCCCTCTGCCCCTGCAACAAAGCTAACTAGCAGTTGTTCAGATTTTCTGATAGAGTCTATTTGGACAGGACTAAGCCTGAGTAGTCTGTGCATGTCCAGAGAGTGCAGTATTCGTTCCCCTTTGTTTTGTGGATTAGGGAAAAAAGTAGGCAAATGAATGCACTGATTTAGGGCCACAGAAGACACCAGCTTGGGCATAAAGGAAGGATTCGTCCTGGGGGGAAACCCTGTCCGCATGGAAGATGATGAAGGGTTCCACTGCCAAGAGGGCCTGTAATTCGGACACTCTTCTAGCTGAAGTAATGGATAGAAGGAAGGCAGTTTTCCAAGAAAGGAATTTCAACTGTGCAATAGCATCTAGTTCAAAAGGGGAAAGAGTGAGCTTTTCCAATACAAAGTTAAGATCACAGGCTGGAGTGGGAGCTCTCCTGGGGGGGGGGGTCTTAAATATTTGGCCTCTCTAAGGAATTGCTTTAGCAAGGGGCGAGAGAAGAGGGATGGCTCAGTATTATAATGTGCTGAAATGGCAGCAGCATGAATTTTAATTGAGAATGATAGGCCCTTGTGGAGCATTTCTGTTAAGTACTGTAGAATATGAGGTAAGCTGGGCACCACTGTGCCCATCCCCTGAGCTAGGCTCCAGGAACAGTATCTTTTCCACTTATCAGCATAGAATTTTCTAGTACTAGGCCTCCTTGCCTCCAGAATGACACCCAGTACCTGTTTACTGAGGGATGCTAGGGGAGAGCTCAAGGAATTAGCCAGGCTGCAAGGTTCAGGATTTGAAGCTGAGGGTGCAGAATCTGGCTCGCCTGCTGGGACAGCAGGTAAGGGGTCTGAGGCAGGTGCCATGGTTGTAGCAGTGTCATACTTCGCAAGAGGGGGTACCAGTGCTGGCATGGCCAGTCTGGTGCAATCAGTATTGTCCTTGGCTTGTCATGTTTGATCTTTAGTAGAACCTTCAAGAGGAGAGGCAGAGGGGGCAAGGCATAAACTGAGCGTCTTTCCCAGGTGAAGGGCAGGGCATCCACTTTCCAAGCTTGGCTGTGAGGAGTTCTTGTGCAGAATTTGTGCAATTGGTAGTTTTGAGGGGAGGCAAACGGGTCTACCTCTGGAGTCCCCCATTTGTTCCTCAAGAGGTCTAATATTTTGGGTTCTAGTTTCCATTTGTGTGGGTCCATGAGATTTCTGCTTAGGTCATCTGCCAGTGAATTTAGTTTGCCTGGCAGGAATTGAGCTTGCAGGTGTACTTGGTGGCTCAAGGCTGTGTTCCATAGAGCCATGGCTAGTCTGCAGACAGCGTACAAGTGGGTCCCCCCTGCTTGTTTATGTACCACATAACTGCGGTGTTGTCTGTCTTTTCCAATAGTTTTCCTGGAAGAATACGGTCTTTGAAGGCTGTCCGAGCATTTTGTACAGCTAACATTTCTTTTTGATTGATATGCAGGTGCATCTGTCTCATGGTCCATCTGCCCTGAATGCACTGCCTGCCATGTGAGCCCCCCATGCATAGTCTGATGCATCTGTTGTTAGGGTTTGGGCAGTAGGGGGTAGAGTGAAAGGGAGTCCCTTGTTGTGGTAGCAGGCCTCTGCCCACCAAAGGAACTCTGTCTTGATACAAGGAATGATAGAAATCATTGTTTCCAGGTCCTGAGAATGTTGACACCATAGGCTTTTTAGATACCATTGGAGTTTCCTCATATGCAGTCTTGCATATGAAATTAGTAAAATGCAAGAGGCCATGAACCCCAGGGCTTGCAGTCTTTTCCTTGCAGATAGCAGGGGTTTTGTAGCCAATAGTTTGAAGTAGGTTGTCAAATAAACTTGTTTCTCCAGAGTGAGGAATGCCATCTGGGAAGTTGTGTTCAAGCTTGCTCCCAGGAATACAATCTGTTGGCAGGGTACTAGGTGATTATAGGTTCATAGATTATAGGTTCATAGATTAGTACTAGGCTAATCGCCCTTGTGAGCTATTTTAAGCCTAGCCAATTATCCCTTGTGAGACTCTAACCCTGCACCTTATGTTTGTAAGGCAAACACCTTAACCATTAGGCCACCCTCCCAACGTGAGATTTCTTTTCATTGATGGTACCGCTGAGAGGTTAGAAGTTTCTTTACGAAAGCCGGGTGTTGTAAGAGCAAGTCCTAGCTTTCTGCCTGAATAAGACAATCGTCCAAGTATGGGTAAATCTGAATATTTCACTGCTTGCAAATTGCAATGGCTGGAGCTAGACACTTTGTGAATACCCTGGTGTGGTAATGGTAGCTGCATGCACTCCCATATTTGCTAATATAGTCACACTGCACTAGGAAAAGAATGTAGTTTACTGAAATGGAAATGAAATATCATGGACTATTTCTGGATTATTTATTTTTATATGGGACAGTGATGGAGGGCGGCCACAGTGGTGCAGTGGTTAGCATTGCTGCCTCACAGCAAGAGGTTCTCCGGTTCGATCATTGACTGGGGTGCCTTCTGTGTAGAGTCTGCATGTCCTCCCTGTGGTCGCGTGGGCTTCCTCCAGGTGCTCCAGTTTCCTCCCACATCCCAAAGACATGCTGCAGGTGGATTGGACACACTAAATTGGCCCTAGGTGCGAGTGTGTGCATGTGTATGCCTTCTGTGGAAGGTTGGGCGCCGGGCTGGCAACTTGACACCATAAAACTCCACTGCCAATCATGAGCGGACAAGGTGATCTGCTGTGGTGAACCCTAACCGGGAAAAGCCGAAAGAAGAAGATATTGGTCAGTGATGGCCTGGAATTGAAAGATTTTTTTTTGATTTTATAAATGTTAAGTATAACTTTTTTTTTACATTTACCATCAGTCTACTGGAATGATTGTTTAGTTCGATCTGATGATTACAGCTGATAAAATCAATAGGAAGTTTACTACCAATACATATTTAAGGTAAAGTAATTATTATTTAGTTTTTAGTTGCCACCCATAATATCAATAGAAGTGTATTGCTAAGGGTCATTTAGTTACCTTTGGTGCATATATCAGATTGTGATTTACTCTTACGTGAAGCTGATGGATATGTTTAGACTCAGGGGCTATACTTATTGTTAAATAGAATTAAGGATGAAGTGGCACTTAGGAAGATAACTGGAACATATGTACCTTTACTTTGAGTCTGGTTAGATAGCATTGATACTGGAAGTAAGAACAAAAATAAATGTTCAGATGCCATTACTACATATAATGCAGATTCTCCAGTAATTAGGGCTATTATTGGCAGAACTATCATTTATTTAAACACTGTGAATTTACAGAGGGTATGTTTGGTGACCCCCCCTCTAAATTTATTCATAAAAGTTGCATTAATATTAAGGGCATCTTGAAAAACAGGTTAAACAGTTGAATTGTATTCAGACTAAAAGGGACACAGCGATGTTACCATTGTAATCAGTGTCAATATATTATCACCAATATCGATTTGGAAATTGGCAACTATAAAATCAAGTTTATGTTTGTGGGTGCTCTTTGATTTGTATTAAACTTGGAACAGCAGCCTTTCAATGTTTTTTTTTTTGTCATTTGGATCCCTGGTTGTATGCATAAAGTCAAGTTTGTTGATAATATAAACCATAACATTAGCAGTATAATGCATCTTACCCACTGTAATTCATGTACGACTTTCTACATAGGGAAATGACGAAAGCAGATTTATAAACATCTTTATGACATTGGGAAGAAAAGAATAATGTTCTTATGAAACATGCACCAATTTGTAAAAAGTTTTCACATTTTTCTTTTGGTATTACAGGAAGAATAACAAAAAGGAAGAGGGTGGACATTGGGAAGATCTTATCGACAAAGATCTTTTATGGCAACTAAGAACACAAGAAACACCCCCCCCCGGTCGTCTTAATGGGCAAATTACAATATGCAGTGTCCTTAGGCACTAAGCAACCAGACTGTTTTTACATCTTTATGCAACTTTACTTCTTATACATTTAATAGTTTTAAGAGGGATTAGCAGTCATTTTATGTGCTTACTATGTTTATACAATATTAAACATTACAAACATAAATGATTAGAAAAAGTTTGTCACTGGTTTGTCGTAATAATGTGATGTGTGAATATAATCATATAAATGATGAATAAGTATTAGCTCTGATTTAATCTTGTGATATTTAGATACTAAAGCTCAACTCTGTATTAAATTTTGAGAGTCTACTTGGCAGTGGTTGGCTTCATTTATTTCTTGACACTACACACTAGTCACAAATCAAAGTACTCGGAATGGCAATAACGTACTTTTAATAACCTTTAAGTGTACAAAAATATAATCCACTTTTCATCAACACAAATAGTTCGACTTCTTCAGAAACCATACAAAGGTAAATGTTGAAACAGGTTGCTTAAATATACAATTTGATTCTGTCACATGGTAAATAAATTGAGGTTTAAAGGCGTACAACATAAAATGCAAGAAATTATATCCAAACCCTTAGTAAATCTCAAGCCGCATTCCACCTCAACTATACCAAAAAACCTCTCCAAAAGACATATAATATACAATTAAACTTTAAAATATATATAAATTTAAATACATCCATAAATATAGAAAAAATATGTTAGAAAATATATAAATATATATGATAAATTGATATATACACACATGCATATGTATATTCAATATTAATAAAAAACTCATGTAAATGTACAAATACATAAAACACAAATTATGTTAAACAAGTACATAAATATCTATACACTAGTATAGTGTGAGTATATAAATCCTGTAAAAACTAAATATAGAAATCCATAATGTACAATATACAAGTAAAATAAAATGAGATACAAGTATATATCATATGAATTAAATAACTCTATTTGTACATTCCATCGTGCATATAATCTACATGATATAATAAAATACAACATTAAAATAAACAAAATATGTCCGATGGAATGTTCAACCAAAAAATATATATATATATATATATATATATATATATATATATGTGTATTTTACTGAGGTAAATATAAAATAAAATGAAATAAAATAACATAAAACAAAAGCTAATAAACTAATTGTACATATACTCAACCCAAGACTGAAAAACTTGGCTAGATAGTTATAAACAACAATCTCAGAATACACATTATAGTACTCATTTCATTAATCCCTGGTATTGGCATGCATTCACTCTCAGTTGCCAGAGAAGTTAATTTCTTTCTAGTTTCAATGACTCTGGTCCGCCCCTTTCATCATTCCTCAATTGATCTAGGACTCTAAATTTAAATTGATGCCCTTCATTTTCATTAATGTGCTTTGCCAACGCATTTTCTAGTTTATTTTTACTAATACTATATGTGTGTTCATAAATTCTCTCCCCCAGCATCCTATCGGTCTTACCTATATAGAAAGCTGGGCAGAATGTACATTTGGCTAAATAGACAACTTGTTTACTACAACAGTTGTATCTCCCATTGGAAATGTATTTCTTGCCAGCTATTATTAAACTATTTCCTGTATCGATGTACCGACAGAACCGGCACATATTACATTTATACATGCCTTCCTTATTCGTACGTGGTTTACTGTTGGATTCTAGAATAGCTTGCAAATTGAACCCTCGTCTATAAACTACTTTTGGTGTTAATGGGAAAATTCTCCTAAATTTGCTTTCTCTCATCAGGATGTCCCAATTTTTCAAGATAATGTTTACTACCTTGTATGAGTCCAAATTAAAGGTACAAATAAAGCTGTAAGGGTTGAATAGTTGTTTTTCTATACTAATTCCCATTCTACTCATACCCCTATTATTCAAAATAGGGGTATAAAATCCTATTGTTCTCTTATGTTTTACCTCTTTGAATATCTCCGAAATCAAATTACTTGGGTATCCTCTCTGTACGAAATAAGAATTCAGAAGTTTACATTCGTCCCTAGTAACCATCCTTGCGGCTCTGACTACTTGGCCTTTCACTACTGATTTTTTTCTGAAAGGTTGGATGGCAACTGGAGTAGTGCAAAAACATGTTGGAATATGTCTCTTTACGATAGATCTTCGAAACGTAAACTTTTTCTTGATTAGACATTGATCTAAGCAAAGACTAATATGCGATTCTGTTCTTATTATACTTTGATGTAAATCTCAAAAAAGTAGTACTAGAATTAAACATTTCCAACATGTTTTCCAACTCATCAGTATTACCCTGGAAGAGGATAAATATGTCGTCCAAGAACCTAGTATAAAATTGGATTTGTTCTTTATATACTAGATTTTTTAACACAAATTCCCTTTCCCAGTATGCCATTACTAAGTTAGCCAGGCTAGCACCACAAGGAGAACCCATTGCCACCCCTACTTTTTGATGGTATATATCATTGTTAAATAGTACATAGTTATAAGATAAAACTGTGTCTATTAATTCTACCACTAGCTGGATCTCATTCTGTGGGGCTCCAAGGATTTTCAACATATGTGCCAACCACTCAATCCCCTCATGATGCGGTATGGATGAATATAGGTCTTTCACATCTATTGTGACTAACAGATCTTCAGCCCTGAACTCAAGGTTGTTAATGTTTTCAAGAAATGACCAAGAGTCTTTTGAAATTTGGGTTTCACGTGTTATATTTCTTTAAAATAGTCAGCCACTTTGGCACATGTGTATGTGATACTATCCCGGCCATCAACTAGTGGTCTCATGGGTGGATCAGCAATGCATTTATGTACTTTCGGGATGCCAAATAATATTGGTATCCTAGGTGCGGGGTTGAGTCAAATAGTTATATAATGTTTTGTCTATCCTTGCCTCTATATACAATTCTTCTATAAAAGCTCTTACTTTTCTGTATGCACCATTCAGTTCGTTTCTAGATGCTTCCACATAAGTATCACTATTTAGAATGACAAACATTCTTCTATTGTAATCATCTATGTTCATAATAGCTAAGCCACCTCCCTTATCCGGTTTCATGATGCGAGCCGGGGCTTGGCATAAATACTTCAAATTATCTCTATCCTCTCTACTGATATTATAATGGTTATTCTTTGAGTGACCTGGCATATATGGTGTATTCACAAGATTGCGTAGATCCAACTCACTGACCTGCTCAAAAAGTGCAGATTGCTATTATGAACATAGATGATTACAATAGAAGAATGTTTGTCATTCTAAATAGTGATACTTATGTAGAAGCAACCCGCACCTAGGATACCAATATTATTTGGCATCCCGAAAGTACATAAATGCATTGCTGATCCACCCATGAGACCACTAGTTGATGGCCGGGATAGTATCACATACACATGGGCTGACAATATTTTAAAGAAATATATAATACGTGAAACCCAAATTTCAAAGGACTCTTGGTCATTTCTTGAAAACATTAACAACCTTGAGTTCAGGGCTGAAGATCTGTTAGTCACAATAGATGTGAAAGACCTATATTCATCCATACCGCATCATGAGGGGATTGAGTGGTTGGCACATATGTTGAAAATCCTTGGAGCCCCACAGAACGAGATCCAGCTAGTGGTAGAATTACTAGACACAGTTTTATCTTATAACTATGTACTATTTAACAATGATATATACCATCAAAAAGTAGGGGTGGCAATGGGTTCTCCTTGTGGTGCTAGCCTGGCTAACTTAGTAATGGCATACTGGGAAAGGGAATTTGTGTTAAAAAATCTAGTATATAAAGAACAAATCCAATTTTATACTAGGTTCTTGGACGACATATTTATCCTCTTCTAGGGTAATACTGATGAGTTGGAAAACATGTTGGAAATGTTTAATTCTAGTACTACTTTTTTGAGATTTACATCAAACTATAATAAGAACAGAATCGCATATTTAGACATTGATCTAAGCAAAGACGATCAAGAAAATGTTTACGTTTCGAAGATCTATCGTAAAGAGACATATTCCAACATGTTTTTGCACTACTACAGTTGCCATCCAGCCTTTCAGAAAAAAATCAGTAGTGAAAGGCCAAGTAGTCAGAGCCGCAAGGATGGTTACTAGGGACACTGAGTTTGAAGATGAATGTAAACTTCTGAATTCTTATTTCGTACAGAGAGGATACCCAAGTAATTTGATTTCGGAGATATTCAAAGAGGTAAAACATAAGAGAACAATAGGATTTTATACCCCTATTTTGAATAATAGGGGTATGAGTAGAATGGGAATTAGTATAGAAAAACAACTATTCAACCCTTACAGCTTTATTTGTACCTTTAATTTGGACTCATACAAGGTAGTAAACATTATCTTGAAAAATTGGGACAACCTGATGAGAGAAAGCAAATTTAGGAGAATTTTCCCATTAACACCAAAAGTAGTTTATAGACGAGGGTTCAATTTGCAAGCTATTCTAGAATCCAACAGTAAACCACGTACGAATAAGGAAGGCATGTATAAATGTAATATGTGCTGGTTCTGTTGGTACATCGATACAGGAAATAGTTTTATAATAGCTGGCAAGAAATACAAAACAAGTTGTCTATTTAGCCAAATGTACATTCTGCCCAGCTTTCTATATAGGTAAGACCGATAGGAAACTGGGGGAGAGAATTTATGAACACACATATAGTATTAGTAAAAATAAACTAGAAAATGTGTTGGCAAAGCACATTAATGAAAATGAAGGGCATCAATTTAAATTTAGAGTCATAGATCAATTGAGGAATGATGAAAGGGGCGGACGAGAGTCATTGAAACTAGAAAGAAATTAACTTCTCTGGCAACTGAGAGTGAATGCATGCCAATACCCAGGGATTAATGAAATGAGTACTATAATGTGTATTCTGAGATTGAAAAACTTGGCTAGATAGTTATAAACAGTCTTGGGTTGAGTATATGTACAATTAGTTTATTATCTTTTGTTTTATGTTATTTTATTTCATTTTATTTTATTTTATTTTATATTTACCTCAGTAAAATACACATATATATATATTTTTTGGTTGAACATTCCATCGGACATATTTTGTTTATTTTAATGTTGTATTTTATTATATCATGTAGATTATATGCACGATGGAATGTACAAATAGAGTTATTTAATTCATATAATATATACTTATATCTCATTTTATTTTACTTTTATATTATACATTATGGATTTCTATATTTAGTTTTTACAGGATTTACATACTCACACTATACTAGTGTATAGATATTTATGTACTTGTTTAACATAACTTGTGTTTTATGTATTTGTACATTTACATGTATTTTTTATGAATATTGAATATACATATGCATGTGTCTATATATCAATTTATCATATATATATATATTTTCTAACATTTTTTCTATATTTATGGATGTATTTAAATTTATATATATTTTAAAGTTTAATTGTACATTATATGTCTTTTGGAGAGGTTTTTTGGTATAGTTGAGGTGGAAGGCAGCTTGAGATTTACTAAGGGTTTAGATATAATTTCTTGCATTTTATGTTGTACGCCTTTAAACCTCAATTTATTTACCATGTGACAGAATCAAATTGTATATTTAAGCAACCTGTTTCAACATTTACCTTTGTATGGTTTCTGAAGAAGTCGAACTATTTGTGTTGACGAAAAGTGGATTATATTTTTGTACACTTAAAGGTTATTAAAAGCACGTTATTGCCATTCTGAGTACTTTGATTTGTGACTAGTGTGTAGTGTCAAGGACCCGTGCTTTTTGCAGTTCAGTTTTGCGTGTTTTTTACCAGCTTGTCTTCATTTATTTCTTGTTACAGCTGAACTTTGTTGCTGACTGGCTCCAATAATTTTTCAGGACACAGAAGTAAAAATATAAATGCATGCACACATCTTAGGATAATCAAAAAATATGAAGAGGAATGGAAAGAGAGTGGTTGCTACAGCAGTGAACATTCAAACATCTACTTTTACGGTAAGTTTACTTACACAATTGTACCATGTTCATCATACTGATCACAGCTGCAGTAGCCTTTGTTATATGGGTACATTACTTTAATTATACTTGGGAAGTGGAAGGGAAAGGGTCCAGGAGGCCCTGGAGAATGGTCCTAGCAAAGCCCGGTCTAGACCTAGAGAAGGAATCAAGCTTGAAGTGTTTTGTAAAAGTATGCACATTGGACCAAGTTGATGCTTCCAGAATCCAACCCTTTCCAAAATGATATAGAAGAAGCCAAAACTCTGGTAGACTGGGTCTTGACCATACCTGGAATATTTTTTGTGGTGAGAATAACAAAAGGTAATAGCCTGAGATAACATTTGGAAATAATCTGTTCTGACAGAGATTGTCCCTTCTTACATTCACAAGGAATAAACAACTGATCCGAATACTGAAAGATTTTGTTTCTGTTAAGATAGTACCAGAGTTGTTTGCAGGCATTCAGGGTATGCAGTATCCTTTCTCCCTCAGTTTAGGACAGAAAACAGTGAGATGGAAAGTAAACTCAGATACCACCCGAGGCATAAAAGTAGTATTAATTTTCACAGAAACACAGTTTCTATGGAAAATGAGATATGGATTGTGTTAGGCCCTTTTTACTCGGGCCAGTAATCAAGGAGCCTCAATTCTCTCCACTGATACCAGTGAGAGACTGTCATTAAAACAGGGATGGTTTTACATAGTAATTTCAAATGCAGCTCTCTGCATCAAGCACAATTTCCTCCAAGAGCAGTTCCAAGTGACTGACACTCACACTCTCTCCTGGGAAGGACTGGTACAGATTTACTAGTTGTGCTTCCTTATGCCCAGACAATATGGTAACAATGCTGCCACCAGCCAGTCACTGTCAGGTTCTTACAAGGGTATCCAGTTATAAAGAGTAAAATCAATACTAACATAAATGGTAAAGTATAACCCAATCAGCAAGGGTTTTTGGAGTGGCCAGGGCATCAATAGAATAAGCACAAGTACTCTCAAGATGTTGAAAGCAATCACTAAAAGATCAGCTACAACAAAACGTGTAAAAACGTTTAATAATAATAGTAGATATTTAATAATCTCATGTTTTTAAGTGCAATAAACATCAATCACAGGAGAAATAAAAACACAGCTGGACAGATTCAAGCAGTTGCAGAAAAACAATATTTAGCTAATCTCACTGTAATCCATAACTGTCTAAAGAAGAAATGTTCCCTATCTAACTTAATTAATACAGAAAGGCAAGATTAGATGCTCAGATGCTTACTTCCACTATGCAATGTGATCATCTTCCCATTTACACTGATCTAACTGAACTGACCGATAACTGTTGCAGATTTTTATACAAGTTTCCAAAGAAAACAAAACAAAAAAAACAAGCTTATCTGTGACTTCCATCCCCTCAATGCTGGTTATAGAATGACATCAAATTTGATCACATGACTCTGGTAGAGAACAGACTCAGAGCTTTTCTAAACTCTGTTGTTGTTTGTCTTTCGGCTTTTCCCGGTTAGGGGTCGCCACAGCGGAACTCCGGTCCGCTAATGATTGGCAATTTTTTTTTTATGGTGTCGAGTTGCCAGCCCGACGTCCAACGAAGGCACGCCCATTCAATGCATGTCGTTCGAACGACCACTCGACCGCGGGGAGGACATGCAGACTCCACACAGAAGGCCCTCCCAACCCAAGCCGAGAATCGAACGGGGGAACCTCTTGCTGTGAGGCAACAACGCTACCGCTGCACCACCACGGAAGTATTTTCTAAGCTCTGTTGCAGTATTTAAAAATTATAGAATTCTTTGTTTAAATATGTAGTCAGTTATAACAAGACTGTTGATACATTTTAACATAAGCATCTGTGCAAGTCAGTGTGATAATGAAATGACAGAAAATTATTTAAAACACTCCAGCCAACCATGCTGGTATATGTCACACATAAACTGTCCCACTCTCCCTGGCACAGATGGCAATACTTCACATTGTCATGTCTCTTCTCCCCTTTGAAATCTCAAGCTAGTTTTTCAACTGACCCTGGAAAAACATTGCTTGCGAGAAATGCGCCCGTTTGGGAACACAATAACCTACACACTTTCTTGAGAGTCTGCATTGGCATTGCTGTAATCTGGACTGACTATCTCACAGGGTCTTCCCAAAGCCCCTTTATGCTTTTGGAATTCTGCTTGCAAGCTGGGGTCCACACTACCTTATCTGGTTTGTGTTTCCTTGTCAAGTCTGCGAGGGAAGCAGCTACTGTACTATAAAATTGGGAACAAACTTTCTATAGTACCCTGCTGTCCCTAAGAATGCCCGCACCTGCTTTTTGATAACAAGAGCAGGCCATGCCTAAATAGTTTCTACACTGGTAGGTTCTTTCCTAATCTTACCAGTCCCCAACTCTATGTCCCAGGCAGGAGACCTCTGCTATGCCCACCTGACACTTACTGGGCTTAATGGCCAACCCTGCCCTTTGCAGTCTGCCCAAGACCTCCTTGACATGATGAAGGTGCTCTTGCCAGGAATGGCTGTAAATGGCAATATCATCCAGGTAAGCAAAGGTATAATCTCCTGCTAGGATGTGATATACCATCCTCTGGAAGGTTGCTGGGGCATGTTTCATCCCAAATGGCATCTTTGTGAACTTGTGCAATCCGAAAGGAGTCACAAAGGCTGACCTTTCTCTAGCGATAGGTTTCAAGGGCACCTGCCAGTAGCCCTTGGTCAGCTCAATAGTGGTCAGGCACTTAGCCCCACCCAGCTGCTCTAAGGCTTTGTCTGTCCTAGGCATGGGGTAAGCATCTGACTCTGTGTGACTGTTTAGTTTTCTGTAGTCCACACAAAATCTGATGCTACCATCTTTCTTTGGTACCAGCACCACTGGGGAGGCCCAGGGACTGTTGGACTCCTGGATTACCCCCAGTTCCAATATTTCCAGCATCTCCTCCCTCAGAAGTCTGTCCAACTCCCTCAGGCACCCTATAACAGGCCTGCTTGACAGGCCTTTGGGTCCTGCATCCACATGGTGCTGCACCAGGTGGGTGCACCCAGGTTTCCCAGTGAACATGGCCCCAAAACTCCTGCAACACTGCTTGGATTTCTCAAAAATGGGTAGGGGATAGCTGCTGGGATATTGCTACCCCTTCCACCAAGTGCAAGTCCGAGTCTCACTGAGGAAATCATTCACGAGATCCCCCTCAGACACCTCCTGTCATCCACTGCAAACACTCAGCACTAGGGATTCCTTACCATAAGGCTTCATCATGTTAACATGATACATTTTGTGCCCTTGCCTCCTGCCTATCAGCTTTACCATACAGTTAATGTCACTGACCTTCCTTACCACTTCAAAGGGTCCCTCCCAAGCTGCCTGCAGCTTACTGTGTCTGGCAGGAATGAGCGACATAATCTGCTGTCCCACAGCATACTCTTGGGCTCAAGCCTTCCTGTCATAGCAGACCTTTTTTTGCTGTTGGGCCCCTGCCAGGTTCTCCTGGGCCAAGCCCATGAAGCTCCCTAACCCTTGTCCTGAAATTTAAGACATAGGCCGCAAAAGACTCCTTGTGGGAGTCGCACACACCCTCACACTCATCAAGAATCAGATCTAAAAGCTCCCTCACTATATGCCCATATAGCAACTCAAAGGATGAAAAAACAGTGGATTCCTGGGGTACGTCTCTGTATGTAAACAATAGATGGTGCAAATATTTGTCCCACTCTCTCAAACTGGTCTATAAATACCAGTAACATGGTCTGTAGTGCAACATTTAACCTCTCCACAAGACTATTAATCTGGGAATGGTAGGGAGTGGTCTTTAGGTGCTTCACCCCACAATGCTTCCACAGACAAGCCAGCAGGTCTGACTTAAAATTGACACCTCTGTCAGTTAATATTTCTCAGGAAACCTACCATGCTAAAAATCTCTAACAAAGCATTTGCTAACTTCTTTGACTTGATGGAGGACAGAGCCATCACCCCAGGGTACCTAGTAGCATAATCTACTACTACCAGGCTATACTACTTCCCTGTGGAACTTGGGGTGCTCAGTGGCCCCATACTATCCATAGCTACCCTTTGAACGGGTTCCTGAAATCACAAGCAAAGGCATCAACAGAGCTTTGATCTTGTCCCCCGCCTTGCCTAACTTTTGGTACTGCTCACAGGTCCTGCAGCACCTTGCTACATCCTTTGCAATGCCAGGCCAATAAAAGTTCTGCATAATATGTCTCTTGTTATGGTTTATGCCCATATGACCTGCAAAAGGAATGCCATGGGCTATGGCTAGAAGTGCCAGATGGTAGGCTCGGGGCACTACCAACTGCTGTATTACTTCACCCTCTAGCTCTTTCTCAGGGGTCCACTCTCTGTACAGTAACCCTTTGTTCCAGTACACAGAGTCCCCTTTTCCTTGAGCATCAGATGTCTGCTTGGCTACCTCCCTCAAGCCTTGTAAGGTAGGGTCCAAAAGCTGTGCCTGTCAACTCTACTTGTGACCTTTCCCAGCACCCCTTCCACAGGAAGCCTAGTATCTTCTGAGAGCAGTGCCTCACTGTCAACCTGGGTACTACCACTCACCTCTGTCCTTGCAGTCACCCTGTCCACAGGAACATCAGTACCTACCAGCAGCTGTGACTCACTTTCAGGCTCACTGCCAGAGGACAGCTCCCTCCCCGAAACAGCCACATCACCAGCACCAGGTGTGGGGGCCTGTCTGCGTCTCCCCAGCCTACCTGACCTACATGTTTGTCTCCAAGCCCGACTGAATGCAACTGTATGCACACAAGGTACTGTATTACCAAAATCATCCCCTATCAAGCTATCTGCAGGAATATCCTTAAACACAGCTACCTACTTGCTTCCTTTTCCACCTTCCCAGTCAAAGTGAACTCTGGCCTATGGTATTTGAAATGGGATCCTTCCTAAAGCTCTGACTGCAGTGGACTGCCCAAGCAAGTACTGCTCCTCTTTAACCAGTGTAGACTTTACAATGGTTATGTTAGAGGCTGTCTCTTAACAGTGGCCAGTCTTCCATCCACTAAGGCAGGATACAAATGTCTGTGATAGTCTGGTACCCCTGTTGTCTCCAAACAAGTTACTACTGGCAAGCTGTTATTCCCACTTGCTGGCACCTTCACCTTTTGTTCCCCACCTTGCTTCAGTGGACATCTGTATGCTACTTGGCCCCTGTGGTTACACTTAAAACTTCTAACCCCCCAGATCCTGGTCACATACCCCAAACAGTGGCATCTGCTGTTACTGCCAGACTCTGTTGGGGTGATTCAGGCTGCCCACTATGGTTTCTCTTATATCCATGTGCAGCACTGGGTATCCCCTTCTTCTGCAGTGATGCCCTGCTTGCTAAGTGGAGATCCCCTTTTCTCCTCAGCTCATCTGCAAAGTTGCACGCTGTCTGCCAATCAGATCCTTATGTCCTCAAAGTATTAAGGGTTTGTTTCCTCACCAAAGGGTCTGCCAGCCTTTTGAAAGTGGTAACCTGACACCTACCTATGAAAGAAAGTACTCAGCTCAGCAATATAATCACATACACTTTAATACGCCTTGCGTCTATGTTCACAAAATGTTTTTGCAAGCTTCAGATGTTAACATACAACAGTTCAATAAACATTGTCTCACTCTATCATACTTTAAACAATCAGTATCAGACAATTTAGAAACAGCAGTTACAGCTTTAACATGAAGTAAGGGGGTCAGGAACTGTACCCAGAGCTCTTAGTCAACATTATACGCTTATTCATACATGTGAAAGAGTACATAAAAACTATCAAAGTCATCCCCCTCTGCAAATTGTGGAAGATAGTTACGGACCATTATTGCTTCTTGGGTCCAGTTATTCCCTTCCCCATTACCTCCATGACCTTTGTCAAATGGTCAGCATTCCTCTCTCGTGTGTTTGCTGCTTCTCTTTCTTCAGCCTCCACTTGCCAGGGTCTCTCATTTTCTTTTATCTCCAAACGTCACAGTCTCTCTTCAGTCTCCAAAAGTTTGGCCTCGAGTTCATGCTGATGCAGCTTCGCCATTTCTTCAGCTTCCAAACATTTGGCCTCCAGATCAAGTCCCTAACTCTAGATGGATTTTTAAGTCCTCTGAGGAAAAGGTGAACTGTCCTGTTTCTGAAGACTGCACATCCCCAACACCAGACTGGTTGTCCTCCTGGCCACTGGTCTGAGCTGCAGCTGTGATTAAAGCTGAAATAATTTCCTATTTAGTTACACCAGCCCTTTGGCTTTGCACACCTTGGCCAACTGGTTCTTTGTCAGCTTACCATAAGCCGCTGCTGAAATATTTGCCTGTTTTCCCTGACGAAACTAAACTAACAAAATAAAACAGTTGTGAAAATGAAACTGAATGTTTACCTTGTGGCTCCTGAGAGTACACACATCTTCAGTGACAACTGCTCACAGGCTACTCAAGTCCAAACAATATCCCACCACTGCCACCAATATGTCACGGGCCCTCTTTACCGGGGGCCAACCCTCAATCCTCACAGCTGAAACTGGTGAGAGACTGTCCCTAAAACAGGGATGATTTTACACTGTAATTTTAAATGCAGCTCTACATCAAGCATAACTTCCCCCAAGAGCAGTTCCAAGTGACTGACACACCCACACTTGGGTATTTGATTTTCACTTACACACATACTTACACACACACACTCTCTCTCTCCTGGGAAAGGCTTGCAGAGATTTACTAGCCACTAGCCAAAGGCAGGCACTAAAACTAAGAGAAAGCAAATCAAGAACACTTTGTATCTTCTGCAGGAAAGACACAGTGAAGTAGAGCCCATAACTATAGACGTTCAAGTACACTCACGGTTGCAACAGTGCTAATTCTCACAACAGAAGATTTTCAGGAAGGCCACCACCTCCTAACACAAAACCCAAAATGCTGATCATTGGACATCTGCCATTTTGCCTCAGCCGGAGGCAAAATGTCTGGCCCACAAACAACTGATCTGCTTTTGTAAAGGACTTGCAATAGGTAGATGTTTGAATTCCTCACTGCTGCAGTAGCTTTTTGACTATATGGTTTGTATCCAAGGCAGCATACAACCTATACAGTCTAAAGGATTCTACAGTATTGAGAATGAAGAACGTCCAGTGGTACACAATCTCTGCTGATGCCTGTCTATAACAAAGACCATAACTAGAAAATATTTTCCCAATTGCTAATACAAGGTCTTCTTGCCTCCTTTAGAACCTGCTGCATATACTTGTGAAAGATGCCTAAAAGGTATCAAAATGGAATCATTCAAACAGTTTCTTGCGATTGGGGTGCATCAAACTTCCCTTGTCTTGTACGAGTAGGTCAAATTCATGAGCAAGCTTTGACTGCCCTTGGCCAGTTCCATAAGAAGGGAGAACCAATGTTGCCTGGGCCAAAAGGCCGTCACCCCAATGACTTTTTGAAGAGTCTTTTTGAATCTTCACACTCACCCTAGAAATTTGTAGAAATGTGTAAAGGAACATCCCCAACCAAGGGAATAAGTATGCATCAGCTTTTTTAGGCCTGTCTGCAAGGAGCCCTAGTGCAGAATTTAAGTTTTTTTTTTTTTTTTTTTTTTTTTTTTTTGAAAGGAGGTGAACAAATCTATTTGGTTTTCCCACAACTGGTTCAATTCCCAGAAGACCCCTTCAATTCAATTTCCATGCATGGGGTTTTACCCTGGCCTGCACTACATTTTGTTCTGATGGAATACAAGATGCTTGGAAGGTTAAACCATGATGAACAGCTACCTCCCAAGCCATCACAGCCAGCATGCACAAAGAGTAAGACCTAGTGTCCTCCTGTTTATGTACATCATCACTGTGGTGTTGTCTGTAATTGCATGAAGAGGTCCTAGGGACCACAGATAATGTGGATTTTATGGCATGGATTACAGCCAACAACTATTTCACATTTACATGCTTTGGTCTGTCTGAAGTGTCCCCCAGGCTTACACTTTTTGCCCCCTAGAAACTGTGCTACAAGTAAAAATATAAGCTATATGTCATTACAGAATGATTTGGCACACTAGAAGAAAAGGGGAGACACGGATTTTGAAAAATTTGCTGTCACCAATACTGAAGTTTCTTTTTGAGAAAACCCTAAACTGGGATCTGAAATTCCAGAGGATGAGAACGTTGGGTCTACATTTGTCAAAAACTACTGAATTTCCCTCATTTGTAACCTGGAGGGTGGAATCATGACAATCACAGAAGCCATTATCCCGAAGATGCTGAGATATTCTTTTGCTGAAATATGAGAGTGACTGGAAAAGCGGAGAAAAGTTTCCAGATAAAAATCCACCTTTTCCTGGGCAAAAAAGCCATTTGCTGAGTAGTGTCTAGAAGACAGCCCAGAAACACAATCCTGAGTGACAAAGTTGAAGAAGATTTTTAAACATTTATATGGAACTCAAATCCACTCGATAAAAAACAGTAGAAGCCTGGAATACATACCACAAATCCTTTAATTAAGCGCTTTTGTTTCCTTTTAGAAACTTCATCAGAATACTCCATTACATCCAACCCCACCCATAAATACACCTATAAGATGACATAATTTCCTTCCTATTTTTACACAATTAAAAACTATTAAACATCTAAGCAGACAAATTTGATGCATTAATACTATTAATAAATACACTACACACACACATTATATATATATATATATATATATATAAATATATATACAAAAATTACAAAATTTTATATATATATATATATACAAAAATTACAAAATTTTATATATACATATATATATATATATATATATATATATATATCTATATATATATATATATATATATATATATATATATATATATATATATATATATATTTACATACATATACACACACACACACATATATATATATATATATATATATATATATATATATATATATATATATATATATATATTATTATTAATAGCATTAATGCATCAAATGTGTCTGCTGTTTTCTAATAGGAAACGAAAGCGCTTAAAGGATTTGTGGTGTGTATTCCTGGCTTCTACTATTTTTTATCATTTGAGTGGATTTGTACTTCTTTGTGGGTTTTGGAAAGGATGGAGTCAGGAGGAGCACCTGAATCTACTGCAACAGATTTGGCTAGATTTTTTGGTGTCTTGAATGAGACTGTAAGCAATCTCACCAGCTTGGTGGAAAGGTTATGCCAACAGGCGGAGGTCCATGTTAATTCCACTAACCCTGGTGTTTCCCAAGCCTTCGGTTTGGGGGCTGTAAGTGAAGACATTAGTTTTAATTCAAGTGGAATTACTCCGGCTCAAAGAGAATGGCTGGGTACCAACAACGAAGGTTCAAGGAACTCAACACTAGAAGAAAGACAGCACCAAAAACTGTTCCCAGAACAAACCATGATCATGTCACAAAGAACTTCTTTTATTGAAATACAAAACGAAGGTTGAGCGCTTTCATCTACCCAATGTAGATTTCATCAGGTTCTGAAAGCGCTCAACCTTCAGAATGGCTGGGTAACAGGAACCAATCAGAGGAAAGGGATTTGCATACGACGATGCATGGAGTGACGTTGAGGGCCAGAAGTTTATATTACGGCCGCATCACGTTAACCCAATGGTTAGAGGAAGGAAAAGAGTGGCGTTCTGGCTCTAATGGCGTGTCGGATGGGAATGATCACAATTTGGGGACATTAGCCAACCAGCTAAAAACTTTTGAAGATTTAACACTTAAATATCACAAATTGCAAGTATTGAACAGTTACCTAAGGGAATGTATCAGGACTGAGCGCATTCTGAAGGGCTTATGACTATGGAAATACCCTTCTGGTTTGGTAAGGGATTCCCTTCTACATAAAGAACTTTTGGAACTGTTTAATAAACAAGGTTGCGGACTGTTAACTGTGTTACCTAAAGATAATGATAGAAAAATGAATAGTACAGGAGATAAAAATTGTGGACAATAACCTGGATAATGACTTGTTGTTTGAATCTAAGCAGAATGATTATTTTAAAATATCTGAAAGAAATACTGTAAATGAAATTAAAAGCAGAAAAAATGTAAATTGAGGGAATGTAGGGAAGGGAGGGCCTACCCCCCTTGGTCAGAATGGGTTCCCCAGGGAAGAGAATCATGATATACAAGGGGAAAACAATATACAAGAAGATGATATAGTTAATGAGTATGGTCCTGACCCTTTAGAATACCCTTCTCTGAGGAGGTCCGAGCGGCTGAAGAATCAGAGGAGGGAAGAAGGGTATTCTTCTCACAACAATTACCACCTCTTTAACAGCAGGGACAACTGGGGGAGAGGGAGGGTGAAAGCTCCCTATAGGAGATTTTAATGGATGAATTACCAGCAGTTAATATTATTACTAACAAGCATGGGGACTTCAAAATATATAACTACAGCAGCAGTGACATTGATGAAAGGGCAGCAGATGTATTTGAGAGGTTTATCATCTGTTCCCAACAAAGATGCAACAACAGATGAAGCATTGATAAATCTGAAACTTTACACTAGGAAATTAAATTTAGATTTTTATTTTAAGGGCACAACACAGGTGCAACAAAATGGAAATATATGCAGAAAGCCTAGTGTTTTCAATCCCCCTCTTCATCCCATTATTCAAATATATGAAAAGATGTGAGAACGATATCAGGGCTATGTTACAAAATAAAAAGAGAATGACCTGTGAGAATAATATTTCTAGAGCTGAAATGAAAATTTTGAATGACATCTGTAATAATACTGGAAATTAGGGTATCTAAACCAGATAAGGAAGGGGGTTTAGTTATAATAAATAAAAACAACTATGTAGATAAGGTGCTAAGTATATTGTATACTGACACATACAGTGAGATCAGCATCAATGAAAAAAATATTGCATATAAGAAAGTGGATGTTGTAATGGAGGAATTGGTACTAAATTGTGAAATTACAGAAAAAGAATATATGTTTATGCAGATAAAATATCCAACAATTCCAACGATTTTTGGGGTCCCGAAGAGGCACAAAAATCTCCAGGATCCCCCTTTTAGACCAATAGTAGATGCAAGAGCCTCCAAGACCTATCCGATAGCTAGGTTCTTTGATAGCCAACTTAAGCACGTGCTCAAAGATTGTTCCTGGATTCTAAAAGATTTGTGGGATTGTTTAAGCAAAATTACTGTAGACAAGTACTATGATGAATTAATATTAGTCATTACTGACAAAAGATTTATTTTCTGCAATCCCACATGATATAGGTATTGATTGGTTTTATTCATTTTTATGTTATTATTCCAACCTTAGACATGACTGTATTTTGTCTATGTAAACACTCATGGAATTAGTTTTAGAAACAAATATCACCTTTGAGGAACAACTTTTTAGACAAAGTAAGGGAGTTGCTACGGGGGTGGCGTGCACCCCCATTTTTGCAAATATTATGTTGGCTTTCTGGGAGAAAGAGATTATATTTAAAAGTACATTTACTGAAGGGTGGACATTCTACAGTCCATTTTTTAGACATTTTTGTTTGGAAGAATGGTGAACAAAAACTAAATGATTTCTTAAAATTTATTAGCATGACTACTAACCTTTTAGAATTCACTAGCAATATAACTAAGGAAAATGTTAACTATTTAGATATAAGTATTGGTAAAAATCATGTTATAAAGCAATTTATGTCAAACATCTTCAGGAAACCAACATACTCAAATACCCTCCTGCATTTTAAAAGCTGCCACCCTGTCCATCAGAAGTCGTCTTAAAGGACAGGGGGTACACGCATAGCCAGGATGGTATCGGAGGAAGAGGAAATTAAACGACAGCTGGATGTACTAAAAAATATATTAGTTAAGAGAGGTTACCCAACAGGTTTTGTAGAAAATATAATTATTGAAGTTATGATGAAAAGAGAACAAGGGTTCTTTTCACCCTTACTGGGGAAAGATCAGGTGTTGGAAGAAGGAAATAGACAACAGGAAAGAAATAATTGAGAAATTGGCTATTTTTAAATTTAATAACCAATTTCATAATATTAAAAAGATTTTAATACACAATTGGAATATTTTTAGGGTGAACCCGGAACAGTTAGATGTGGTAGGGACCTCATCTAGAATAATATATACAAGAAAGATTTAAGTTTTAAAAATATTATTGAAAGTAATAGGAATATGAATCCGGACGGGGAAGGAATAGTAAAATGTGGATTCTGCTTGCAATGTAGGAACATTAAGGAAGGAAAGGATGTGTTTATTCCACATTATGGCAAAATTAGTCTACACAAGAAGTATACATATGTAGCAGCAAGGCAGTTGTTTATTTGGCGTCATGTTCCCTAGGATCTTGTTTTTATATAGGGAAAACTATTAATGTTTGAGGACACGCATATACCAGCATAATTATGACATTAGCAAAAAAGATATGAAAAATGCTCTTGCTGCTCATATTGCCTTACATGATGGACACAAGTTCAATTTTACGGTTATAGATCAAGCTGCTCTAGGGGAGAAAGGGGTCTCCTTAATGATTTTTTTACAGCTAAAAGTATCGAGATGGCAGCTGAGAGCCAAAGCTTCAGAACATCCGGGCTTGAATAGTGCCATATCAGTTAGCTCAATTTTAAGGTTAAAAGCACAATTTTATGCATAAAATATTTGTTTTAGAGTATTCTGCTTTGTAATGCATCATTTTTACTAGTTTAATTGCAAGGTCATAGTAATATACATATATAATGGTCTTATTTAGGGCAGGTTATGTATAATCAGATATATAATTGTTTCAAACAAACAAAAAGTAATTTATATTTATATATATATATATATATATATATATATATATATATATATATATATATATGTGTGTGTGTGTGTGTGTGTGTGTATATATATATATATATATATATATATATATATATATATATATATATATATTGTATTTATTATTAATAGTATTAATGCATCAAAACTGTCTGCTTAGATGATGTTGTATAATACTTTTTAATTGTGTAAAAATAGGAAGGAAATTATGTCATCTTATAGGTGTATTTAAGGGTGGGGTTGTATGTAATGGAGTATTCTGATGAAGTTTCTAACAAGAAAATAAAATGCTTAAAGAATTTGTGGTGTGTATTCCTGGCTTCTACTGTTCTTATTATTTATATGGAACTCCACAATGGTGAGGGGACACGAGACCCATATTAATGTCTCCTGACATCTGGGAAAAGATTCTGTAGTCATCTAAACAAGGAAATATGTGAATGTCTGTAGTTTGCAATGAGCTATCACTGGTAGACCCTATGTCATCTACAGCTCCAAGGCTATCTACAAAGGGTAATTGCAGAGAACTAATAATGCAACCCACACACACAGAATATGAGAAATTTCCTGAAGCCTGTGGCTATGCAGATGTGATGAGCATCCTTTAGATATAAGCTTAACATAAAACCTCAAAAGAGGGGGACAGGTAACAGTCTCTGAAGGGTTAACATTTTGAATTTTGGGACTTTTCACATACAGGATGAGAAAAGAAAGATCTGGAACTGGTCGTTTTTGTTAAAAAATCACAAACATTCTGGAGTAGAAGCCTTTTCTATTTGGTCTAAAAGCATTGGTTCTATGAATCTTAGTCAGAAAGTGTTGAAGAACTTGAGTTTATTTTGAAGGGTGGAGAGAAATTCCCCTGAAAGTAGGCATTTGACTAATGCTAAATGTAACCCTCCTGAACCACTTTCATCATACAAGAGTCTGATATAAACTGTTGCCAAAGGGAAATACTGATAGCCAGGGCCTGGGACAGATTTACATTGGGGCAGGATTTGGGGGGGGTACAAGACTGTGGCATACTCATTCTAAAGGATTAGATGGTCTTTCCGAAAGGATTGTTTTCTTTTGTTGCTCCCCACCTGCTATCTTTTTTTTTGTTCCCCGTTTGCCAAGAGTTGGCAGGGATTGCTTATTTTGCCTTTTATAGGGAGTACAGGAATCTAGAGATTTGTAATGGGGGAAACCGAACAATTTTAGAAGCTCCCCAAATTAAAATTTCCTTTTGGCAAAATTGTTTGAGGACTTGAGTAGCAAAAGGGCCAAACAAAACCTCCTTACCTAAAGAAGAGTTTAAAGTCTCAGACTTTACTTCCATCAGCAAACTGTTGGTTATGTACCCAAGCATACCTCCTCAAAACTGTGGCAGTAGCAATAGCCCTAGGCACAAAATCATACACTCTCTTCAGAGCATGTTTAGACACTTTAAAGAGACTAAAATAATGAGATTCAGAGAGGAGCTACTTTCTGAAGAAGTGTGGCAGAGTCCACACAACTAAGAATAAACTTCCACAGCTGTTTGGTAGTTAAGAATTCTGTATGCTGAATTGGAAGAACAGAAAATTCTCTTACCAAATCTGTCAAATACCTTGCCTTCTTTATTCCCAAAAGAAGGATTAGTATAGACTAAAAAGTCTTTCCAGATAGAGAAGTTGAAATGGCAGCTGTGTTTTATCAAAGATGAGAAAACAGCAATCTGTTACTTTACACCATCTATCTGATTTTTGGGGTGACTGAAGGTTGAGAGTCAGGGTTATTACAGGCAGCAGTAAACACATTCCCCAAGGCTGACGAAATTGGAGGGATAGGTGTTGCATGAAGTGTATCTACTTGAACCATATTATGTTAGCTCCTCAGTTCATTGGAAGCATCCACTTGTTCCCACAGAAATAACTCCTTTATCCTGGAAATGGTTTCTGAAAAGGAAAATTCCTGTGAGGAGAGTGGAGAAGACCAACATTCTTCTGAATCAGAGTTTTGTGCTTGAGAATCTCCAGAGAAGCAGCACTGTCCCTGTCAATGTCCGAATCTTCTAACAAACTTTAATCAGGAATTTCCTCAAGACTACACTTTAAAAAGAATTTCTTAGTTCCAGGATTAACAGCCTGCAATAACTTCCTGGCTAAGGTGAGGAACTCATCTTTATGAACAGACACCATGTCTTCAGATAAGCAGTGTCTAATCTTTTGCTTCTTTCTTTGCAGAGACCTCCATGGAAGGAGGACTATGTTATAGCACTTTTCCCCTGGCAAGAGGTCTCCTTCCCCGGCTACCTTGAGAAGAACTTCCCAGAGCGTCTCTCAGTCCCAAAGATGATGATTCTCCAATGCCCATATTGGATACTAGAACAGCTGCAGAGGATGTAGCTGAAGGGTTCTATATGAGAGGACTCTTTAGCAACAAGTCAGTAGTCTGAGGAATTGCAGTCAACCAACTACATAGTCATCCACTAATGGTTGAGGGGCTGTCAGAGCCCGTGGTGGCAAGGGCTCCTTATTGTGCTGTTTTCTTCTTTTTAGGTACAGCAGGAGAAGAGCTAGCAGAACCGGAGTATGTATCCATGCTGCTGCCAAGGAAGAAGCATGATTGCTGGTAAGCGCTGCTGGAACATAGGTTGGAAGGCGAGTTGTCAGACAAGTTTTCACAAACAATGTGCACTCTAGTTTTGCAAGAGACTGTTTTGGGAAGTAAGCATAAGCAAGAAAAAAAAATTAAAAAAAAAAAAAAATATATATATATATATATATATATATATATATATATATATATATACACATATACATACACGTATACATACACACACACACACATGTATAAATACATACACATTAAAAAAAATCACTGTCAGCACTCAAATCCCATTTTCTGAAGTGCCTTGACAGAAAGAAGTGAATGCAAGTTGTCACAAAGAGCACACAAGAAGTCCGCTAGAAACAGGTTTCCCTTTCCACTCCCAAATAGCTGATATGTGAACTTTGATTATTTTACAAAAAATAAAACTATGGAGAAAGGGAGGCCTGAGACAAGGTGAACTTCTATGCTAGGACAGGCTTTGGGGCTCTCAGTGACGATTCTATCAGGGAAATCATCCTTAGCCTGGTTCTGGGATGGCTGGCTTTGGGTTTCCATTTGGTAGCTGGAATATAGGTCCTTTAATGAAAGCCAATATCAGTAAGCCCCTTAAGTATCTTGAAGGACCAGTCTCAGCCGGCTATCAATTTAGAGAAGTTGGTGTCAGGATGGTTCTCTTAGCTCAGGCCTTTTTCAGTGAGGGTCTGTATCATAACGAAAGTTAAGCTTCTGTTGGGATTGCTTCTGCATCACTTGGCTAACCTCCAGGAAAATGGAGCACTAGGTAGCACTGTGCTCCTCTACTAAACAGGCACAGCTACCTTGCCTGTTGTGGGGTGCAAAGACCCTACCACAAAAATGGTCACCAGTGAAACCAGCAATACTAACTGAACTTTTTACACAAATAATAAAAATGCTAAGAAACACTGCTTGAGAACTTCTCTATGTCCAACATGCTCATGCAGCAACAAATAAATGCTAATCTGAAAGACTAGAAGCAAGAAAGTTTGTGGGGGAAGAAAGCAGCATGAATTTTCTGAGCGCCTAGTGGTCCAGAAGCCTGTTAAATATAGTCTTGCATGCTATCATAATGCTGGACATCTGATAACTTACCATTTGAATACCTACAGCTTGCAGCTAAAGTAGTCGCCTATCCTATATCCATCTTGATAAACCATACCATAACTGAAGGAACCATTCCAAATCTCTGGAAAATCTCCCACATTATTCCATTACACAAAGGAGGTAACTCTAATGACTATTCTAACTACAGACCTATAGCTCTCCTTTCTCCATTAGCCAAGATTATGGAAAAATGTATTCACAATCAGCTAATGAACTACTTACTTCAACATAACATTCTAGCAAACTGTCAGCATGGCTTTAGGCCTTTTCATAGTACCACCACAGCTCTCTTATCCTTCACCAACACCATTAATAATAACCGCAATAATAACACCCTCTCATCAGCACTCTTCCTCGACCTGTCTAAAGCCTTTGATATGGTTAACCACTGCTTACTCAAACACTTTGTCATCCCTCTCTCGACACCAAAGCAATTCTCTGGTTCAAGTCTTACCTTAGTAACAGACAGCAAGCAGTTATTTGGGAGAATAAACTATCTTCTCACCTTCCTATCTCCCTGGGAGTCCCTCAAGGCTCCATTCTTGGCCCTCTTCTTTTCTCATTATTCATCAATGACCTTCAAATAGCCATTCCTGAAACCACCTGTATACAATATGCTGACGATTCTACTATCATATGCTCTGCCAACTCTATATCTGAACTTCAATCTTTAACCCAGACAGCTTTCAATACAGTAGAGGCATGGTTCTCTAAACAGTGGCTTCTTCTGAATACCAAAAAGACCAAGCTACTACTGTTTACAACAAACAGTAAGTCCTCCCCCATAGATTTCTCCATTCAGTCCAGTAATGGCACCCTTATATCCCCAGACACTTCCACTAAACTATTAGGAATTACAATTGCTAATAACCTCACCTTTGACACTCACATTAATAACACTATTAAATCTGTTAATAAAAAACTGGGCTCCCTATATAGGATAAAACCTTTCTTAACTCCAACAGCCAGAATGACTATTGCCCACTCCCATCTAATTTCAACTCTTCTGTATGCAGCACCCATATACACTAATCTAAAAAAAAATAATCTTACCAAACTAGCCAACTCCTATAATAGTATTGCTAGATTTGCCACTGGAAACCCATATAGAACTCACCACTGTCTTAACCTTCACCAACTAGACTGGCTGGAACTAAAAAACCTTCTGATACTTTCCCAACTGACCATCGTTCATAAGATTTTTTACCAACCCAACAACACACCAATACTCAACAACCTTACAGCACCCTATAGGAATCTTGATTCCTTACGCTCCCCTCCAATAAACTTCTAGCCAGCACCACCAAGGCTAACAACTTAGCTGGGGACACTCTGTTCTCAAATACCGTTGGAAAACAATGGAACCTCCTGCCATCTGACCTAACCTCACTTCCATCCCCTCGTCTCTTTAAACAAAGTCTTAAGAAACACCTTCGAACTCACTGGCTATGCCCTTGTTGTTACCCAGACTGATCCTCTGGGTTTCTCTTTCTCATCTCTCTCTTTCCTGTCTGCTCCTCTGAATTAATACACCTACAAACTGTCTCTACTACTAAGCACCAATTACATATCTTCTCTACTTGGCTATGAATGTACCCTGAAGGTAGTATTCCTGCCATTTTCTTAACACCTCCTTCCTTTTTGTACTGTTACTACCTAACCCTTTAGAAATAGTAACTGTCTGCAGTATACTAGAATAACCAATGATTTAAATGTATTGTAATAATGTACTGGGGTTCACTTGATATTCATACTGTAAAATGATCTGAAGGTGAATGTTGTATTTATTATAATGTGTCACATAGTCTTCCTAGAATACCTTTTTTGACATTTTTTGTGTGGTGGTGGTTGTTTATATGTGGCGCTTTTCTCCCCGGGCCTCTACTGAAAAAGGAAATATATCCAGCTGGACTAGCCCGGTCAACAAATGTAAAATAAAAATAAATAAAATCAAAGATGGACACAGTTGTAGGAGTTCTCCTTTTAATTTTTGCATCCCTTTTCTTATATTGCCCTTTCATTTTTAATCAACAGGAATCTGCTTTCCTTCATTTCCTCCTATACATGATTTAGTGCATGGGTAAAATTTCAATTTCAATTTTAATCTTGTTAACACTTTGCTTACTGCAAACCTGTTTAAGATCCAGATACCCATTTTGAAAGGAAACAACTAGCTTTTGCACATAGAGGATCACCCTTCCAGACGGCACTTTGGTCTAAAACGATGCCAAATCCCATTTCTGCAGCACATCTTCCTTTACTGATGAAATCCCTTAGTGATTACTTCCTTGTCCACAATCAATGTCACAAGCATCTAATACAGCAGAAAAAGAACCAGAATATGAAACTTAATTGAGCCCATCACTCAGACTATTCTGCATTATTCCAGCCATGCACACCAGGCCAACAGTCACAAGGTGTGTAATGACTGTGTGCATGATGCCAGCACAAGCAAGACATAAAGAGCAGTGTACTGAGGTATGTTAGTAACTCACCACCACAACACCTAGTTACCATCCTTTCATGACACAGTACCAGGAACATACTTAAATCTCATTCCTTTCCTGCCTCTTAAAGCTTGCTGCAGTTTCTTTGGTCTCCCCAGGGATCAACTGCCATCACAGGTGGAGACTGTTTACTGGTCACTTAGTCAGCAACCACTATCCATATGTCTACTCAATCAGAAATAAATGGTACCATAAGTGCAACTTGAGATGTATGGTTTACAATTTCACTGAGGTATAACAACATTAGAGTAGTTATAACAAAAGAAAGGGGCACTTTTTCCAGCAGGGTAGGGCCTTTTTCTTTCTATAGAAAAGGAATTTCACTCAATTTTTATTTGTCTTGGTAGTTATGATTAATGAGTTTCAGTGATTCATTTCCTCACCACACAAACCAGATCTGCTGAACTCGGTATCATATCTGATCATTTTTCAACAGCTCTTTCCCTTGGACTACCAATTTACTTTCATAAGACAACTAGAAGAATGCAGCAGCAGGAGACTACAAGACTATAACATTTACACCAGTTTTAAACTAGACTAAAAGTTTTACATGAACAAATAATGGTCATTAAAGGTTCGGACTGGAAATGGTTTTATTTTTAATCACTTACCTTTTTTGTAAGCACAGCCTTGGCAATAGTGAGAGCCTGGCAGATGTACTGAACTTTTGCAAATTCTACATATAGCAAATTTGTTTTTTCCATAAGGATCAAACCTAAAATTGCAAGAATAAGTCAAATTGTTGCATATAAACAAATTACATATCTGACAAATACTTTGAGTCTTGGAAGATTAAATGTCCCCTTTAAGGAAGACAATCTGTCAAAATGTTTTGCAGTGTTTTGATTCAGGCATGCATTGCTGCATCAACTTCTCAGGGTCTGACGGACCTTTCCTGTACATGTGCTGCTTTGTTACATACATAATTCATGAGGTAGTACTCTTGATATCATTATACACACAGAAAATGCCTCTACTTTAGTTAAAATGCAAGCAAAAGCAAAACAAAAACATGCCAAATGCCTCCCTGCACTATACATCTGACTGGTGGAGTTCCTGCCAAGAATGAAATACATCTGGCTATGACCCTACTCATAGGAAGTTCAAGGCTACAGCATCTAGTGACCTTTGCACCTTGTCAGGTCCCACCCCAGAGTGCACCTCCCCTCTCACAGAGGATTAGTATAGGCAAGCCCAGGATGGATTTATGAATATCCATCCAATTACCCAGGTGCTGTTTGAAGGAAGATGGTATATCACACTAGTTTTACCTACAGGGGGAGTCTCTATTCCAGTAGTGAGGGAGATGTTGAATAATGAAGATGTTTCTAACTTGTTTTATTAATCTGCTGAAGTAGGTTCAGATCCTGGAAGAACTTCTACACAAAAGAGGCACAATGCTTCAAATCTTTTCTAGTAGTGTAGGAATTTTAAGCCTATGATCCTCTTTATTAGGAAGCTCTGGGATATTTCCAAATGTTTGATATATCTGGTGAGGTACATCCGAAAGGAGACAATGTACATTATAATTGATCTGAGCAGCTGACAAGGGGAAAATAACATCTTTAGAGCTAGATGACATTTCCTTGGCAATCAGCTGTGCAAGTAGGAGAATTTCCAGACTACTGTTGTTATATTGTGACCAAAAGAGAGTGAATCATCAACCCAGATTTCCAGGTCTCTAACAACACTTAGATTTTGATGTAGGGTAGTGTCAATATCATATGTTGGGAGGAAGCACTTGTCCATACTGACATAACCAGCACAGTGGCACAGAAGGATAAACCCCAAATACAGCCATGGTGACTTAAGTAAACTCAGTGTTTGGGTTCTTGACGGTGCTGGCAGGGGTGGATTGGTGCTGGCAGGGGTGGATTGGCACACTCATCCTAAGTGGAAGGTACAGTGGAGAAGGATACACACCACCACAATCCCTCAGAGGATGGGAGGCATATCAGTGAACATATTTGGGGGGATTGCACTTGTGGCAGACAGCACTATGAATCTTTACAATGATTGTAGTCCAACCCCTACTCAGGGATGCATTAGGGACCTACACAAATGCTCTCATTGCTGGGATGTCAGTGACAGCAAAAACTTCCCAAAGTCTGACTGACTAAGTGACTGCACTTTCAGAAAGCTTTCAACCTAGTAGGCCACTGGATTCCCCACTGCTGGAGGGGTAAACTGGCTTAAGTTCAACAGGGGACTAGTAGACAGGTAAGGGAGAGAAAAAATACAGTAAAAAATTACTAAAAACTGACCTACACTAATGTGGACTGCTGCAATTGTAAAGGCACATTGTTTACAACACATGAAAATATAAAATAATATAGGCAAAACAGTTCCAAAGATTTTGTTCAGGAGACGTGGCAACAGTTAAGACATAAAAAGTACAGTTGTGTATACTTACCATAAATGTAGATGTTTGAGTGTATTCACTGTTGCAGTCATCACACTTGGGTTATCTGCCTGCAGGTAACCCTCAGTCGGCCCGAATACCAGAGACTTAGTATTTCTGCGTCAGTTGCTATTTCTGCGTCAGCTGCTGTCACCTCAGGACTGACGTCAGGTCATCAGGGGTATAAAAACAGGCAGCCAACGCCATTACATCAGTTTTTCTTGCCCCAAATGTCAGGAGCCCCCCAGTAGGGAGCTAAGTTATGGTGGGAAAAACACCACCAGTAAAAAGTAAATACCACTAGCCCTGTAAGGTGCGAGCAATAGACACAGAGAGGAGAGAAAGAGAAAGATAGACAAGGGGGCTGGATGGTGGGAAACCAGGACTGCAACTGTGAATACACTTGAACATCTACATTTATGGTAAGTGTACACAACTGTACTATGTTCTTCGTGTTTCACTGCTGCAGTCATCACACTTGTTGATTCCCAAAGCTGAAGAATGGGTGGAAGCACTCAAGAGCTGGGGCTGGCTAGTATGCCATGCAGGACTGCTGTAGCAAAACTCACCCCGGATTTGGAAAAGTTAGGCAGGTGGTAATGCTTGGTGAAGGTGTGAACAGAACTCCAGGTAGCAGTTTCCAGAAAGTCCCTGGTAGGGACTCCCCTGAAGAATGCTGTAGAGGTAGAAGTAGCCCTAGTGGAATGTGTTCTGAGCCAGAGGGTCAGGTTTCCCATGGTGTTTGTAGCAGAAATGGATTCAGTGTGCTATCCATTTGGAAATTGTTTGCTTTGAAATGGCATTGCCCTATGCCCCTGGTGCAAAACTGACTAGTAACTGGTCAGATTTTCTGAAGGTCTTAGTCCTACCAAGGTAGAATTTGAGCTGTCTGTGCACATCTAAGGAGTACAGGATCATTTCCCCTTTATTGTGAGGATTAGGGAAGAAGGTTGGTAAATGAATAGATTGGTTTAGGGCTACACTGGACACTACTTTAGGCATAAAGGAAGGGTTAGTCTTGAGGGAAACCCTGTCAGCATGAAAAATAATGAAGGATTCCACAGCCACAAGTGCTTGTAACTCAGGCACTCTTCTACCTAAAGTGATGGCCAGAAGCAAGGCTGTTTTCCAGGAGAGTAATTTTAACTCTGCTGAAGCTGCAGGCTCAAAAGGAGGTAGTGTGAGCTTTTCAGTACAAAGTTAAGGTCCTAAGCAGGGGTGGGGGGCTCTCCTTGGTGGCCTTAAGTTGTTTTCCCCTCTCAGGAACTGTTTGATGAGAGGGTGAGAGAAGACAGGTGGTTCAGTGTTGTAATGAGCCGAGATGGCAGAGGCATGGATCTTTATGGAAGAAAAGAAAAGACCTCTGTGAAGAAGATCTGCTAGGTAATCCAGCATTACAGGTAAGAAGGGCAGTGCTGTGTCCTCTCCTTTGGATGGACTCCAGGAACAATACCTTTTCCACTTAGCACAAGATTTCCTTGTACTGGGTCTTCTGGCTTCAAGAATGACATCCAGCACCTGCTTGCTTAGGCTGGTCACTGGTGGAGAATTCAAGGAATAAGCCAGGCTGCAAGGTTCAGGGTTTGCAGTTGTGAATGCAAGATCTGTCCCTCCTGCTAAGTGAAGAGGTTTGGGATCTGGGGTAGGTGCCATGGTGGCACCTGTGACAGGCTGTGCAGTAGTGGGTACCAGTGCTGGCATGGCCAGTCCAGGGCAGTCCAGGGCAATCAGGATTGCCCTTTGTCTGTCTTGTCTTATTGAGTAATATTCCTGTGAGAAGAGGCAGATGGGGAAAATGCATAGATTGAGAGGCTTACCCACTGGAAGGATAGGGAATCCACTTTTCAGGCCCTGCTGTGAGGTGTCCTGGTGCAGAATTTGCTGAGCTGGTGGTTGTAGGGGGAGGCAAAAAGATCCACTTCCGGGGTCCCCCATTTCTGGGTTAGAAGGCTGAAGGTGCTGGGATCTAATTGCCACTCATGTGGGTCTAGGAGATTTCTGCTTAAGTTGTCTGCCAGAGAGTTTTGTTTACCTGGCAGGAATTGAGCTTGCAGATGAATATGCATGTCCGAGGCAGTGTTCCACAGGGCCATGGCTAGCCTGCAGAGAGGGTAAGAGATGGTAAGAGTGGGCCCCCCCCCCGCCTGTTGATGTACCACATAACTGTGGTGTTGTCTGTCTTTATTATCAGGGGTCCTGGTGACAGTAGGGATCTGAAAGTTGTCAGAGCATGCTGAACAGCTAGCATCTCTTTTTGGTTTGTGTGTAGCTGAATTTGCTTTGGGCTCCAATGGTCCTGAATGCACTTGCAGTCCAGATGTGCTCCCCAGGCATAGTCTGATGTGTCTGTGGTTAGGGTCTGGGTGGCATGGGTTGAGTAAAGGGAAGTCCCTTGTTGTGGTTGCATGCTGCTGCCCACCAAAGAAACTTTGTCCTTAGGCAAGGTATGATAGATATGACTGTTTCCAGGTCCTGAGAATGCTGGCACCAAAGACTTAAGTACCACTGAAGTTTCCTCATATGCAGTCTGGCATATGGTATTAGCAGAATGCAAGAGGCCATGAACCCTAGGGTCTGCAGGATTTTCCTTGCAGATAGCTGGGTTCTGGTGGCCATTTGAGCAAAGTAGCCTGTTAGATAGGCTTGCTTTTCCGGAGTAAGGAATGCCATCTGGGATGCTGTATCCACGCTTGCTCGACGGAATAGAATCTTTTGACTGGGGACAAGTTTTGATTTCTTTTCGTTGATAGTGTACCCCAGGGAGGTTAGAAAGTTCTTTACAAATGTCAGGTGCTGTAACAGCTTTTCCTGTCTGCCTTAATCAGGCAATCGTCCAAGTAAGGGTAAATTTGAAATTTTCTCTGTCTGCAATAGGCAATGGCTGGAGCCAGGCATTTTGTGAAGACTCTGGCAGCAGTGGTTAAGCCAAAGGGAAGTGCAGAGAACTGATAATGCATAGATCCTGCCCTGAAACATAGATATTTCCTGCACGAGTCCCTGATATGGATATACAGATAGGCTTCTTTTAGGTCTAGGGTGGCTAACTAGGCATCTTTGGTCAACATAGGAAGAAGCTGCTGAAGTGTGAGCATTTTGAATTTTAGTACCACCAGGAAGGTGTTTAGAATTGAGAGATCTAGGATTGGGCATCAAGTGCCCTCTTTTCTGGGTACCAGGAAAAGTCTGGAATAAAACCCTTGACCTATCTGTTCTGCAGGAACAGGTTGAATAGCCCTTATGGAGAGCAGGGACTGAACTTGGTTTTGTGCCACTGCCCACTGGTTTGGAGGAAGGTCTGGGAACCCTTTTGGGGTTGGCAGTGAGTAGAAGTAAAATTTGCACCCCTGGGATACAATGTGTAGGACCCATCGGTCTTTGGTGATGGAGGTCCAGTCTTTTGCATGATGGGCAAGCTTTCCTCCTAGGGGCACGAGCACTTGGGCAGAGGTGAGGAGTTGAGAAGTCATTGTGAATTCTTTCCGTAAGGGGATGTCTTAGCACTCCCTCTTTTAGAAGTGGAGGTACTCCATTGCTTAAATCGCTGCATAACCCGAGACTGTAATCCAGGGGTTTGTTTCCCTTAGGTCTAGGTTGAGATGGCCTTGAGGGGGATGGAAAGGACCAATGTTTCGAGGGCAATACCTACTGAATCTGGGAGGTTGCACTTGCAAAAAATCTGTCTGCATAGACTTAGCCATTTCTTCCATCTTTTTTAGAAACTAAAGGAGCGTCTAGTAATTTTGATTTGACATGATCTGGCAAGGTCTGCTCCTTAAGCCAAGCATGCCTTCGCAGTTCAGAACCAGTGACTGCTACCCTGCAAGATGCTTCTAGGGCATCAAGGCCACACTGCAAAGTATGCTTGCTGACTTGGCTTGCAGAATGCATAAGCTCCTGTAATTCTTTTTTTGCACAGCCTGTAAAGGTAGACCATTTTCGTTTAATAAGTTCCATAATATGTTGCTGGTATTTCAGCATGTGAAACTGGCAATTCAATGCCCTAATGGCGAGAGTTGCAGAGGTGTATACTTTTTTACCTCAACTGTCTAAAGCTCACGAATCCCTGTCCGAAGGGGTGGGATTCTTAGCTGTGGTTGCTTTTATACCTTTAGGCCCTTGGGAAATGACCTCTTGGTCAGCAGTAGGATTTTTGAAAAGGAATTTGTGAGAGTCAGGGACTCTGTATTACCAGTTTGGTTTCCTTGGAGCAG
>NC_056725.1:289954777-289967277 GCF_019279795.1 Protopterus annectens
AACGGATTCTCCGCTACACTGTGGGAGAGCCCAGCTTGGATAATATTCCTCAGGTTATAGTAGCCCTAAAATGTATTTTGCTCTGGAAATTATATCCAACTTACAGTGCCTGATGAAAGTACTAAGGTTAGAGCAAGTGGGTGCTACACAAATACTGCCTACCAAGGCATTTCTTATAAAGTCAATAGGTTTGGTTATTAGGATGCATCCCTCTTTCTGGTTACAGAATCTGATACAATCTGAAAGCAATATCATCAGGGTGACTCTGAAGATTTCTAGGCAGTTTCTGTGCAAGGCAAAGCCAATAAAATTTGGTTAATCATTCTGAAATCATGTCCCACTGATGTAAAATCTTAACATCCTATGGTTATCTGTTCAATTGTTTTGTTGGTAAAGGACTGGGAGATTTATGGAATGATTTAGGGTAGTCTCTGCTGCTACTTCAGAGATGAATGATAGGTTAGCTTCGAGTGCTACTCTACACTTACAAAAAAAAGCAAGTTAAGGTAGTCTGTGTAAATGTTGGCCTTCCGAACACTTCTATGATGAAGTATAGTTCCCAAGATGATACTAGGTCCCTAATTGGTGGCCTTGCACAGAACATGCCTTTGAAAGTTGCCTTGTTGACTCATGAGGCAAAAACCAGTTGGTATGCTGAAAGGGATGACAAATGCACCCAGATGGTAAAGTAATTATGACTTTGGTCAAAATAGCTCTGCTAGGTATGACCGACCTTGGCAAAGGGGCATCAATTCAAGGTCAATCTGTTCTGGGAGGCTTAGACTGTGAAACATTTCTACTTCTCTTTGTATCTTTTCCTGGTTCAGGGTTTCTGCAGCAAAGGCAGGATTCTGTATTATGAGGTGTGAAACTGGGATTGTTCACTGTGCTGAAGACTAAACGAATAACACTAAGAGACTGAAGACATGAATATCCGGGTTGGATCTGTCCAATTTCTTTTTTTTTAATTAAGTTCTCCTATGCCAACAGCCTGAGGAGCCCCTTCAGAATGTGTGTTGCAAGGAATGGAAACCACATAAACCACATCCACAAGGGCCTGAAAAAGCACTACTAGGATGACTGAATTCTGGATGATTCTCAGTGAGAATTTTGTTATTGAACAATAGCCTGTGGTCACTACATTCAACCCTAATACTGCAGAAGCTCTGCCACAAAGCTCAACTCCCAAACGTTTTCTCGGAGAATTTTGTTATTGTACAATGTAAGCAAATTTAGCTTCAAGAACCCTGTTGTGAATTAACCAACTTACTAAGGATGGCCACTCTTTCTCCTGACCAGCAGATTACACTGTACATGCCAGTTACTTTGTCTCCCTAGCTGCCAGGTTTCTGTATTCAGGAAATGAAAGAAAACCTGTTCTACTTTGTGCCCGTTAGTTGCCTTATACTGGTCATAAACTCACTACTCTTAATTATCAGTAGACTGGAGAGTGGAAGTCTGCTAATCTCATTTTAGCTTTCCTACCCTACTCCCACTTCCCCCCTCACACTCTTAGTCTATTATTGTACTTCCCACATACAGGTATCACCTGTGACCCTTATTCCCTAACCTACCTAAAACACCCTTATTATCATACAAACACTTGTTTCTTTCTACCCACTTCCATTTAACCTTTTAGCACCATTCCCAACTACCTTTCTCCCTCTCATACTGCTTTGCACTATATTCAGTCACACCCCTCTCTAACAGTACCTATTTCGCATGGCATCTTCCACGTTTCCCAAATAACCCCTCAGTTCTTCCTATTTTAACTACATCCTCATTCAACAGCCTTTTAAACCCCTCTAATTCCTTACATTCCAGAGAAGATATAAAGAGAAAGTACAGTTTTGTACCTACCATAAATGTAGATGTCCGAGAGGAATGCATCTGCAGTCTTAACAAATGGGTTGTCCTGTCGTCAGGCAGCCCTTCGGTCGGCCGGATTCCAAAGTCTGGGTCTGGCTTCGGCTGGTGTCGCACTTCACCCGACGTCATTGCGGCAGTTATTCGGGTATAAAGGCATCAGCCGACGCCATTTTCCTCAGTGTTTCTTGCCCCAGATGCCAGGTGCCCTCTTGGATGGCTAAATTTGGATAAATGCCAAAGTTTCCAAATAGTAGAGAGCAAACACATAAAATAAGCATGTATGTACATATATACAAACAAATACACCATAATAGATCCCCCCAAGCTAGCTGAAGATTGGCAAATACCCTAGGAGTACCTCAGAGGGGAAGGAGGGTGGGTAATCCTGACTGCAGATGCATTCCTCTCGGACATCTACATTTATGGTAGGTACAAAACTGTACTATGTCCTTCAAGGATGCATCTGCAGTCTTAACAAATGGGTAGAATACCATAGCTAAACTAGGGGAGGAGGAAATGAGAAGAGATTATGGTGTAGTTAGGATCCCTTGCAAAACAGCAGTGGCAAAGCCAGCACGGGATCTGGAGTATAAAGGTAAGTTATAATGCTTGGCAAATGTATGCACGGAGGTCCAAGTAGCAGCCTCTATAATGTCCTTGGTAGCCACTCCTCGTAAGAAAGCTGTGGTAGTGGCTGTAGCCCTTGTGGAGTGAGGCCTGATGTTCTCTGGAGTTTTCTTTCCATGGTAGGGGTAACAAAATCTAATGCAATTTCGTATCCATTTGGAGATTGTCTGTTTAGAAATAGGTTTTCCTTCCTTTCCTGCTGCATATGCTACCAGAAGCTGGTCAGTTTTTCTATTGTTTTTTGTCCTGTCCAGGTAGTAGCGTAATTGCCTGTGTACATCCAAGGTATGTAAGAGTCTTTCTCCCCTGTTCTGTGGGTTGGGGAAGAATGTAGGAAGGTGGATAGCCTGATTTAAAGATACTCTGGATACCACCTTAGGCATAAATGTAGGATTTGTTCTCATGGACACTGTCTTGATGGAAGATTAGGAAGGGTTGCACTGCCATTAATGCCTGTAGTTCAGAGACCCTTCTTGCTGAAGTTATTGCCAGCAGGAAAGCAGTTTTCCAGGATAAGTATTGTATTTCTGCTGTTGCTGCTGGTTCGAAAGGGGGTAGAGTCAGTTTTTCTAGCACAAAGTTCAAGTCCCATGCGGGCAATGGAAGTTTCCTGGGAGGTTTTACATTTTTGATTCCTCTCAGAAACTGTCTGAGCATAGGGTGCGAGAAGACAGGAGGATCCAAGCTGTACTCTGCTGAAATAGCTGATGCATGTATCTTGGAGGAATAGGACAGGCCTGTATGGAAGAGCTCCGCCAAGTACTCCAGGATGTTGGCTATGTTCACCAGTGTCACATCTTGCCCCTTTGCAGTACTCCAGATGAGATATCTTTTCCATTTTGCTGCATAATTCTTTCTTGTTGAAGGTCTATGAGCCTCCAGGATTATGTCTTTAACCCTTTGGGATAAATTCGGGTTAATTGCTGTTATATAATGTTCCAGGCAGTTAGCTGCAGAGTTTTTAAGTTCGGATGCAGAATGTTGTAGTAGTTCAGGGGCAGTGTCCATATTTGTCCCCGGGACATGCTCCTCAGAAGTGGATACCAATGATGTCTTGGCCAGGCTGGGGCTATCAGAATGATCCTCGGACGTTCCTCTTTGATCTTGAGAAGCACCTTGTGCATCAAAGGAAGTGGTGGGAATGCGTATGCTGTCAGGTTTCCAACTGAAGGATAGGGACTCCACCTTCCAAGCAAGTGGGTGGTAAGTCCTTGTGCAGAATTTCTTCAACTGGTGATTGAAAGGGGATGCAAACAAGTCTATTTGTGGTAATCCCCATTTTCTTGTGATAGTTTTGAAGATGTCCGGATGCAGCATCCATTCGTGGGCATCTGTTGTAGTTCTGCTTAATATGTCTGCTAGAATGTTTTCCTTCCTTGGTACATAAATTGCCTGTAACTGAATGTTGTAGCTCAGAGCCACATTCCATAGGTCCAGTGCCAACCGGCATAGAGGGTATGAGTGTGTGCCTCCCTGTTTGTTGATGTACCACATAACTGTGGTGTTTTCTGTCCTTATCATCAACTGGCCTTCTTGGAGAAAAGGTCTGAATGCCTGGATTGCCAATTTTACTGCCATCATTTCTTTTAGATTTATGTGCAGATGCAGCTGGTCTTGAGTCCATAGGCCTTGAAGGCACTTGTCCATCATGTGTGCCCCCCAACCGAGGTCTGAGGCATCTGTCGTGATGGTTTGTCTTGGTTGACTTTTGCAGAAGGGCAGTCCTGTGTTTGATTGACAGGCCTGAGCCCACCATAAGAACTCTTGCTTCAGGCATGGGATTATTGGAATTTTGGTTTCTAGGCTGTGCTTGTGCTGAGACCACAAATTCTTTAGGTACCACTGTAGCTTTCTCATATGCAGCCTGGCATGAGGTACCAGAATTATGCAGGATGCCATGAAGCCTAGAGCTTGTAGCACTTTTCTTGCAGTTAGATGGCTCTGCTTTGTTAATGCCAAGAAGTAGAGAGGAAGTTGCTCTTTTTCTGTAGTTAGAAATGCCATTTGTTTTGATGTGTCCAGTTCTGCACCCAGAAAGGTTATTCTTTGGGATGGAATCAGCCTTGACTTTTTTGCATTGACTGTATATCCCAGGGCTTGCAGCAGGTAGATGACTCTTTGTAAATCTTCTGTGAGTTTGTATTTGTTGTCCGCTTGTATCAGGCAGTCGTCCAGGTAGGGATAGATTTGAATTCCCTGAAGTCTGCAATGAGCGATTACTGATGCCAGGCATTTCGTGAACACTCTGGGCGCAGTAGATAAGCCAAAGGGCAATGCTGAGAATTGATAATGCTCTGATCCTGCAAGAAATCTGAGGTATCTTCTGCAAATTGGTCTTATGGGGACGTGCAGGTATGCCTCCTTGAGATCTAGAGTTACCAGCCAAGACTCCTTGCCCAGCATGGGAAGAAGCTGCTGTAGGGTCAGCATTTTGAATTTTGGGACAATGAGGAATGTGTTTAAAGCGGACAGGTCTAGAATAGGTCTCCATTTGTTTTCTTTTCTTGGTACCAGGAAGAGCCTGGAGTAAAATCCCTTCCCTTGCTCCAGAAATGGTACCTTTTCCACAGCTCTCATTCTTAATAATTGAGATATTTGTTTTAGAACTTCTGCCCTTTGAGAAGGTAGTAGGTTTGGCATTCCTCTCTTTCCTGGAAGTGTATGGAAATGGAACCTGTAGCCTTTATCTATAGTCTGCAAAATCCATTTTTCTGTTGTAATACAGTGCCAGTTTCTTGAAAATAATGTTAGCTTTCCGCCTAAGGGTGCTTCTAGTTGTTCCCTGGTATGTGCCACCGCCAAGTCACTGTGATTGAGTTGTTGTAGTGGTGGTGGCTGTATCCGTGCCTCGCTGGTTGTTGCCCTGCCACTGGCGACCCCTGTAGGCACCCCTGGATTGGTTTCTGCCTCTAGAGCACCTGTTCCTGCCTCTTTGTGCCTTAGAGGTGTCCGGAAAAGACCAATTTTTGGAGGGCCAGTTCCTGCTAAACCTTGGAGGTTGAACTTGTAAGAAATCTTTCACTATTTGCACAGATTTTGCTTTCTCTTCCATCTTTTTTAGAACCTGCTGTGCGGGGGCACCAAATAAATTGACCTTGTCCATAGGTGCATCCAAAAGCTTAGATTTGACATGGTCTGGTAATGCCTGTTCTTTCAACCATGCATGCCTCCTGATAACTGTGCCAGTCATGGCTGATCTAAAGGAAGCTTCCAGTGCATCATAGCCACATTTTAAAGAATGGTTACTAACCTGCTGTATGTTATGTAATATTTCTTGAACATACTTTTTATCTATAGATTCTTCTGAGGACAGTTTTTTAGTCAACTGGTCAAGCATAAACTCTTGATATTGAATCATATGAAATTGGCAGTTCAAAGCTCTAGCTGACAAAGTAGCAGAGGTGTACACTTTTTTACCCCATCTCTAAGGACCTGGAATCCCTTTCAGAGGGAGGGGTTTTAGAAGAAGTAGCTGCTACAGCTTTAGGGCCCTGGGAGATAGTCTCTGGATCTGCAAAAGGAGCCTTATATAAGTGGTGATGAGTGTCCGGGACCCTGTAGTACCCATCGGGCTTAGCAGGGGCCGGAGGTAAAGTATCAGGAGCAGTGCAAACATCATTAAATGCATCATCAACAACAGATAGGACTGGAGGTATAGCTAAAGGCCTATGCTGTGGCAAGTGTAGAAAGGTCCTAAGCCTTTTCCTAGAGTCTGAGAAATCTTGGCCCTGCCACTGAAATTGTTCCCTCATAGCATGCAAGGTTTCCCAAAGGAAAATTCCTCAGGAGGAGAGGCTGAAGGATGGACTCCTCAGCATCAGAGTCTTCGTAAGGAGAATAAGAAGCCTCAGGAGGATCTGAATGATCTGAGTCATCCGAGGAATCATCTGTGGCTACTGGCTCAGGGGGCTCTGCTCTAGGCCTTTTTTCTGGAAGAGGGAGAGAGGCCCTGTCTGGATGAGGCTGGGCTCCACGAATTAAGGAGATGAGATCCTCTGCCAAAGAAAGCATATGGGAGCTGGTGCTGGGCCTGTGAGAGGGGGGCTTGGCAGGCACAGGTTTTGATGCTTTGGCTGCCTTAGCCCTGGCAAAGGCCTTAATAGACATAGCTGGAGGAGGCCTAGCAGCTCCACGTGCAGGGGTAGAAATATCTAGGGTAATGGTGTCTGATAAATCCTGTGAAATCGCAACAGAAGGTTTGATTTCAGAAGCCGTTTCTACCAGGTTAGAAGAGGCCTCGGTAGAAGGCAAGTTTTCGGCTGAAGAAAGAACCGCTTGCTCGGTTTTGAACGAAACAGAGACACTCGTGGTTTGCTTAACCGCGGTTTCGGCCGAAACCGCGGACCGCGAGTGTCGGTCCTTTTCTTTGCATTTTTTGGTTATTTGCGTAGTCGGAGGATCCGACGGCATAATGTAGGCAAAATCGGAGCCAAAAATCTGTTCAGCAAAGTCTGAGCGACGTCTAAGCGTCCGTCGGTTGAAAGAAGCACAGGCTAGACAAGCTGCTACGTCGTGGTCTGGGCCTAAACAATGTATGCAATAGGAGTGGAAATCCTTATGAGGTATTTGTTTCCCACAAGATAAACAGTTATTAATTTTCTCTGACATCGGCTGAGGCAAGAAAGAGTCCCCAACGGGGTACTTAGCTTTATAGAAGTCTTCGAAGTAGTATTATGTAGTAGTAATCTCTGGATCTGACCGACCGGCACTTGCAAACAGCTTCTGCTTCGGGCGCCACGCGGCAAGAAAGACTGAGGAAAATGACGTCGGCTGATGCCTTTATGCCCGAATAACTGCCGCAATGACGTCGGGTGAAGTGCGACACCAGCCGAAGCTGGACCCAGACTTTGGAATCCGGCCGACCGAAGGGCTGCCTGACGACAGGACAACCCATTTGTCAAGACTGCAGATGCATCCTTGAAGGACATCCCAACTATCATAGGCAGGTACTAGGTTATCTGCCCGAAGGTATTTATAAGCCTAGCCAGAATGTGTAGGCTTTCGCCGCCCCCTTAGATTAGTTGCCTGTGCCTCTGTCCAGCAGATCCACTGAAGTGATCCTCGGGGTAAACTTTGTTTCCCATCCACTTGTCAAGGTTACTCTTGAAGAGTGTTAGTGAGGAGCTCTGCCTAATGTAGATTGGAATCTTGTTCCAAAGCATGAGAAGTCTCTGGGATAGGAATCCATCCCTCCAGCACATCCTATTTATTGTTGTGGTGAGGTTTAGATCTCTAGAGCGTTTGGCTCGAGGGGATATGGTTTTCTTTAGGTGGAACATGTCCATCAATTCTTGGTTGGACATGGCCTTGTATGACAGGAAGAGATCACCTCTGAGTAGGCGGTACGCAACTGAGTAAGCTGGAGTTTCTTCAGTCGAGCTGCATAGGGCATCTGTTTGAGGCCAGTGATCCTCTTGGTGAGATACTTCTGTGGTCTTTCCAGCTGTCGCAGGTATCTTGTAAGGTACATCCCAAATAGGGCATTGTACTCTATGATGGGTCTGACGAGTGCTGAGTAGAGGGGCACAATGACCTATTTTGATCTGGATGCGAACCCTTTTGTGATTAAGTAGGCCACATAGAAGGACTTTCTAACCACTTTGGCAATATGATTATCAAAGGAGAGATTCCCATCTAATTGGGTCCTCAGATCCCTTATTATGTCTTCCGTATTTAGGGGACTATCACCTATGTGGCAGCTTGTGGGTACTTTGCTTTTTCCAAAGGGGAGGACTATGCACTTTTTAGCATTTAGCTAGAGGCCATGATTTTGACACCAGGTATCTGTCTCAGTGAGACCCTTTTGGAGGATGTCTGTGTCAGCCAGAGAGTTAATTATAGTCCCTAGTTTGCAGTTGTCTGTGAACTATGTCAGCCATAGTCCTCCTGTGCTTGCCTGTACCTCTGAGAAGTATATGCCGAACAGGAGAGGTCCTAGGAATGAGCCCTGGGGAACGTCACTTGTAACTGGTTTAGAGTCGGACCTAGCTCCCGCAACTCTCACCATGTGGGTTTGGTCCGTGAGCCAGTTGGCATCCCATCTTGTGACATAAGGGTTTATGTTCAGGCTGGTCAGCTTGTCTATAATACCAAAATAGGGAATGGTGTCAAAGGCCTTTGCGAGTATAGGTAAGGCTGTGTGTACCACCTTTCCCTCATCTATAGCCTTGGTAACTGTCTCAAAGAAGTCCACCAGGTTTAGGAGGCATGATCTGCCCTTAAAGCCGAATTGGGTAGGGTCCAGTGTTTGGAGGTTCCCAATGTCTCTGTTAATGAGTTCCATGATGATGCTCTCCATAGCCTTGCAAACCAAGCTAGTCAGGCTTATGGGTCGATAGTTCCCAGGGTCTGTTGTGGCTCCACCTTTGTGGAGCGGAATAACCATTGCTGTACGCCACTCTATGGGTACGTAGCCTGTGGAGAGGCTGAGTTTGAACAGTGTGTTTAGGTGAGGGGTTAGTTCTTCTGAGCTTGTGTAGGATGCAGCCTGGGACACCGTCTGGTCCCACTGATGCTGTGTATTTGGCTTTGGAGAGGGCTGTTTTAACCTGATTGTCTGATTTCAGGGGATCTACATTCTTCTGGTATGGTTATGGGCCCTTTTGGGGGTGGGGGGTGAAGTTTGCATTGAACCTGTCTGCAAGGATGTTGGCGATATCAGTCGGTTCGGTGTATTTTGTGCCATTCTGCACCAACTCCGAGCAGATCTAAGCATTGCCACTTAAGATTCTTGACATAGCTAAAGAATGCCTTGTGGTTATCTTTGGAGTCCTTCGCAATTTTTCTTTCGAAGCTAGCCTTGGATGATTTTATGAAGGATCATAGTTTCTTGCTGATACTGATCAGGGACATCTTCCCTTCTTGGGATTTTGCTCTTTTCTGTACTAGTTTCTTCGTTCTGTTGTATAGCTTGTTTATGGCAGGGGTCCACCAGACTGGTTTCTTTTTCTTGGAGGAGTGAGTCTTGGTTTTGGTTGGGATAGCACAATCCATGCATTCTTGTAGGTGCCCGTAGAATGCATTAGTAAAGGAATTTCCACCTTGGACAGAGTTATCCTTTAGCGTGGGGGCTTTAAAACTTTCCAGCTTGGTCTTAAGTAATGTGAAGTTTGCTTTTGAAAAGTTTTTCACGGTGGTTTCCTTGACCAGGGGTGGGGGCGGAATGTGGATATCCAGAGTGATTTCTTTATGGTCAGATCTAACCAGCGAGGGGTTGACCTCTGGTGTGGAACACCGGTCGCCCATGTTGGTGATGACCATTTCCAATATGTTGTCACCTCTGGTGGGAGTGTTGACCAGTTTTACCCAGGGCGTTTGAGTTTATAAGTTCTAGGAAATGTTGGACAAGGGAGTTAGTACTTGAGTAGTTCTCCCAGTTAATGTTTGGGTAATTGAAATCACCCAATATTAGGGTGGTTTGGTAGGACCTTTATGTTTCCCCAGTGTTTCCAGAAATGCAGAATGGGGGCCCTGGAACATGGTGGGTGATCTGTAGCAAGCTACAATTTGAATTGCTGTTTTGTCCTTTGTTAGTTGCATGTGGTGATCTCTGAAGCATTGTGCTGTGCCACTAACCTGGAGGTGTGGGTATCCTTGAGGAATACGGATATGCCCCCGCCTTTTGTATTTCGGTCCAGGTTCTGTGGCTGAAAAAAGAAGTTATGTACTTATGTACTTACTATAACGTTCCATGTGAGTTGTTCATTTCGCCTTTATTCTTAAACATGGGTTCGGAGCTGATCCATTGGCTCCAAGTCGGCCACTTTACTAGCTGAAGGTCTCAGAGTAGCTGGAGACCAGGTCCCTATCCCATGATGCTCTTTCTGTCCTACCTCAGATCTAGTTTGCTGAGCCCAGCATAAACAGGTATAAAAAGTCTACTCGTTCTTCGAGACCCTGGAGGGAGAAGGCGGGTGAGAATGTAAGAATAAAGGAGAGATGAACAACTCACATGGAACGTTATGGTAAGTACATAACTTCTTTATGTGAAGTTGTTCAATCTTGCTGTTTATTCTTATACATGGGTAGCGTCCCAAGCACCCTAATCCTGGGTGGCTCAAGGAAATATATTCCTGAGGACAGTGGAACCAAAAGAAGCCCTGTTCCTGGAGGCCCTGTCCACTTTGTAATTAGTGATAAAGGTATGCGGCTTAGACCAAGTGGCAGCTGCACATAGTGTCCAGAGGCAATCGAGCCACATAGACATAAGAAGTAGAAACAGCCCTAGTGGAGTGCACCTTCAGACCATGCTCTAATGTTTGGTTCGCTGAAGAGTATATAAATTTAATGCAGTCACTTAACCATTTGGAAAGAGTAACTTTAGAGCTGGATAGTCCTTTCTTGGTGTCAGCATGAAATTCAAAGAGTTGGTCAGATCTTCTGTATTCCTTTGTCCTGTCCAAATAAAATCTCAATTGTCTGTGGACATCAAGTTTATGCAACATGTACTCCAACTTATTAGAATGATTACTGAAAAATGTTGGAAGTACGATAAGTTTGATTCAGATTAGTCTCGGAACACACCTTTTGGCAGGAATGAAGGATTAGTCCTCAGTGATACTCTGTCTGGATGAAATACCAAATATAGGGGTTTGATAGAAAGGGCTTGAAGTTCAGACACCCTACGTGCTGAGGTAATGGCCACCAAAAAGATAGTTTTCCAAGAAAGAAACTTCAACTGACAAGATGATGCAGGCTCAATGGGGGGTAATACGTGACAACACAAAATTTAGATTCCAGGGAGTAAAGGGTTGTCTAACAGGCGGCCTAAGATGAATGGTACCCTTCAGGAAGGTCCTACATAATCTGAGACATCAAATTAGAACCTTCAGCACCAAGATGAAAGTTCAAAATTGCAGCCAATTGAACTCTAGTGGTGGCAGCTGCAGCACCTTCACGAAAAAGCTTAGATAGGAATTCCAGAACACTGACAATCGGAGCAACATAAGGATCAATGTTATTTTGGGAGGCCCAAAAGGCAAATTGCTTCCACTTACTAGCATACAACTTTCTGGTGGAAGCCTTATGCGAAGGCACAAAAATGTGCTGTACCTCTGAAGAAAAATCATGTGACCTGGTTAGCTTGGGAATCGGAGCAGCCAAGCTGTCAGTTTGAGGGAACGAAGGAAGGGATGGAGGGCCCCTGACGAATGTGTCATCAGAAGAAGTGGAACCAATTCTGTTGAGGCCAAAAGGGGGCTATTGAATTTACAGTCCTTCCCAGGCTCCTGGCTTTTTGCAAGAATTTCGGAATCAGGGGTATAGGTGGGAAGGCATACAGGAGTCCCAGGGACCAATCGTGTATGAGCGAGTCCCTTGGGCTGTCCCCCGGAGGGGGATTTAGGGCAAAGTAGCTTCTGCATTTGGCATTTGTGGGGGATGCAAACAGGTCACAGTACAGCTGGCCCCATCATTTCCGCAACTTCGTCTTTGAGAGACCACTCGTGCGGTAAAAGAATGGCTCTGCTCAATTTGCCCGCTATCACTTTGGATTTCCCCGGAATATGCATTGCTATCAGAAAGCACCCAGTGGATATTGCCCACTGCCAAATTCTCAAGATCTCTTTGACACAGGGGGCAAGACCTGGTTACCCCTTGTTTGTTGATGTACCAGACAACAGACATGTTGTCTGTCTGTATCGCAATAGTCTCTAGAGGCAGAGAGTTGTGGAAGTGCTGCAACACCAAAAGCACTGCTCTCAGCTCTAGCACACTGATATGAAACTGATTCTGTCTTCGACCAGATGCTTTGGGCTGCTCTTCCCTGAAAAAGCCCCCCCCCCGACCCTGTCAGAGAAGCGTCCGTGGTCACCATGGCTGACGGCAGGGGAGAAACAAACGGTCGACCCAATGTAACTTGTTGGTTGGTCAACCAACAGAGAAGATCCTTCTTGTAAGAGTCCGTAATCATGACTAGGAATGACATCGGAAGTTGTTGGTAAGACCACTGGGTGAAGAGTAACCACTGAAGTCTTCTCATGGGCATATGACCCAGAGGAACTGCT